>NW_027362819.1:6376925-7014617 GCF_046119375.1 Phyllobates terribilis
GACCATTATGACATCATCTTCGCCATGACGACCATTATGACATCATCGTCAGTATGACGACCATTATGACATCATCGTCGCCATGACGACCATTATGACATCATCGTCGCCATGAAGACCATTACGGCAAACCGTCGCCATGACGACCAGTATGACATCATCGTCGCCATGACGACCATTATGACATCATCGTCGCCATGACGACCATTATGACGTCATCGTCGCCATGATGACCATTATGACATCATCGTCGCCATGACGACCATTATGGCAACACCGTCGCCATGACGACAGTATGACATCATCATCGCCATGACGACCATTATGACATTACCGCCGCCGTGAAGACCATTATGACATCATCGTCGCCGTGACTACCATTATGACATCATCGTCGCCATGACGACTATTATGACATCACCGTCGCCATGACGACCATTATGAAATCACCAAAGTCATGACAACCATATTGACATCATCGTCGCCATGACGACCATTATGACATAATCGTCGCCATGACGACCATTATGACATCACCAAAGCCTTGACCACCATACTGACATCATCGTCGCCATGACGACCATTCTGACATCACCATTGCCATGACGACCATTATGACATCACCGTCGCCATGACGACCATTATGACATCACCAAAGCCATGACCACCATTATGACATCATCGTCGCCATGACGACCATTATGACATCATCGTCGCCATGACGACCATTGTGACATCATCGTCGCCATGACGACCATTGTGGCAACACCGTCGCCATGACGACCATTACGACATCATCGTCGGCATGACGACCATTATGACATCATCGTCGCCATGACGACTTTTATGACATCACCATCGCCATGACGACCATTATGACATCATCGTCGCCATGACGACCATTATGACATCATCGTCGCCATGACGACCATTATGACATCATCGTCGCCATGACGACCATTATGACATCATCTTCGCCATGACGACCATTATTACAACATCGTCGCCATGACGACCATAATGACATCACCGTCGCCATGACGACCATTATGACATCATCGTCGACATGACGACCATTATGACATCATCGTCGCCATGACGACCATTATGGCAACACCGTCGCCATGACGACCATTATGACATCATCGTCGGCATGACGACCATTATGACATCATCGTCGCCATGACGACCATTATGGCAATGCCGTCGCCATGACGACCAGTATGACATCATCGTCGCCATGACGACCATTATGACATCATCGTCGCCATGACGACCATTATGACGTCATCGTCGCCATGACGACCATTATGACATCATCGTCGCCATGACGACCATTATGACATCATCGTCGCCATGAAAACCATTATGGCAACACCGTCGCCATGACGACCAGTATGACATCATCGTCGCCATGACGACCCTTATGACATCACCGTCGCCGTGACGACCATTATGACATCATCGTCGCCGTGACGACCATTATGACATCATCGTCGCCATGACGACCATTATGACATCACCGTCGCCATGACGACCATTATGACATCACCAAAGCCATGACAACCATATTGACATCATCGTCGCCATGACGACCATTATGACATCATCGTCGCCATGATGACCATTATGACATCACCAAAGCCATGACCACCATACTGACATCATCGTCGCCATGACGACCATTCTGACATCACCATTGCCATGACGACCATTATGACATCACCGTCGCCATGACGACCATTATGACATCACCAAAACCATGACAACCATACTGACATCATCGTCGCTATGACGACCATTATGACATCATCGTCGCCATGACGACCATTATGACATCATCGTCGCCATGACGACCATTATGACAACACCGTCGCCATGACGACCATTATGACATCATCGTCGGGATGACGACCATTATGACATCATCGTCGAAATGACGACCATTATGGCAACACCGTCGCCATGACGACCAGTATGACATCACCATTGCCATGACGACTATTATGACATCATCGTCGCCATGACGACCATTATGACATCATCGTTGCCATGACGACCATTATGACATCATTGTCGCCATGACGACCATTATGGCAACACCGTCGCCATGACGACCATTATGACATCATCGTCGGCATGACGACCATTATGACATCATCGTCGCCATGACGACCATTATGGCAACACCGTCGCCATGACGACCAGTATGACATCATCGTCGCCATGACGACCATTATGGCAACACCGTCGCCATGACGACCAGTATGACGTCATCGTCGCCATGACGACCATTATGACGTCATCGTCGCCATGATGACCATTATGACATCATCGTCGCCATGACGACCATTATGACAACACCGTCGCCATGACGACAGTATGACATCATCGTCGCCATGACGACAATTATGACATTACCGCCGCCGTGACGACCATTATGACATCATCGTCGCCGTGACGACCATTATGACATCATCGTCGCCATGATGACCATTATGACATCACCGTCGCCATGACGACCATTATGACATCACCAAAGCCATGACAACAATATTGACATCATCGTCGCCATGACGACCATTATGACATCATCGTCGCCATGACGACCATTATGACATCACCAAAGCCATGACCACCATACTGACATCATCGTCGCCATGACGACCATTCTGACATCACCATTTCCATGACGACCATTATGACATCACCGTCGCCATGACGACCATTATGACATCACCAAAGCCATGACCACCATACTGACATCATCGTCGCCATGACGACCATTATGACATCATCGTTGCCATGACGACCATTATGACATCGTCGCCATGACGACCATTATGGCAACACCGTCGCCATGGCGACCATTATGACATCATCGTCGGCATGACGACCATTATGACATCATCGTCGCCATGACGACTATTATGACATCACCGTCGCCATGACGACCATTATGACATCATCGTCGCCATGACGACCATTATGACATCATCGTCGCCATGACGACCATTATGACATCATCGTCGCCATGACGACCATTATGACAACGCCGTCGCCATGACGACCATTATGACATCATCGTCGGCATGACGACCATTATGACATCATCGTCGAAATGACGACCATTATGGCAACACCGTCACCATGACGACCAGTATGACATCACCATTGCCATGACGACTATTATGACATCACCGTCGCCATGACGACCATTATGACATCACCGTCGCCATGACGACCATTATGACATCACCAAAGCCATGACCACCATAGTGACATCATCGTCGCCATGACGACCATTATGACATCATCGTTGCCATGACGACCATTATGACATCATCGTCGCCATGACGACCATTATGGCAACACCGTCGCCATGACGTCCATTATGACATCATCGTCGGCATGACGACCATTATGACATCATCGTCGCCATGACGACTATTATGGCAACACAGTCGCCATGACGACCAGTATAACATCATCGTCGCCATGACGACCATTATGACATCATCGTCGCCATGACGACCATTATGACGTCATCGTCGCCATGACGACCATTATGACGTCATCGTCGCCATGATGACCATTATGACATCATCGTCGCCATGACGACCATTATGGCAACACCGTCGCCATGACGACAGTATGACATCATCGTCGCCATGACGACAATTATGACATTACCGCCGCCGTGACGACCATTATGTCGTCATCGTCGCCGTGACGACCATTATGACATAATCGTCGCCATGACGACCATTATGACATCACCGTTGCCATGACGACCATTATGACATCACCGTCGCCATGACGACCATTATGACATCACCAAAGCCATGACCACCATTCTGACATCATCGTCACCATGACGACCATTATGACATCATTGTCGCCATGACGACCATTATGACATCACCGTCGCCATGACGACCAGTATGACATCATCGTCGCCATGACGACCATTATGGCATCATCGTCGCCATGACGACTATTATGACGTCACCGTCGCCATGACGATCATTATGACGTCACCGTCGCCATGACGATCATTATGACATCATCGTCGCCATGACGACCATTATGACATCATCGTCGCCATGACGACCATTATGTCATCATCGTCGCCATGACGACCATTATGACATCATCGTCGGCATGACGACCATTATGACATCATCGTCGCCATGACGACCATTATGACATCATCGTCGCCATGACGACCATTATGGCAATACCGTCGCCATGACGACCAGTATGACATCATCGTCGCCATGACGACCATTATGACATCATCGTCGCCATGACGACCATTATGACGTCATCGTCGCCATGACGACCATTATGACATCATCGTCGCCATGACGACCATTATGACATCATCGTCGCCATGAAAACCATTATGGCAACACCGTCGCCGTGACGACCAGTATGACATCATCGTCACCATGACGACCCTTATGACATCACCGTCGCCGTGACGACCATTATGACATCATCGTCGCCGTGACGACCATTATGACATCATCGTCGCCATGACGACCATTATGACATCACCGTCGCCATGACGACTATTATGAAATCACCAAAGCCATGACAACCATATTGACATCATCGTCGCCATGACGACCATTATGACATCATCGTCGCCATGACGACCATTATGACATCACCAAAGCCATGACCACCATACTGACATCATCGTCGCCATGACGACCATTCTGACATCATCGTCGCCATGACGACCATTATGACATCATCGTCGCCATGACGACCATTATGACAACACCGTCGCCATGACGACCATTATGACATCATCGTCGGCATGACGACCATTATGACATCATCGTCGAAATGACGACCATTATGGCAACACCGTCGCCATGACGACCAGTATGACATCACCATTGCCATGACGACTATTATGACATCATCGTCGCCATGATGACCATTATGACATCATCGTTGCCATGACGACCATTATGACATCATTGTCGCCATGACGACCATTATGGCAACACAGTCACCATGACGACCATTATGACATCATCGTCGGCATGACGACCATTATGACATCATCGTCGCCATGACGACCATTATGACAACACCGTCGCCATGACGACCAGTATGACATCATCGTCGCCATGACGACCATTATGACATCATCGTCGCCATGACGACCATTATGACGTCATCGTCGCCATGACGACCATTATGACGTCATCGTCGCCATGACGACCATTATGACGTCATCGTCGCCATGACGACCATTATGACGTCATCGTCGCCATGACGACCATTATGACATCATCATCACCATGACGACCATTATGACATCATCGTCGCCATGACGACCATTATGACATCACCGTCGCCATGACAACCATTATGACATCACCAAAGCCATGACCACCTTACTGACATCATGGTCGCCATGACGACCATTATGACATCATCGTCGCTATGACGACCATTATGACATCATCGTCGCCATGACGACCATTATGACATCACCAAAGCCATGACCACCATACTGACATCATCGTCGGCATGACGACCATCATGACATCACCGTCGCCATGACGACCATTATGACATCACCGTCGCCATGACGACCATTATGACATCATCGTGGCCATGACGACCATTATGGCAACACCGTCGCCATGACGACCAGTATGATATCATCGTCGCCATGACGACCATTATTACATCATCGTCGCCATGACGACCATTATGACGTCATCGTCGCCATGACGACCATTATGACATCATCGTCGCCATGACGACCATTATGACATCATCGTCGCCGTGATGACCATTATGGCAACACCGTCGCCATGACGACCAGTATGACATCATCGTCGCCATGACGACCATTATGACATCACCGTCGCCGTGACGACCATTATGACATCATCGTCGCCATGACGACCATTATGACATCACCGTCGCCATGACGACCATTATGACATCACCAAAGCCATGACAACCATATTGACATCATCGTCGCCATGACGACCATTATGACATCATCGTCGCCATGACGACCATTATGACATCACCAAAGCCATGACCAATCATACTGACATCATCGTCGCCATGACGACCATTCTGACATCACCATTGCCATGACGACCATTATGACATCACCGTCGCCATGACGACCATTATGACATCACCAAAGCCATGACCACCATACTGACATCATCGTCGCCATGACGACCATTATGACATCATCGTTGCCATGACGACCATTATGACATCGTCGCCATGACGACCATTATGGCAACACCGTCGCCATGACGACCATTATGACATCATCGTCGGCATGACGACCATTATGACATCATCGGCGCCATGACGACTATTATGACATCACCGTCGCCATGACGACCATTATGACATCATCGTCGCCATGACGACCATTATGACATCATCGTCGCCATGACGACCATTATGACATCATCGTCGCCATGACGACCATTATGACAACGCCGTCGCCATGACGACCATTATGACATCATCGTCGGCATGACGACCATTATGACATCATCGTCGAAATGACGACCATTATGGCAACACCGTCACCATGACGACCAGTATGACATCACCATTGCCATGACGACTATTATGACATCACCGTCGCCATGACGACCATTATGACATCACCGTCGCCGTGACGACCATTATGACATCATCGTCGCCATGACGACCATTATGACATCACCGTCGCCATGACGACCATTATGACATCACCAAAGCCATGACAACCATATTGACATCATCGTCGCCATGACGACCATTATGACATCATCGTCGCCATGACGACCATTATGACATCACCAAAGCCATGACCAATCATACTGACATCATCGTCGCCATGACGACCATTCTGACATCACCATTGCCATGACGACCATTATGACATCACCGTCGCCATGACGACCATTATGACATCACCAAAGCCATGACCACCATACTGACATCATCGTCGCCATGACGACCATTATGACATCATCGTTGCCATGACGACCATTATGACATCGTCGCCATGACGACCATTATGGCAACACCGTCGCCATGACGACCATTATGACATCATCGTCGGCATGACGACCATTATGACATCATCGGCGCCATGACGACTATTATGACATCACCGTCGCCATGACGACCATTATGACATCATCGTCGCCATGACGACCATTATGACATCATCGTCGCCATGACGACCATTATGACATCATCGTCGCCATGACGACCATTATGACAACGCCGTCGCCATGACGACCATTATGACATCATCGTCGGCATGACGACCATTATGACATCATCGTCGAAATGACGACCATTATGGCAACACCGTCACCATGACGACCAGTATGACATCACCATTGCCATGACGACTATTATGACATCACCGTCGCCATGACGACCATTATGACATCACCGTCGCCATGACGACCATTATGACATCACCAAAGCCATGACCACCATAGTGACATCATCGTCGCCATGACGACCATTATGACATCATCGTTGCCATGACGACCATTATGACATCATCGTCGCCATGACGACCATTATGGCAACACCGTCGCCATGACGTCCATTATGACATCATCGTCGGCATGACGACCATTATGACATCATCGTCGCCATGATGACTATTATGGCAACACAGTCGCCATGACGACCAGTATGACATCATCGTCGCCATGACAACCATTATGACATCATCGTCGCCATGACGACCATTATGACGTCATCGTCGCCATGACGACCATTATGACGTCATCGTCGCCATGATGACCATTATGACATCATCGTCGCCATGACGACCATTATGGCAACACCGTCGCCATGACGACAGTATGACATCATCATCGCCATGACGACCATTATGGCAACACCGTCGCCATGACGACAGTATGACATCATCGTCGCCATGACGACCATTATGACATCACCAAAGCCATGACCAATCATACTGACATCATCGTCGCCATGACGACCATTCTGACATCACCATTGCCATGACGACCATTATGACATCACCGTCGCCATGACGACCATTATGACATCACCAAAGCCATGACCACCATTATGACATCATCGTCGCCATGACGACCATTATGACATCATCGTCGCCATGACGACCATTGTGACATCATCGTCGCCATGACGACCATTGTGGCAACACCGTCGCCATGACGACCATTACGACATCATCGTCGGCATGACGACCATTATGACATCATCGTCGCCATGACGACTATTATGACATCACCGTCGCCATGACGACCATTATGACATCATCGTCGCCATGACGACCATTATGACATCATCGTCGCCATGACGACCATTATGACATCATCTTCGCCATGACGACCATTATTACAACATCGTCGCCATGACGACCATAATGACATCACCGTCGCCATGACGACCATTATGACATCATCGTCGACATGACGACCATTATGACATCATCGTCGCCATGACGACCATTATGGCAACACCGTCGCCATGACGACCATTATGACATCATCGTCGGCATGACGACCATTATGACATCATCGTCGCCATGACGACCATTATGGCAATGCCGTCGCCATGACGACCAGTATGACATCATCGTCGCCATGACGACCATTATGACATCATCGTCGCCATGACGACCATTATGACGTCATCGTCGCCATGACGACCATTATGACATCATCGTCGCCATGACGACCATTATGACATCATCGTCGCCATGAAAACCATTATGGCAATACCGTCGCCATGACGACCAGTATGACATCATCGTCGCCATGACGACCCTTATGACATCACCGTCGCCGTGACGACCATTATGACATCATCGTCGCCGTGACGACCATTATGACATCATCGTCGCCATGACGACCATTATGACATCACCGTCGCCATGACGACCATTATGACATCACCAAAGCCATGACAACCATATTGACATCATCGTCGCCATGACGACCATTATGACATCATCGTCGCCATGATGACCATTATGACATCACCAAAGCCCTGACCACCATACTGACATCATCGTCGCCATGACGACCATTCTGACATCACCATTGCCATGACGACCATTATGACATCACCGTCGCCATGACGACCATTATGACATCACCAAAACCATGACAACCATACTGACATCATCGTCGCCATGACGACCATTATGACATCATCGTCGCCATGACGACCATTATGACATCATCGTCGCCATGACGACCATTATGACAACACCGTCGCCATGACGACCATTATGACATCATCGTCGGGATGACGACCATTATGACATCATCGTCGAAATGACGACCATTATGGCAACACCGTCGCCATGACGACCAGTATGACATCACCATTGCCATGACGACTATTATGACATCATCGTCGCCATGACGACCATTATGACATCATCGTCGCCATGACGACCATTATGACATCATCGTCGCCATGACGACCATTATGACAACACCGTCGCCATGACGACCATTATGACATCATCGTCGGGATGACGACCATTATGGCAACACCGTCGCCATGACGACCAGTATGACATCACCATTGCCATGACGACTATTATGACATCATCGTCGCCATGACGACCATTATGACATCATCGTCGCCATGACGACCATTATGACATCATCGTCGCCATGACGACCATTATGGCAACACCGTCGCCATGACGACCATTATGACATCATCGTCGGCATGACGACCATTATGACATCATCGTCGCCATGACGACCATTATGGCAACACCGTCGCCATGACGACCAGTATGACATCATCGTCGCCATGACGACCATTATGGCAACACCGTCGCCATGACGACCAGTATGACGTCATCGTCGCCATGACGACCATTATGACGTCATCGTCGCCATGATGACCATTATGACATCATCGTCGCCATGACGACCATTATGACAACACCGTCGCCATGACGACAGTATGACATCATCGTCGCCATGACGACAATTATGACATTACCGCCGCCGTGACGACCATTATGACATCATCGTCGCCGTGACGACCATTATGACATCATCGTCGCCATGACGACCATTATGACATCACCGTCGCCATGACGACCATTATGACATCACCAAAGCCATGACAACCATATTGACATCATCGTCGCCATGACGACCATTATGACATCATCGTCGCCATGACGACCATTATGACATCATTGTCGCCATGACGACCATTATGACATTTTCGTCGCCATGACGACCATTATGGCAACACCGTCGCCATGACGACCATTATGACATCAACATCGGCATGACGATCATTATGACATCATCGTCGCGATGACGACCATTATGGCAACACCGTCGCCATGACGACCATTATGACATCATCGTCGGCATGACGACCATTATGACATCATCGTCGCCATGACGACTATTATGACATCACCGTCGCCATGACGATCATTATGACATCATCGTCGCCATGACGACCATTATGACGTCATCGTCGCCATGACGACCATTATGACATCATCTTCGGAATGACGACCATTATGACATCATCTTCGCCATGACGACCATTATGACATCATCGTCAGTATGACGACCATTATGACATCATCGTCGCCATGACGACCATTATGACATCATCGTCGCCATGAAGACCATTATGGCAAACCGTCGCCATGACGACCAGTATGACATCATCGTCGCCATGACGACCATTATGACATCATCGTCGCCATGACGACCATTATGACGTCATCGTCGCCATGATGACCATTATGACATCATCGTCGCCATGACGACCATTATGGCAACACCGTCGCCATGACGACAGTATGACATCATCATCGCCATGACGACCATTATGGCAACACCGTCGCCATGACGACAGTATGACATCATCGTCGCCATGACGACCATTATGACATCACCAAAGCCATGACCAATCATACTGACATCATCGTCGCCATGACGACCATTCTGACATCACCATTGCCATGACGACCATTATGACATCACCGTCGCCATGACGACCATTATGACATCACCAAAGCCATGACCACCATTATGACATCATCGTCGCCATGACGACCATTATGACATCATCGTCGCCATGACGACCATTGTGACATCATCGTCGCCATGACGACCATTGTGGCAACACCGTCGCCATGACGACCATTACGACATCATCGTCGGCATGACGACCATTATAACATCATCGTCGCCATGACGACTATTATGACATCACCGTCGCCATGACGACCATTATGACATCATCGTCGCCATGACGACCATTATGACATCATCGTCGCCATGACGACCATTATGACATCATCTTCGCCATGACGACCATTATTACAACATCGTCGCCATGACGACCATAATGACATCACCGTCGCCATGACGACCATTATGACATCATCGTCGACATGACGACCATTATGACATCATCGTCGCCATGACGACCATTATGGCAACACCGTCGCCATGACGACCATTATGACATCATCGTCGGCATGACGACCATTATGACATCATCGTCGCCATGACGACCATTATGGCAATGCCGTCGCCATGACGACCAGTATGACATCATCGTCGCCATGACGACCATTATGACATCATCGTCGCCATGACGACCATTATGACGTCATCGTCGCCATGACGACCATTATGACATCATCGTCGCCATGACGACCATTATGACATCATCGTCGCCATGAAAACCATTATGGCAACACCGTCGCCATGACGACCAGTATGACATCATCGTCGCCATGACGACCCTTATGACATCACCGTCGCCGTGACGACCATTATGACATCATCGTCGCCGTGACGACCATTATGACATCATCGTCGCCATGACGACCATTATGACATCACCGTCGCCATGACGACCATTATGACATCACCAAAGCCATGACAACCATATTGACATCATCGTCGCCATGACGACCATTATGACATCATCGTCGCCATGATGACCATTATGACATCACCAAAGCCCTGACCACCATACTGACATCATCGTCGCCATGACGACCATTCTGACATCACCATTGCCATGACGACCATTATGACATCACCGTCGCCATGACGACCATTATGACATCACCAAAACCATGACAACCATACTGACATCATCGTCGCCATGACGACCATTATGACATCATCGTCGCCATGACGACCATTATGACATCATCGTCGCCATGACGACCATTATGACAACACCGTCGCCATGACGACCATTATGACATCATCGTCGGGATGACGACCATTATGACATCATCGTCGAAATGACGACCATTATGGCAACACCGTCGCCATGACGACCAGTATGACATCACCATTGCCATGACGACTATTATGACATCATCGTCGCCATGACGACCATTATGACATCATCGTTGCCATGACGACCATTATGACATCATTGTCGCCATGACGACCATTATGGCAACACCGTCGCCATGACGACCATTATGACATCATCGTCGGCATGACGACCATTATGACATCATCGTCGCCATGACGACCATTATGGCACCACCGTCGCCATGACGACCAGTATGACATCATCGTCGCCATGACGACCATTATGGCAACACCGTCGCCATGACGACCAGTATGACGTCATCGTCGCCATGACGACCATTATGACGTCATCGTCGCCATGATGACCATTATGACATCATCGTCGCCATGACGACCATTATGACAACACCGTCGCCATGACGACCATTATGACATCATCGTCGCCATGACGACCATTATGACATCACCGTCGCCATGACGACCATTATGACATCACCAAAGCCATGACAACCATATTGACATCATCGTCGCCATGACGACCATTATGACATCATCGTCGCCATGACGACCATTATGACATCACCAAAGCCATGACCAATCATACTGACATCATCGTCGCCATGACGACCATTCTGACATCACCATTGCCATGACGACCATTATGACATCACCGTCGCCATGACGACCATTATGACATCACCAAAGCCATGACCACCATACTGACATCATCGTCGCCATGACGACCATTATGACATCGTCGCCATGACGACCATTATGGCAACACCGTCTCCATGACGACCATTATGACATCATCGTCGGCATGACGACCATTATGACATCATCGTCACCATGACGACTATTATGACATCACCGTCGCCATGACGACCATTATGACATCATCGTCGCCATGACGACCATTATGACATCATCGTCGCCATGACGACCATTATGACATCATCGTCGCCATGACGACCATTATGACAACGCCGTCGCCATGACGACCATTATGACATCATCGTCGGCATGACGACCATTATGACATCATCGTCGAAATGACGACCATTATGGCAACACCGTCACCATGACGACCAGTATGACATCACCATTGCCATGACGACTATTATGACATCACCGTCGCCATGACGACCATTATGACATCACCGTCGCCATGACGACCATTATGACATCACCAAAGCCATGACCACCATAGTGACATCATCGTCGCCATGACGACCATTATGACATCATCGTCGCCATGACGACCATTATGACATCATCGTCGCCATGACGACCATTATGGCAACACCGTCGCCATGACGACCATTATGACATCATCGTCGCCATGACGACCATTATGGCAACACCGTCGCCATGACGTCCATTATGACATCATCGTCGGCATGACGACCATTATGACATCATCGTCGCCATGATGACTATTATGGCAACACAGTCGCCATGACGACCAGTATGACATCATTGTCGCCATGACGACCATTATGACATTTTCGTCGCCATGATGACCATTATGGCAACACCGTCGCCATGACGACCATTATGACATCAACGTCGGCATGACGATCATTATGACATCATCGTCGCGATGACGACCATTATGGCAACACCGTCGCCATGACGACCATTATGACATCATCGTCGGCATGACGACCATTATGACATCATCGTCGCCATGACGACTATTATGACATCACCGTCGCCATGACGATCATTATGACATCATCGTCGCCATGACGACCATTATGACGTCATCGTCGCCATGACGACCATTATGACATCATCTTCGGAATGACGACCATTATGACATCATCTTCGCCATGACGACCATTATGACATCATCGTCAGTATGACGACCATTATGACATCATCGTCGCCATGACGACCATTATGACATCATCGTCGCCATGAAGACCATTATGGCAAACCGTCGCCATGACGACCAGTATGACATCATCGTCGCCATGACGACCATTATGACATCATCGTCGCCATGACGACCATTATGACGTCATCGTCGCCATGATGACCATTATGACATCATCGTCGCCATGACGACCATTATGGCAACACCGTCGCCATGACGACAGTATGACATCATCATCGCCATGACGACCATTATGACATTACCGCCGCCGTGAAGACCATTATGACATCATCGTCGCCGTGACGACCATTATGACATCATCGTCGCCATGACGACTATTATGACATCACCGTCGCCATGACGACCATTATGAAATCACCAAAGTCATGACAACCATATTGACATCATCGTCGCCATGACGACCATTATGACATAATCGTCGCCATGACGACCATTATGACATCACCAAAGCCTTGACCACCATACTGACATCATCGTCGCCATGACGACCATTCTGACATCACCATTGCCATGACGACCATTATGACATCACCGTCGCCATGACGACCATTATGACATCACCAAAGCCATGACCACCATTATGACATCATCGTCGCCATGACGACCATTATGACATCATCGTCGCCATGACGACCATTATGGCAACACCGTCGCCATGACGACCATTATGACATCATCGTCGGCATGACGACCATTATGACATCATCGTCGCCATGACGACCATTATGGCAATGCCGTCGCCATGACGACCAGTATGACATCATCATCGCCATGACGACCATTATGACATCATCGTCGCCATGACGACCATTATGACGTCATCGTCGCCATGACGACCATTATGACATCATCGTCGCCATGACGACCATTATGACATCATCGTCGCCATGAAAACCATTATGGCAACACCGTCGCCATGACGACCAGTATGACATCATCGTCGCCATGACGACCCTTATGACATCACCGTCGCCGTGACGACCATTATGACATCATCGTCGCCGTGACGACCATTATGACATCATCGTCGCCATGACGACCATTATGACATCACCGTCGCCATGACGACCATTATGACATCACCAAAGCCATGACAACCATATTGACATCATCGTCGCCATGACGACCATTATGACATCATCGTCGCCATGATGACCATTATGACATCACCAAAGCCCTGACCACCATACTGACATCATCGTCGCCATGACGACCATTCTGACATCACCATTGCCATGACGACCATTATGACATCACCGTCGCCATGACGACCATTATGACATCACCAAAACCATGACAACCATAGTGACATCATCGTCGCCATGACGACCATTATGACATCATCGTCGCCATGACGACCATTATGACATCATCGTCGCCATGACGACCATTATGACAACACCGTCGCCATGACGACCATTATGACATCATCGTCGGGATGACGACCATTATGACATCATCGTCGAAATGACGACCATTATGGCAACACCGTCGCCATGACGACCAGTATGACATCACCATTGCCATGACGACTATTATGACATCATCGTCGCCATGACGACCATTATGACATCATCGTTGCCATGACGACCATTATGACATCATTGTCGCCATGACGACCATTATGGCAACACCGTCGCCATGACGACCATTATGACATCATCGTCGCCATGACGACCATTATGGCAACACCGTCGCCATGACGACCAGTATGACATCATCGTCGCCATGACGACCATTATGGCAACACCGTCGCCATGACGACCAGTATGACGTCATCGTCGCCATGACGACCATTATGACGTCATCGTCGCCATGATGACCATTATGACATCATCGTCGCCATGACGACCATTATGACAACACCGTCGCCATGACGACAGTATGACATCATCGTCGCCATGACGACAATTATGACATTACCGCCGCCGTGACGACCATTATGACATCATCGTCGCCGTGACGACCATTATGACATCATCGTCGCCATGACGACCATTATGACATCACCGTCGCCATGACGACCATTATGACATCACCAAAGCCATGACAACCATATTGACATCATCGTCGCCATGACGACCATTATGACATCATCGTCGCCATGACGACCATTATGACATCACCAAAGCCATGACCAATCATACTGACATCATCGTCGCCATGACGACCATTCTGACATCACCATTGCCATGACGACCATTATGACATCACCGTCGCCATGACGACCATTATGACATCACCAAAGCCATGACCACCATACTGACATCATCGTCGCCATGACGACCATTATGACATCATCGTTGCCATGACGACCATTATGACATCGTCGCCATGACGACCATTATGGCAACACCGTCGCCATGACGACCATTATGACATCATCGTCGGCATGACGACCATTATGACATCATCGTCGCCATGACGACTATTATGACATCACCGTCGCCATGACGACCATTATGACATCATCGTCGCCATGACGACCATTATGACATCATCGTCGCCATGACGACCATTATGACATCATCGTCGCCATGACGACCATTATGACAACGCCGTCGCCATGACGACCATTATGACATCATCGTCGGCATGACGACCATTATGACATCATCGTCGAAATGACGACCATTATGGAAACACCGTCACCATGACGACCAGTATGACATCACCATTGCCATGACGACTATTATGACATCACCGTCGCCATGACGACCATTATGACATCACCGTCGCCATGACGACCATTATGACATCACCAAAGCCATGACCACCATAGTGACATCATCGTCGCCATGACGACCATTATGACATCATCGTTGCCATGACGACCATTATGACATCATCATCGCCATGACGACCATTATGGCAACACCGTCGCCATGACGTCCATTATGACATCATCGTCGGCATGACGACCATTATGACATCATCGTCGCCATGATGACTATTATGGCAACACAGTCGCCATGACGACCAGTATGACATCATCGTCGCCATGACGACCATTATGACATCATCGTCGCCATGACGACCATTATGACGTCATCGTCGCCATGACGACCATTATGACGTCATCGTCGCCATGATGACCATTATGACATCATCGTCGCCATGACGACCATTATGGCAACACCGTCGCCATGACGACAGTATGACATCATCGTCGCCATGACGACAATTATGACATTACCGCCGCCGTGACGACCATTATGTCGTCATCGTCGCCGTGACGACCATTATGACATAATCGTTGCCATGACGACCATTATGACATCACCGTTGCCATGACGACCATTATGACATCACCAAAGCCATGACGACCATTATGACATCACCAAAGCCATGACCACCATACGGACATCATCGTCGCCATGACGACCATTCTGACATCACCATTGCCATGACGACCATTATGACATCACCGTCGCCATGACGACCATTATGACATCACCAAAGCCATGACCACCATACTGACATCATCGTCGCCATGACGACCATTATGACATCATTGTCGCCATGACGACCATTATGACATCACCGTCGCCATGACGACCAGTATGACATCATCGTCGCCATGACGACCATTATGGCATCATCGTCGCCATGACGACCATTATGACGTCATCGTCGCCATGACGACCATTATGTCATCATCGTCGCCATGACGACCATTATGACATCATCGTCGCCATGACGACCATTATGACATCATCGTCGCCATGACGACCATTATGACGTTATCGTCGCCATGACGACCATAATGACATCACCGTCGCCGTGACGACCATTATGACATCATCGTCGCCGTGACGATCATTATGACATCACCGTCGCCGTGACGAACATTATGACATCACCGTCGCCATGACGACCATTATGACATCACCAAAGCCATGACAACCATATTGACATCATCGTCGCCATGACGACCATTATGGCAACACCGTCGCCATGACGACCAGCATGACATCATCGTCGCCATGACGACCTTTATGACATCATCGTCACCATGACGACCATTATGACATCATCGTCGCCCTGACGACCATTATGACATCACCGTCGCCATGACAACCATTATGACATCACCAAAGCCATGACCACCATACTGACATCATCGTCGCCATAACGACCATTATGACATCATCGTCGCTATGACGACCATTATGACATCATCGTCGCCATGACGAAAATTATGACATCACCAAAGCCATGACCACCATACTGACATCATCGCCGGCATGACGACCATCATGACATCACCATCGCCATGACGACCATTATGACATCACCGTCGCCATGACGACCATTATGACATCATCGTCGCCATGACGACCATTATGGCAACACCGTCGCCATGACAACCAGTATGATATCATCGTCGCCATGACAACCATTATTACATCATCGTCGCCATGACGAACATTATGACGTCATCGTCGCCATGACGACCATTATGACGTCATCGTCGCCATGACGACCATTATGACATCATCGTCGCCATGACGACCATTATGGCAACACCGTCGCCATGACGACCAGTATGGCATCATCGTCGCCATGACGACCATTATGACATCACCGTCGCCGTGACGACCATTATGACATCATCATCGCTGTGACGACCATTATGACATCATCGTCGCCGTGACGACCATTATGACATCACCGTCGCCATGACGACCATTATGACATCATCGTCGCCATGACGACCATTATGACATCATTGTCGCCATGACGACCATTATGACATCATCGTCGCCATGACGACCATTATGGCAACACCGTCGCCATGACGACCATTATGACATCATCGTCGGCATGACGACCATTATGACATCATCGTCGCCATGACGACCATTATGGCAACACCGTCGCCATGACGACCATGATGACATCACCGTCGCCATGACGACCATTATGACATCACCAAAGCCATGACAACCATATTGACATCATCGTCGCCATGACGACCATTATGACATCACCAAAGCCATGACCACCATACTGACATCATCGTCGCCATGACGACCATTCTGACATCACCATTGCCATGACGACCATTATGACATCACCGTCGCCATGACGACCATTATGACATCACCAAAGCCATGACCACCATACTGACATCATTGTCGCCATGACGACCATTATGACATCATCGTCGCCATGACGACCATTATGGCAACACCGTCGCCATGACGACCAGTATGACATCATCGTCGCCATGACGACCATTATGACATCACCGTCGCCGTCACGACCATTATGACATCATCGTCGCCATGACGACCATTATGACATCATCGTCGCCATGACGACCATTATGACATCACCGTCGCCATGTCGACCATTATGACATCACCAAAGCCATGACAACCATATTGACATCATCGTCGCCATGACGACCATTATGACATCATCGTCGCCATGACGACCATTATGACATCACCAAAGCCATGACCACCATACTGACATCATCGTCGCCATGACGACCATTCTGACATCACCATTGCCATGACGACCATTATGACATCACCGTCGCCATGACAACCATTATGACATTACCAAAGCCATGACCACCATACTGACATCATCGTCGCCATGACGACCATTATGACATCATCGTCGCTATGACGACCATTATGACATCATCGTCGCCATGACGACCATTATGACATCACCAAAGCCATGACCACCATACTGACATCATCGTCGGCTTGACGACCATTATGACATCACCATCGCCATGACGACCATTATGACATCATCGTCGCCATGACGACCATTATGGCAACACCGTCGCCATGACGACCAGTATGACATCATCGTCGCCATGACGACCGTTATGACATCATCGTCGCCATGACGACCATTATGACATCATCGTCGCCATGACGACCATTATGGCAACACCGTCGCCATGACGACCAGTATGACATCATCGTCGCCATGACGACCATTATGTCAACACCGTCGCCATGACGACCATTATGGCATCATCATCGGCATGACGACCATTATGACATCACCGTCGCCATGACGACCATTATGACATCACCAAAGCCATGACAACCATATTGACATCATCGTCGCCATGACGACCATTATGACATCATCGTCGCCATAACGACCATTATGACATCACCAAAGCCATGGCCACCATACTGACATCATCGTCGCCATGACAACCATTCTGACACCACCATTGCCATGACGACCATTATGACATCACCGTCGCCATGACGACCATTATGACATCACCAAAGCCATGACCACCATACTGACATCATCGTCGCCATGACGACCATTATGACATCATCGTCGCCATGACGACCATTATGGCAACACCGTCGCCATGACGACCAGTATGACATCATCGTCGCCATGACGACCATTATGACATCACCGTCGCCGTGACGACCATTATGACATCATTGTCGCCGTGACGACCATTATGACATCATTGTCGCCATGACGACCATTATGACATCACCGTCGCCATGACGACCATTATGACATCACCGTCGCCATGACAACCATATTGACAGCATCGTCGCCATGACGACCATTATGACATCATCGTCGCCATGACGACCATTATGACATCACCAAAGCCATGACCACCATACTGACATCATCGTCGCCATGACGACCATTATGACATCATCGTCGCCATGACGACCATTATGACATCATCGTCGCCATGACGACCATTATGGCAACACCGTCGCCATGACGACCAGTATGACATCATCGTCGCCATGACGACCATTATGACATCATCGTCGCCATGACGACCATTATGGCATCATCGTCGCCATGACGACCATTATGACATCACCGTCGCCGTGATGACCATTATGACATCATCGTCGCTGTGATGACCATTATGACATCATCGTCGCCATGACGACCATTATGACATCACCGTCGCCATGACGACCATTATGACATCACCAAAGCCATGACGACCATTATGACATCATCGTCGACATGACGACCATTATGACATCATTGTCGCCATGACGACCATTATGGCAACACCGTCGCCATGACGACCATTATGACATCATCGTCGGCATGACGACCATTATGACATCATCGTCGCCATGACGACCATTATTACAATACCGTCGCCATGACGACCAGTATGACATCATCGTCGCCATGACGACCATTATGACGTCATCGTCGCCATGACGACCATTATGACATCATCGTCGCCATGACGACCATTATGACATCATCGTCGCCATGAAAACCATTATGGCAACACCGTCGCCATGACGACCAGTATGACATCATCGTCGCCATGACGACCCTTATGACATCACCGTCGCCGTGACGACCATTATGACATCATCGTCGCCGTGACGACCATTATGACATCATCGTCGCCATGACGACCATTATGACATCACCGTCGCCATGACGACCATTATGACATCACCAAAGCCATGACAACCATATTGACATCATCATCGCCATGACGACCATTATGACATCATCGTCGCCATGACGACCATTATGACATCACCAAAGCCATGACCACCATACTGACATCATCGTCGCCATGACGACCATTCTGACATCACCATTGCCATGACGACCATTATGACATCACCGTCGCCATGACGACCATTATTACATCACCAAAGCCATGACCACCATACTGACATCATCGTCGCCATGACGACCATTATGACATCATCGTCGCCATGACGACCATTATGACATCATCGTCGCCGTGACGACCATTATGACAACACCGTCGCCATGACGACCATTATGACATCATCGTCGGCATGACGACCATTATGACATCATCGTCGAAATGACGACCATTATGGCAACACCGTCGCCATGACGACCAGTATGACATCACCATTGCCATGACGACTATTATGACATCATCGTCGCCATGACGACCATTATGACATCATCGTTTCCATGACGACCATTATGACATCATTGTCGCCATGACGACCATTATGGCAACACCGTCGCCATGACGACCATTATGACATCATCGTCGGCATGACGACCATTATGACATCATCGTCGCCATGACGACCATTATGGCAACACCGTCGCCATGACGACCAGTATGACATCATCGTCGCCATGACGACCATTATGACATCATCGTCGCCATGACGACCATTATGACGTCATCGTCGCCATGACGACCATTATGACGTCATCGTCGCCATGATGACCATTATGACATCATCGTCGCCATGACGACCATTATGACAACACCGTCGCCATGACGACAGTATGACATCATCGTCGCCATGACGACAATTATGACATTACCGCCGCCGTGACGACCATTATGACATCATCGTCGCCGTGACGACCAATATGACATCATCGTCGCCATGACGACCATTATGACATCACCGTCGCCATGACGACCATTATGACATCACCAAAGCCATGACAACCATATTGACATCATCGACGCCATGACGACCATTATGACATCATCGTCGCCATGACGACCATTATGACATCACCAAAGCCATGACCACCATACTGACATCATCGTCGCCATGACGACCATTCTGACATCACCATTGCCATGACGACCATTATGACATCAAAGTCGCCATGACGACCATTATGACATCACCAAAGCCATGACCACCATACTGACATCATCGTCGCCATGACGACCATTATGACATCATCGTCGCCATGACGACCATTATGACATCGTCGCCATGACGACCATTATGGCAACACCGTCGCCATGACGACCATTATGGCAACACCGTCGCCATGACGACCATTATGACATAATCGTCGGCATGACGACCATTATGACATCATCGTCGCCATGACGACCATTATGACATCATCGTCGCCATGACGACCATTATGACATCATCGTCGCCATGACGACCATTATGACAACACCGTCGCCATGACGACCATTATGACATCATCGTCGGCATGACGACCATTATGACATCATCGTCGAAATGACGACCATTATGGCAACACCGTCACCATGACGACCAATATGACATCACCATTGCCATGACGACTATTATGACATCACCGTCGCCATGACGACCATTATGACATCACCAAAGCCATGACCACCATAGTGACATCATCATCGCCATGACGACCATTATGACATCATCGTTGCCATGACGACCATTATGACATCATCGTCGCCATGACGACCATTATGGCAACACCGTCGCCATGACGACCATTATGACATCATCGTCGGCATGACGACCAATATGACATCATCGTCGCCATGACGACCATTATGGCAACACAGTCGCCATGACGACCAGTATGACATCATCGTCGCCATGATGACCATTATGACATCATCGTCGCCATGACGACCATTATGACGTCATCGTCGCCATGACGACCATTATGACGTCATCGTCGCCATGACGACCATTATGACATCATTGTCGCCATGACGACCATTATGGCAACACCGTCGCCATGACGACCATTATGACATCATCGTCGGCATGACGACCATTATGACATCATCGTCGCCATGACGACCATTATTACAATACCGTCGCCATGACGACCAGTATGACATCATCGTCGCCATGACGACCATTATGACATCATCGTCGCCATGACGACCATTATGACGTCATCGTCGCCAAGACGACCATTATGACATCATCGTCGCCATAACGACCATTATGACATCATCGTCGCCATGAAAACCATTATGGCAACACCGTCGCCATGACGACCATTATGACATCATCGTCGCCATGACGACCAGTATGACATCATCGTCGCCATGACGACCATTATGACATCATCGTCGCCGTGACGACCATTATGACATCATCGTCGCCATGACGACCATTATGACATCACCGTCGCCATGACGACCATTATGACATCACCAAAGCCATGACAACCATATTGACATCATCGTCGCCATGACGACCATTATGACATCATCGTTGCCATGACGACCATTATGACATCACCAAAGCCATGACCACCATACTGACATCATCGTCGCCATGACGACCATTATGACATCATCGTCGCTATGACGACCATTATGACATCATCGTCGCCATGACGACCATTATGACATCACCAAAGCCATGACCACCATACTGACATCATCGTCGGCTTGACGACCATTATGACATCACCATCGCCATGACGACCATTATGACATCATCGTCGCCATGACGACCATTATGGCAACACCGTCGCCATGACGACCAGTATGACATCATCGTCGCCATGACGACCGTTATGACATCATCGTCGCCATGACGACCATTATGACATCATCGTCGCCATGACGACCATTATGGCAACACCGTCGCCATGACGACCAGTATGACATCATCGTCGCCATGACGACCATTATGTCAACACCGTCGCCATGACGACCATTATGGCATCATCATCGGCATGACGACCATTATGACATCACCGTCGCCATGACGACCATTATGACATCACCAAAGCCATGACAACCATATTGACATCATCGTCGCCATGACGACCATTATGACATCATCGTCGCCATAACGACCATTATGACATCACCAAAGCCATGGCCACCATACTGACATCATCGTCGCCATGACAACCATTCTGACACCACCATTGCCATGACGACCATTATGACATCACCGTCGCCATGACGACCATTATGACATCACCAAAGCCATGACCACCATACTGACATCATCGTCGCCATGACGACCATTATGACATCATCGTCGCCATGACGACCATTATGGCAACACCGTCGCCATGACGACCAGTATGACATCATCGTCGCCATGACGACCATTATGACATCACCGTCGCCGTGACGACCATTATGACATCATTGTCGCCGTGACGACCATTATGACATCATTGTCGCCATGACGACCATTATGACATCAAGGTCGCCATGACGACCATTATGACATCACCGTCGCCATGACAACCATATTGACAGCATCGTCGCCATGACGACCATTATGACATCATCGTCGCCATGACGACCATTATGACATCACCAAAGCCATGACCACCATACTGACATCATCGTCGCCATGACGACCATTATGACATCATCGTCGCCATGACGACCATTATGACATCATCGTCGCCATGACGACCATTATGGCAACACCGTCGCCATGACGACCAGTATGACATCATCGTCGCCATGACGACCATTATGACATCATCGTCGCCATGACGACCATTATGGCATCATCGTCGCCATGACGACCATTATGACATCACCGTCGCCGTGATGACCATTATGACATCATCGTCGCTGTGATGACCATTATGACATCATCGTCGCCATGACGACCATTATGACATCACCGTCGCCATGACGACCATTATGACATCACCAAAGCCATGACGACCATTATGACATCATCGTCGACATGACGACCATTATGACATCATTGTCGCCATGACGACCATTATGGCAACACCGTCGCCATGACGACCATTATGACATCATCGTCGGCATGACGACCATTATGACATCATCGTCGCCATGACGACCATTATTACAATACCGTCGCCATGACGACCAGTATGACATCATCGTCGCCATGACGACCATTATGACGTCATCGTCGCCATGACGACCATTATGACATCATCGTCGCCATGACGACCATTATGACATCATCGTCGCCATGAAAACCATTATGGCAACACCGTCGCCATGACGACCAGTATGACATCATCGTCGCCATGACGACCCTTATGACATCACCGTCGCCGTGACGACCATTATGACATCATCGTCGCCGTGACGACCATTATGACATCATCGTCGCCATGACGACCATTATGACATCACCGTCGCCATGACGACCATTATGACATCACCAAAGCCATGACAACCATATTGACATCATCATCGCCATGACGACCATTATGACATCATCGTCGCCATGACGACCATTATGACATCACCAAAGCCATGACCACCATACTGACATCATCGTCGCCATGACGACCATTCTGACATCACCATTGCCATGACGACCATTATGACATCACCGTCGCCATGACGACCATTATTACATCACCAAAGCCATGACCACCATACTGACATCATCGTCGCCATGACGACCATTATGACATCATCGTCGCCATGACGACCATTATGACATCATCGTCGCCGTGACGACCATTATGACAACACCGTCGCCATGACGACCATTATGACATCATCGTCGGCATGACGACCATTATGACATCATCGTCGAAATGACGACCATTATGGCAACACCGTCGCCATGACGACCAGTATGACATCACCATTGCCATGACGACTATTATGACATCATCGTCGCCATGACGACCATTATGACATCATCGTTTCCATGACGACCATTATGACATCATTGTCGCCATGACGACCATTATGGCAACACCGTCGCCATGACGACCATTATGACATCATCGTCGGCATGACGACCATTATGACATCATCGTCGCCATGACGACCATTATGGCAACACCGTCGCCATGACGACCAGTATGACATCATCGTCGCCATGACGACCATTATGACATCATCGTCGCCATGACGACCATTATGACGTCATCGTCGCCATGACGACCATTATGACGTCATCGTCGCCATGATGACCATTATGACATCATCGTCGCCATGACGACCATTATGACAACACCGTCGCCATGACGACAGTATGACATCATCGTCGCCATGACGACAATTATGACATTACCGCCGCCGTGACGACCATTATGACATCATCGTCGCCGTGACGACCAATATGACATCATCGTCGCCATGACGACCATTATGACATCACCGTCGCCATGACGACCATTATGACATCACCAAAGCCATGACAACCATATTGACATCATCGACGCCATGACGACCATTATGACATCATCGTCGCCATGACGACCATTATGACATCACCAAAGCCATGACCACCATACTGACATCATCGTCGCCATGACGACCATTCTGACATCACCATTGCCATGACGACCATTATGACATCAAAGTCGCCATGACGACCATTATGACATCACCAAAGCCATGACCACCATACTGACATCATCGTCGCCATGACGACCATTATGACATCATCGTCGCCATGACGACCATTATGACATCGTCGCCATGACGACCATTATGGCAACACCGTCGCCATGACGACCATTATGGCAACACCGTCGCCATGACGACCATTATGACATAATCGTCGGCATGACGACCATTATGACATCATCGTCGCCATGACGACCATTATGACATCATCGTCGCCATGACGACCATTATGACATCATCGTCGCCATGACGACCATTATGACAACACCGTCGCCATGACGACCATTATGACATCATCGTCGGCATGACGACCATTATGACATCATCGTCGAAATGACGACCATTATGGCAACACCGTCACCATGACGACCAATATGACATCACCATTGCCATGACGACTATTATGACATCACCGTCGCCATGACGACCATTATGACATCACCAAAGCCATGACCACCATAGTGACATCATCATCGCCATGACGACCATTATGACATCATCGTTGCCATGACGACCATTATGACATCATCGTCGCCATGACGACCATTATGGCAACACCGTCGCCATGACGACCATTATGACATCATCGTCGGCATGACGACCAATATGACATCATCGTCGCCATGACGACCATTATGGCAACACAGTCGCCATGACGACCAGTATGACATCATCGTCGCCATGATGACCATTATGACATCATCGTCGCCATGACGACCATTATGACGTCATCGTCGCCATGACGACCATTATGACATCATTGTCGCCATGACGACCATTATGGCAACACCGTCGCCATGACGACCATTATGACATCATCGTCGGCATGACGACCATTATGACATCATCGTCGCCATGACGACCATTATTACAATACCGTCGCCATGACGACCAGTATGACATCATCGTCGCCATGACGACCATTATGACATCATCGTCGCCATGACGACCATTATGACGTCATCGTCGCCAAGACGACCATTATGACATCATCGTCGCCATAACGACCATTATGACATCATCGTCGCCATGAAAACCATTATGGCAACACCGTCGCCATGACGACCATTATGACATCATCGTCGCCATGACGACCAGTATGACATCATCGTCGCCATGACGACCATTATGACATCATCGTCGCCGTGACGACCATTATGACATCATCGTCGCCATGACGACCATTATGACATCACCGTCGCCATGACGACCATTATGACATCACCAAAGCCATGACAACCATATTGACATCATCGTCGCCATGACGACCATTATGACATCATCGTCGCCATGACGACCATTATGACATCACCAAAGCCATGACCACCATACTGACATCATCGTCGCCATGACGACCATTCTGACATCACCATTGCCATGACGACCATTATGACATCACCGTCGCCATGACGACCATTATGACATCACCAAAGCCATGACCACCATACTGACATCATCGTCGCCATGACGACCATTATGACATCATCGTCGCCATGACGACCATTATGACATCATCGTCGCCGTGACGACCATTATGACAACACCGTCGCAATGACGACCATTATGACATCATCGTCGGCATGACGACCATTATGACATCATCGTCGAAATGACGACCATTATGGCAACACCATCGCCATGACGACCAGTATGACATCACCATTGATATGACGACTATTATGACATCATCGTCGCCATGACGACCATTATGACATCATCGTTTCCATGACGACCATTATGACATCATTGTCGCCATGACGACCATTATGGCAACACCGTCGCCATGACGACCATTATGACATCATCGTCGGCATGACGACCATTATGACATCATCGTCGCCATGACGACCATTATGGCAACACCGTCGCCATGACGACCAGTATGACATCATCGTCGCCATGACGACCATTATGACATCATCGTCGCCATGACGACCAATATGACGTCATCGTCGCCATGACGACCATTATGACGTCATCGTCGCCATGATGACCATTATGACATCATCGTCGCCATGACGACCATTATGACAACACCGTCGCCATGACGACAGTATGACATCATCGTCGCCATGACGACAATTATGACATTACCGCCGCCGTGACGACCATTATGACATCATCGTCGCCGTGACGACCAATATGACATCATCGTCGCCATGACGACCATTATGACATCACCGTCGCCATGACGACCATTATGACATCACCAAAGCCATGACAACCATATTGACATCATCGTCGCCATGACGACCATTATGACATCATCGTCGCCATGACGACCATTATGACATCACCAAAGCCATGACCACCATACTGACATCATCGTCGCCATGACGACCATTCTGACATCACCATTGCCATGATGACCATTATGACATCAAAGTCGCCATGACGACCATTATGACATCACCAAAGCCATGACCACCATACTGACATCATCGTCGCCATGACGACCATTCTGACATCATCGTCGCCATGACGACCATTATGACATCATCGTCGCCATGACGACCATTATGACAACACCGTCGCCATGACGACCATTATGACATCATCGTCGGCAT
This sequence comes from Phyllobates terribilis, assembly GCF_046119375.1. Taxonomy (NCBI): domain Eukaryota; kingdom Metazoa; phylum Chordata; class Amphibia; order Anura; family Dendrobatidae; genus Phyllobates; species Phyllobates terribilis. Next base: position 6,406,848 of record NW_027362819.1, read on the forward strand.
GACGACCATTATGACATCATCGTCGAAATGACGACCATTATGGCAACACCGTCGCCATGACGACCAGTATGACATCACCATTGCCATGACGACTATTATGACATCATCGTCGCCATGATGACCATTATGACATCATCGTTGCCATGACGACCATTATGACATCATTGTCGCCATGACGACCATTATGGCAACACAGTCACCATGACGACCATTATGACATCATCGTCGGCATGACGACCATTATGACATCATCGTCGCCATGACGACCATTATGACAACACCGTCGCCATGACGACCAGTATGACATCATCGTCGCCATGACGACCATTATGACATCATCGTCGCCATGACGACCATTATGACGTCATCGTCGCCATGACGACCATTATGACGTCATCGTCGCCATGACGACCATTATGACGTCATCGTCGCCATGACGACCATTATGACGTCATCGTCGCCATGACGACCATTATGACATCATCATCACCATGACGACCATTATGACATCATCGTCGCCATGACGACCATTATGACATCACCGTCGCCATGACAACCATTATGACATCACCAAAGCCATGACCACCTTACTGACATCATGGTCGCCATGACGACCATTATGACATCATCGTCGCTATGACGACCATTATGACATCATCGTCGCCATGACGACCATTATGACATCACCAAAGCCATGACCACCATACTGACATCATCGTCGGCATGACGACCATCATGACATCACCGTCGCCATGACGACCATTATGACATCACCGTCGCCATGACGACCATTATGACATCATCGTGGCCATGACGACCATTATGGCAACACCGTCGCCATGACGACCAGTATGATATCATCGTCGCCATGACGACCATTATTACATCATCGTCGCCATGACGACCATTATGACGTCATCGTCGCCATGACGACCATTATGACATCATCGTCGCCATGACGACCATTATGACATCATCGTCGCCGTGACGACCATTATGGCAACACCGTCGCCATGACGACCAGTATGACATCATCGTCGCCATGACGACCATTATGACATCACCGTCGCCGTGACGACCATTATGACATCATCGTCGCCATGACGACCATTATGACATCACCGTCGCCATTACGACCATTATGACATCACCAAAGCCATGACAACCATATTGACATCATCGTCGCCATGACGACCATTATGACATCATCGTCGCCATGACGACCATTATGACATCACCAAAGCCATGACCAATCATACTGACATCATCGTCGCCATGACGACCATTCTGACATCACCATTGCCATGACGACCATTATGACATCACCGTCGCCATGACGACCATTATGACATCACCAAAGCCATGACCACCATACTGACATCATCGTCGCCATGACGACCATTATGACATCATCGTTGCCATGACGACCATTATGACATCGTCGCCATGACGACCATTATGGCAACACCGTCGCCATGACGACCATTATGACATCATCGTCGGCATGACGACCATTATGACATCATCGGCGCCATGACGACTATTATGACATCACCGTCGCCATGACGACCATTATGACATCATCGTCGCCATGACGACCATTATGACATCATCGTCGCCATGACGACCATTATGACATCATCGTCGCCATGACGACCATTATGACAACGCCGTCGCCATGACGACCATTATGACATCATCGTCGGCATGACGACCATTATGACATCATCGTCGAAATGACGACCATTATGGCAACACCGTCACCATGACGACCAGTATGACATCACCATTGCCATGACGACTATTATGACATCACCGTCGCCATGACGACCATTATGACATCACCGTCGCCATGACGACCATTATGACATCACCAAAGCCATGACCACCATAGTGACATCATCGTCGCCATGACGACCATTATGACATCATCGTTGCCATGACGACCATTATGACATCATCGTCGCCATGACGACCATTATGGCAACACCGTCGCCATGACGTCCATTATGACATCATCGTCGGCATGACGACCATTATGACATCATCGTCGCCATGATGACTATTATGGCAACACAGTCGCCATGACGACCAGTATGACATCATCGTCGCCATGACAACCATTATGACATCATCGTCGCCATGACGACCATTATGACGTCATTGTCGCCATGACGACCATTATGACGTCATCGTCGCCATGATGACCATTATGACATCATCGTCGCCATGACGACCATTATGGCAACACCGTCGCCATGACGACAGTATGACATCATCATCGCCATGACGACCATTATGGCAACACCGTCGCCATGACGACAGTATGACATCATCGTCGCCATGACGACCATTATGACATCACCAAAGCCATGACCAATCATACTGACATCATCGTCGCCATGACGACCATTCTGACATCACCATTGCCATGACGACCATTATGACATCACCGTCGCCATGACGACCATTATGACATCACCAAAGCCATGACCACCATTATGACATCATCGTCGCCATGACGACCATTATGACATCATCGTCGCCATGACGACCATTGTGACATCATCGTCGCCATGACGACCATTGTGGCAACACCGTCGCCATGACGACCATTACGACATCATCGTCGGCATGACGACCATTATGACATCATCGTCGCCATGACGACTATTATGACATCACCGTCGCCATGACGACCATTATGACATCATCGTCGCCATGACGACCATTATGACATCATCGTCGCCATGACGACCATTATGACATCATCTTCGCCATGACGACCATTATTACAACATCGTCGCCATGACGACCATAATGACATCACCGTCGCCATGACGACCATTATGACATCATCGTCGACATGACGACCATTATGACATCATCGTCGCCATGACGACCATTATGGCAACACCGTCGCCATGACGACCATTATGACATCATCGTCGGCATGACGACCATTATGACATCATCGTCGCCATGACGACCATTATGGCAATGCCGTCGCCATGACGACCAGTATGACATCATCGTCGCCATGACGACCATTATGACATCATCGTCGCCATGACGACCATTATGACGTCATCGTCGCCATGACGACCATTATGACATCATCGTCGCCATGACGACCATTATGACATCATCGTCGCCATGAAAACCATTATGGCAATACCGTCGCCATGACGACCAGTATGACATCATCGTCGCCATGACGACCCTTATGACATCACCGTCGCCGTGACGACCATTATGACATCATCGTCGCCGTGACGACCATTATGACATCATCGTCGCCATGACGACCATTATGACATCACCGTCGCCATGACGACCATTATGACATCACCAAAGCCATGACAACCATATTGACATCATCGTCGCCATGACGACCATTATGACATCATCGTCGCCATGATGACCATTATGACATCACCAAAGCCCTGACCACCATACTGACATCATCGTCGCCATGACGACCATTCTGACATCACCATTGCCATGACGACCATTATGACATCACCGTCGCCATGACGACCATTATGACATCACCAAAACCATGACAACCATACTGACATCATCGTCGCCATGACGACCATTATGACATCATCGTCGCCATGACGACCATTATGACATCATCGTCGCCATGACGACCATTATGACAACACCGTCGCCATGACGACCATTATGACATCATCGTCGGGATGACGACCATTATGACATCATCGTCGAAATGACGACCATTATGGCAACACCGTCGCCATGACGACCAGTATGACATCACCATTGCCATGACGACTATTATGACATCATCGTCGCCATGACGACCATTATGACATCATCGTCGCCATGACGACCATTATGACATCATCGTCGCCATGACGACCATTATGACAACACCGTCGCCATGACGACCATTATGACATCATCGTCGGGATGACGACCATTATGGCAACACCGTCGCCATGACGACCAGTATGACATCACCATTGCCATGACGACTATTATGACATCATCGTCGCCATGACGACCATTATGACATCATCGTCGCCATGACGACCATTATGACATCATCGTCGCCATGACGACCATTATGGCAACACCGTCGCCATGACGACCATTATGACATCATCGTCGGCATGACGACCATTATGACATCATCGTCGCCATGACGACCATTATGGCAACACCGTCGCCATGACGACCAGTATGACATCATCGTCGCCATGACGACCATTATGGCAACACCGTCGCCATGACGACCAGTATGACGTCATCGTCGCCATGACGACCATTATGACGTCATCGTCGCCATGATGACCATTATGACATCATCGTCGCCATGACGACCATTATGACAACACCGTCGCCATGACGACAGTATGACATCATCGTCGCCATGACGACAATTATGACATTACCGCCGCCGTGACGACCATTATGACATCATCGTCGCCGTGACGACCATTATGACATCATCGTCGCCATGACGACCATTATGACATCACCGTCGCCATGACGACCATTATGACATCACCAAAGCCATGACAACCATATTGACATCATCGTCGCCATGACGACCATTATGACATCATCGTCGCCATGACGACCATTATGACATCATTGTCGCCATGACGACCATTATGACATTTTCGTCGCCATGACGACCATTATGGCAACACCGTCGCCATGACGACCATTATGACATCAACATCGGCATGACGATCATTATGACATCATCGTCGCGATGACGACCATTATGGCAACACCGTCGCCATGACGACTATTATGACATCATCGTCGGCATGACGACCATTATGACATCATCGTCGCCATGACGACTATTATGACATCACCGTCGCCATGACGATCATTATGACATCATCGTCGCCATGACGACCATTATGACGTCATCGTCGCCATGACGACCATTATGACATCATCTTCGGAATGACGACCATTATGACATCATCTTCGCCATGACGACCATTATGACATCATCGTCAGTATGACGACCATTATGACATCATCGTCGCCATGACGACCATTATGACATCATCGTCGCCATGAAGACCATTATGGCAAACCGTCGCCATGACGACCAGTATGACATCATCGTCGCCATGACGACCAGTATGACATCATCGTCGCCATGACGACCATTATGACGTCATCGTCGCCATGATGACCATTATGACATCATCGTCGCCATGACGACCATTATGGCAACACCGTCGCCATGACGACAGTATGACATCATCATCGCCATGACGACCATTATGGCAACACCGTCGCCATGACGACAGTATGACATCATCGTCGCCATGACGACCATTATGACATCACCAAAGCCATGACCAATCATACTGACATCATCGTCGCCATGACGACCATTCTGACATCACCATTGCCATGACGACCATTATGACATCACCGTCGCCATGACGACCATTATGACATCACCAAAGCCATGACCACCATTATGACATCATCGTCGCCATGACGACCATTATGACATCATCGTCGCCATGACGACCATTGTGACATCATCGTCGCCATGACGACCATTGTGGCAACACCGTCGCCATGACGACCATTACGACATCATCGTCGGCATGACGACCATTATAACATCATCGTCGCCATGACGACTATTATGACATCACCGTCGCCATGACGACCATTATGACATCATCGTCGCCATGACGACCATTATGACATCATCGTCGCCATGACGACCATTATGACATCATCTTCGCCATGACGACCATTATTACAACATCGTCGCCATGACGACCATAATGACATCACCGTCGCCATGACGACCATTATGACATCATCGTCGACATGACGACCATTATGACATCATCGTCGCCATGACGACCATTATGGCAACACCGTCGCCATGACGACCATTATGACATCATCGTCGGCATGACGACCATTATGACATCATCGTCGCCATGACGACCATTATGGCAATGCCGTCGCCATGACGACCAGTATGACATCATCGTCGCCATGACGACCATTATGACATCATCGTCGCCATGACGACCATTATGACGTCATCGTCGCCATGACGACCATTATGACATCATCGTCGCCATGACGACCATTATGACATCATCGTCGCCATGAAAACCATTATGGCAACACCGTCGCCATGACGACCAGTATGACATCATCGTCGCCATGACGACCCTTATGACATCACCGTCGCCGTGACGACCATTATGACATCATCGTCGCCGTGACGACCATTATGACATCATCGTCGCCATGACGACCATTATGACATCACCGTCGCCATGACGACCATTATGACATCACCAAAGCCATGACAACCATATTGACATCATCGTCGCCATGACGACCATTATGACATCATCGTCGCCATGATGACCATTATGACATCACCAAAGCCCTGACCACCATACTGACATCATCGTCGCCATGACGACCATTCTGACATCACCATTGCCATGACGACCATTATGACATCACCGTCGCCATGACGACCATTATGACATCACCAAAACCATGACAACCATACTGACATCATCGTCGCCATGACGACCATTATGACATCATCGTCGCCATGACGACCATTATGACATCATCGTCGCCATGACGACCATTATGACAACACCGTCGCCATGACGACCATTATGACATCATCGTCGGGATGACGACCATTATGACATCATCGTCGAAATGACGACCATTATGGCAACACCGTCGCCATGACGACCAGTATGACATCACCATTGCCATGACGACTATTATGACATCATCGTCGCCATGACGACCATTATGACATCATCGTTGCCATGACGACCATTATGACATCATTGTCGCCATGACGAGCATTATGGCAACACCGTCGCCATGACGACCATTATGACATCATCGTCGGCATGACGACCATTATGACATCATCGTCGCCATGACGACCATTATGGCACCACCGTCGCCATGACGACCAGTATGACATCATCGTCGCCATGACGACCATTATGGCAACACCGTCGCCATGACGACCAGTATGACGTCATCGTCGCCATGACGACCATTATGACGTCATCGTCGCCATGATGACCATTATGACATCATCGTCGCCATGACGACCATTATGACAACACCGTCGCCATGACGACCATTATGACATCATCGTCGCCATGACGACCATTATGACATCACCGTCGCCATGACGACCATTATGACATCACCAAAGCCATGACAACCATATTGACATCATCGTCGCCATGACGACCATTATGACATCATCGTCGCCATGACGACCATTATGACATCACCAAAGCCATGACCAATCATACTGACATCATCGTCGCCATGACGACCATTCTGACATCACCATTGCCATGACGACCATTATGACATCACCGTCGCCATGACGACCATTATGACATCACCAAAGCCATGACCACCATACTGACATCATCGTCGCCATGACGACCATTATGACATCGTCGCCATGACGACCATTATGGCAACACCGTCTCCATGACGACCATTATGACATCATCGTCGGCATGACGACCATTATGACATCATCGTCACCATGACGACTATTATGACATCACCGTCGCCATGACGACCATTATGACATCATCGTCGCCATGACGACCATTATGACATCATCGTCGCCATGACGACCATTATGACATCATCGTCGCCATGACGACCATTATGACAACGCCGTCGCCATGACGACCATTATGACATCATCGTCGGCATGACGACCATTATGACATCATCGTCGAAATGACGACCATTATGGCAACACCGTCACCATGACGACCAGTATGACATCACCATTGCCATGACGACTATTATGACATCACCGTCGCCATGACGACCATTATGACATCACCGTCGCCATGACGACCATTATGACATCACCAAAGCCATGACCACCATAGTGACATCATCGTCGCCATGACGACCATTATGACATCATCGTCGCCATGACGACCATTATGACATCATCGTCGCCATGACGACCATTATGGCAACACCGTCGCCATGACGACCATTATGACATCATCGTCGCCATGACGACCATTATGGCAACACCGTCGCCATGACGTCCATTATGACATCATCGTCGGCATGACGACCATTATGACATCATCGTCGCCATGATGACTATTATGGCAACACAGTCGCCATGACGACCAGTATGACATCATTGTCGCCATGACGACCATTATGACATTTTCGTCACCATGATGACCATTATGGCAACACCGTCGCCATGACGACCATTATGACATCAACGTCGGCATGACGATCATTATGACATCATCGTCGCGATGACGACCATTATGGCAACACCGTCGCCATGACGACCATTATGACATCATCGTCGGCATGACGACCATTATGACATCATCGTCGCCATGACGACTATTATGACATCACCGTCGCCATGACGATCATTATGACATCATCGTCGCCATGACGACCATTATGACGTCATCGTCGCCATGACGACCATTATGACATCATCTTCGGAATGACGACCATTATGACATCATCTTCGCCATGACGACCATTATGACATCATCGTCAGTATGACGACCATTATGACATCATCGTCGCCATGACGACCATTATGACATCATCGTCGCCATGAAGACCATTATGGCAAACCGTCGCCATGACGACCAGTATGACATCATCGTCGCCATGACGACCATTATGACATCATCGTCGCCATGACGACCATTATGACGTCATCGTCGCCATGATGACCATTATGACATCATCGTCGCCATGACGACCATTATGGCAACACCGTCGCCATGACGACAGTATGACATCATCATCGCCATGACGACCATTATGACATTACCGCCGCCGTGAAGACCATTATGACATCATCGTCGCCGTGACGACCATTATGACATCATCGTCGCCATGACGACTATTATGACATCACCGTCGCCATGACGACCATTATGAAATCACCAAAGTCATGACAACCATATTGACATCATCGTCGCCATGACGACCATTATGACATAATCGTCGCCATGACGACCATTATGACATCACCAAAGCCTTGACCACCATACTGACATCATCGTCGCCATGACGACCATTCTGACATCACCATTGCCATGACGACCATTATGACATCACCGTCGCCATGACGACCATTATGACATCACCAAAGCCATGACCACCATTATGACATCATCGTCGCCATGACGACCATTATGACATCATCGTCGCCATGACGACCATTATGGCAACACCGTCGCCATGACGACCATTATGACATCATCGTCGGCATGACGACCATTATGACATCATCGTCGCCATGACGACCATTATGGCAATGCCGTCGCCATGACGACCAGTATGACATCATCATCGCCATGACGACCATTATGACATCATCGTCGCCATGACGACCATTATGACGTCATCGTCGCCATGACGACCATTATGACATCATCGTCGCCATGACGACCATTATGACATCATCGTCGCCATGAAAACCATTATGGCAACACCGTCGCCATGACGACCAGTATGACATCATCGTCGCCATGACGACCCTTATGACATCACCGTCGCCGTGACGACCATTATGACATCATCGTCGCCGTGACGACCATTATGACATCATCGTCGCCATGACGACCATTATGACATCACCGTCGCCATGACGACCATTATGACATCACCAAAGCCATGACAACCATATTGACATCATCGTCGCCATGACGACCATTATGACATCATCGTCGCCATGATGACCATTATGACATCACCAAAGCCCTGACCACCATACTGACATCATCGTCGCCATGACGACCATTCTGACATCACCATTGCCATGACGACCATTATGACATCACCGTCGCCATGACGACCATTATGACATCACCAAAACCATGACAACCATACTGACATCATCGTCGCCATGACGACCATTATGACATCATCGTCGCCATGACGACCATTATGACATCATCGTCGCCATGACGACCATTATGACAACACCGTCGCCATGACGACCATTATGACATCATCGTCGGGATGACGACCATTATGACATCATCGTCGAAATGACGACCATTATGGCAACACCGTCGCCATGACGACCAGTATGACATCACCATTGCCATGACGACTATTATGACATCATCATCGCCATGACGACCATTATGACATCATCGTTGCCATGACGACCATTATGACATCATTGTCGCCATGACGACCATTATGGCAACACCGTCGCCATGACGACCATTATGACATCATCGTCGGCATGACGACCATTATGACATCATCGTCGCCATGACGACCATTATGGCAACACCGTCGCCATGACGACCAGTATGACATCATCGTCGCCATGACGACCATTATGGCAACACCGTCGCCATGACGACCAGTATGACGTCATCGTCGCCATGACGACCATTATGACGTCATCGTCGCCATGATGACCATTATGACATCATCGTCGCCATGACGACCATTATGACAACACCGTCGCCATGACGACAGTATGACATCATCGTCGCCATGACGACAATTATGACATTACCGCCGCCGTGACGACCATTATGACATCATCGTCGCCGTGACGACCATTATGACATCATCGTCGCCATGACGACCATTATGACATCACCGTCGCCATGACGACCATTATGACATCACCAAAGCCATGACAACCATATTGACATCATCGTCGCCATGACGACCATTATGACATCATCGTCGCCATGACGACCATTATGACATCACCAAAGCCATGACCAATCATACTGACATCATCGTCGCCATGACGACCATTCTGACATCACCATTGCCATGACGACCATTATGACATCACCGTCGCCATGACGACCATTATGACATCACCAAAGCCATGACCACCATACTGACATCATCGTCGCCATGACGACCATTATGACATCATCGTTGCCATGACGACCATTATGACATCGTCGCCGTGACGACCATTATGGCAACACCGTCGCCATGACGACCATTATGACATCATCGTCGGCATGACGACCATTATGACATCATCGTCGCCATGACGACTATTATGACATCACCGTCGCCATGACGACCATTATGACATCATCGTCGCCATGACGACCATTATGACATCATCGTCGCCATGACGACCATTATGACATCATCGTCGCCATGACGACCATTATGACAACGCCGTCGCCATGACGACCATTATGACATCATCGTCGGCATGACGACCATTATGACATCATCGTCGAAATGACGACCATTATGGCAACACCGTCACCATGACGACCAGTATGACATCACCATTGCCATGACGACTATTATGACATCACCGTCGCCATGACGACCATTATGACATCACCGTCGCCATGACGACCATTATGACATCACCAAAGCCATGACCACCATAGTGACATCATCGTCGCCATGACGACCATTATGACATCATCGTTGCCATGACGACCATTATGACATCATCATCGCCATGACGACCATTATGGCAACACCGTCGCCATGACGTCCATTATGACATCATCGTCGGCATGACGACCATTATGACATCATCGTCGCCATGATGACTATTATGGCAACACAGTCGCCATGACGACCAGTATGACATCATCGTCGCCATGACGACCAGTATGACATCATCATCGCCATGACGACCATTATGACGTCATCGTCGCCATGACGACCATTATGACGTCATCGTCGCCATGATGACCATTATGACATCATCGTCGCCATGACGACCATTATGGCAACACCGTCGCCATGACGACAGTATGACATCATCGTCGCCATGACGACAATTATGACATTACCGCCGCCGTGACGACCATTATGTCGTCATCGTCGCCGTGACGACCATTATGACATCACCGTTGCCATGACGACCATTATGACATCACCGTTGCCATGACGACCATTATGACATCACCAAAGCCATGACGACCATTATGACATCACCAAAGCCATGACCACCATACGGACATCATCGTCGCCATGACGACCATTCTGACATCACCATTGCCATGACGACCATTATGACATCACCGTCGCCATGACGACCATTATGACATCACCAAAGCCATGACCACCATACTGACATCATCGTCGCCATGACGACCATTATGACATCATTGTCGCCATGACGACCATTATGACATCACCGTCGCCATGACGACCAGTATGACATCATCGTCGCCATGACGACCATTATGGCATCATCGTCGCCATGACGACCATTATGACGTCATCGTCGCCATGACGACCATTATGTCATCATCGTCGCCATGACGACCATTATGACATCATCGTCGCCATGACGACCATTATGACATCATCGTCGCCATGACGACCATTATGACGTTATCGTCGCCATGACGACCATAATGACATCACCGTCGCCGTGACGACCATTATGACATCATCGTCGCCGTGACGATCATTATGACATCACCGTCGCCGTGACGAACATTATGACATCACCGTCGCCATGACGACCATTATGACATCACCAAAGCCATGACAACCATATTGACATCATCGTCGCCATGACGACCATTATGGCAACACCGTCGCCATGACGACCAGCATGACATCATCGTCGCCATGACGACCTTTATGACATCATCGTCACCATGACGACCATTATGACATCATCGTCGCCCTGACGACCATTATGACATCACCGTCGCCATGACAACCATTATGACATCACCAAAGCCATGACCACCATACTGACATCATCGTCGCCATAACGACCATTATGACATCATCGTCGCTATGACGACCATTATGACATCATCGTCGCCATGACGAAAATTATGACATCACCAAAGCCATGACCACCATACTGACATCATCGCCGGCATGACGACCATCATGACATCACCATCGCCATGACGACCATTATGACATCACCGTCGCCATGACGACCATTATGACATCATCGTCGCCATGACGACCATTATGGCAACACCGTCGCCATGACAACCAGTATGATATCATCGTCGCCATGACAACCATTATTACATCATCGTCGCCATGACGAACATTATGACGTCATCGTCGCCATGACGACCATTATGACGTCATCGTCGCCATGACGACCATTATGACATCATCGTCGCCATGACGACCATTATGGCAACACCGTCGCCATGACGACCAGTATGGCATCATCGTCGCCATGACGACCATTATGACATCACCGTCGCCGTGACGACCATTATGACATCATCATCGCTGTGACGACCATTATGACATCATCGTCGCCGTGACGACCATTATGACATCACCGTCGCCATGACGACCATTATGACATCATCGTCGCCATGACGACCATTATGACATCATTGTCGCCATGACGACCATTATGACATCATCGTCGCCATGACGACCATTATGGCAACACCGTCGCCATGACGACCATTATAACATCATCGTCGGCATGACGACCATTATGACATCATCGTCGCCATGACGACCATTATGGCAACACCGTCGCCATGACGACCATGATGACATCACCGTCGCCATGACGACCATTATGAAATCACCAAAGCCATGACAACCATATTGACATCATCGTCGCCATGACGACCATTATGACATCACCAAAGCCATGACCACCATACTGACATCATCGTCGCCATGACGACCATTCTGACATCACCATTGCCATGACGACCATTATGACATCACCGTCGCCATGACAACCATTATGACATTACCAAAGCCATGACCACCATACTGACATCATCGTCGCCATGACGACCATTATGACATCATCGTCGCTATGACGACCATTATGACATCATCGTCGCCATGACGACCATTATGACATCACCAAAGCCATGACCACCATACTGACATCATCGTCGGCTTGACGACCATTATGACATCACCATCGCCATGACGACCATTATGACATCATCGTCGCCATGACGACCATTATGGCAACACCGTCGCCATGACGACCAGTATGACATCATCGTCGCCATGACGACCGTTATGACATCATCGTCGCCATGACGACCATTATGACATCATCGTCGCCATGACGACCATTATGGCAACACCGTCGCCATGACGACCAGTATGACATCATCGTCGCCATGACGACCATTATGTCAACACCGTCGCCATGACGACCATTATGGCATCATCATCGGCATGACGACCATTATGACATCACCGTCGCCATGACGACCATTATGACATCACCAAAGCCATGACAACCATATTGACATCATCGTCGCCATGACGACCATTATGACATCATCGTCGCCATAACGACCATTATGACATCACCAAAGCCATGGCCACCATACTGACATCATCGTCGCCATGACAACCATTCTGACACCACCATTGCCATGACGACCATTATGACATCACCGTCGCCATGACGACCATTATGACATCACCAAAGCCATGACCATAATACTGACATCATCGTCGCCATGACGACCATTATGACATCATCGTCGCCATGACGACCATTATGGCAACACCGTCGCCATGACGACCAGTATGACATCATCGTCGCCATGACGACCATTATGACATCACCGTCGCCGTGACGACCATTATGACATCATTGTCGCCGTGACGACCATTATGACATCATTGTCGCCATGACGACCATTATGACATCACCGTCGCCATGACGACCATTATGACATCACCGTCGCCATGACAACCATATTGACAGCATCGTCGCCATGACGACCATTATGACATCATCGTCGCCATGACGACCATTATGACATCACCAAAGCCATGACCACCATACTGACATCATCGTCGCCATGACGACCATTATGACATCATCGTCGCCATGACGACCATTATGACATCATCGTCGCCATGACGACCATTATGGCAACACCGTCGCCATGACGACCAGTATGACATCATCGTCGCCATGACGACCATTATGACATCATCGTCGCCATGACGACCATTATGGCATCATCGTCGCCATGACGACCATTATGACATCACCGTCGCCGTGATGACCATTATGACATCATCGTCGCTGTGATGACCATTATGACATCATCGTCGCCATGACGACCATTATGACATCACCGTCGCCATGACGACCATTATGACATCACCAAAGCCATGACGACCATTATGACATCATCGTCGACATGACGACCATTATGACATCATTGTCGCCATGACGACCATTATGGCAACACCGTCGCCATGACGACCATTATGACATCATCGTCGGCATGACGACCATTATGACATCATCGTCGCCATGACGACCATTATTACAATACCGTCGCCATGACGACCAGTATGACATCATCGTCGCCATGACGACCATTATGACGTCATCGTCGCCATGACGACCATTATGACATCATCGTCGCCATGACGACCATTATGACATCATCGTCGCCATGAAAACCATTATGGCAACACCGTCGCCATGACGACCAGTATGACATCATCGTCGCCATGACGACCCTTATGACATCACCGTCGCCGTGACGACCATTATGACATCATCGTCGCCGTGACGACCATTATGACATCATCGTCGCCATGACGACCATTATGACATCACCGTCGCCATGACGACCATTATGACATCACCAAAGCCATGACAACCATATTGACATCATCATCGCCATGACGACCATTATGACATCATCGTCGCCATGACGACCATTATGACATCACCAAAGCCATGACCACCATACTGACATCATCGTCGCCATGACGACCATTCTGACATCACCATTGCCATGACGACCATTATGACATCACCGTCGCCATGACGACCATTATTACATCACCAAAGCCATGACCACCATACTGACATCATCGTCGCCATGACGACCATTATGACATCATCGTCGCCATGACGACCATTATGACATCATCGTCGCCGTGACGACCATTATGACAACACCGTCGCCATGACGACCATTATGACATCATCGTCGGCATGACGACCATTATGACATCATCGTCGAAATGACGACCATTATGGCAACACCGTCGCCATGACGACCAGTATGACATCACCATTGCCATGACGACTATTATGACATCATCGTCGCCATGACGACCATTATGACATCATCGTTTCCATGACGACCATTATGACATCATTGTCGCCATGACGACCATTATGGCAACACCGTCGCCATGACGACCATTATGACATCATCGTCGGCATGACGACCATTATGACATCATCGTCGCCATGACGACCATTATGGCAACACCGTCGCCATGACGACCAGTATGACATCATCGTCGCCATGACGACCATTATGACATCATCGTCGCCATGACGACCATTATGACGTCATCGTCGCCATGACGACCATTATGACGTCATCGTCGCCATGATGACCATTATGACATCATCGTCGCCATGACGACCATTATGACAACACCGTCGCCATGACGACAGTATGACATCATCGTCGCCATGACGACAATTATGACATTACCGCCGCCGTGACGACCATTATGACATCATCGTCGCCGTGACGACCAATATGACATCATCGTCGCCATGACGACCATTATGACATCACCGTCGCCATGACGACCATTATGACATCACCAAAGCCATGACAACCATATTGACATCATCGACGCCATGACGACCATTATGACATCATCGTCGCCATGACGACCATTATGACATCACCAAAGCCATGACCACCATACTGACATCATCGTCGCCATGACGACCATTCTGACATCACCATTGCCATGACGACCATTATGACATCAAAGTCGCCATGACGACCATTATGACATCACCAAAGCCATGACCACCATACTGACATCATCGTCGCCATGACGACCATTATGACATCATCGTCGCCATGACGACCATTATGACATCGTCGCCATGACGACCATTATGGCAACACCGTCGCCATGACGACCATTATGGCAACACCGTCGCCATGACGACCATTATGACATAATCGTCGGCATGACGACCATTATGACATCATCGTCGCCATGACGACCATTATGACATCATCGTCGCCATGACGACCATTATGACATCATCGTCGCCATGACGACCATTATGACAACACCGTCGCCATGACGACCATTATGACATCATCGTCGGCATGACGACCATTATGACATCATCGTCGAAATGACGACCATTATGGCAACACCGTCACCATGACGACCAATATGACATCACCATTGCCATGACGACTATTATGACATCACCGTCGCCATGACGACCATTATGACATCACCAAAGCCATGACCACCATAGTGACATCATCATCGCCATGACGACCATTATGACATCATCGTTGCCATGACGACCATTATGACATCATCGTCGCCATGACGACCATTATGGCAACACCGTCGCCATGACGACCATTATGACATCATCGTCGGCATGACGACCAATATGACATCATCGTCGCCATGACGACCATTATGGCAACACAGTCGCCATGACGACCAGTATGACATCATCGTCGCCATGATGACCATTATGACATCATCGTCGCCATGACGACCATTATGACGTCATCGTCGCCATGACGACCATTATGACATCATTGTCGCCATGACGACCATTATGGCAACACCGTCGCCATGACGACCATTATGACATCATCGTCGGCATGACGACCATTATGACATCATCGTCGCCATGACGACCATTATTACAATACCGTCGCCATGACGACCAGTATGACATCATCGTCGCCATGACGACCATTATGACATCATCGTCGCCATGACGACCATTATGACGTCATCGTCGCCAAGACGACCATTATGACATCATCGTCGCCATAACGACCATTATGACATCATCGTCGCCATGAAAACCATTATGGCAACACCGTCGCCATGACGACCATTATGACATCATCGTCGCCATGACGACCAGTATGACATCATCGTCGCCATGACGACCATTATGACATCATCGTCGCCGTGACGACCATTATGACATCATCGTCGCCATGACGACCATTATGACATCACCGTCGCCATGACGACCATTATGACATCACCAAAGCCATGACAACCATATTGACATCATCGTCGCCATGACGACCATTATGACATCATCGTCGCCATGACGACCATTATGACATCACCAAAGCCATGACCACCATACTGACATCATCGTCGCCATGACGACCATTCTGACATCACCATTGCCATGACGACCATTATGACATCACCGTCGCCATGACGACCATTATGACATCACCAAAGCCATGACCACCATACTGACATCATCGTCGCCATGACGACCATTATGACATCATCGTCGCCATGACGACCATTATGACATCATCGTCGCCGTGACGACCATTATGACAACACCGTCGCAATGACGACCATTATGACATCATCGTCGGCATGACGACCATTATGACATCATCGTCGAAATGACGACCATTATGGCAACACCATCGCCATGACGACCAGTATGACATCACCATTGATATGACGACTATTATGACATCATCGTCGCCATGACGACCATTATGACATCATCGTTTCCATGACGACCATTATGACATCATTGTCGCCATGACGACCATTATGGCAACACCGTCGCCATGACGACCATTATGACATCATCGTCGGCATGACGACCATTATGACATCATCGTCGCCATGACGACCATTATGGCAACACCGTCGCCATGACGACCAGTATGACATCATCGTCGCCATGACGACCATTATGACATCATCGTCGCCATGACGACCAATATGACGTCATCGTCGCCATGACGACCATTATGACGTCATCGTCGCCATGATGACCATTATGACATCATCGTCGCCATGACGACCATTATGACAACACCGTCGCCATGACGACAGTATGACATCATCGTCGCCATGACGACAATTATGACATTACCGCCGCCGTGACGACCATTATGACATCATCGTCGCCGTGACGACCAATATGACATCATCGTCGCCATGACGACCATTATGACATCACCGTCGCCATGACGACCATTATGACATCACCAAAGCCATGACAACCATATTGACATCATCGTCGCCATGACGACCATTATGACATCATCGTCGCCATGACGACCATTATGACATCACCAAAGCCATGACCACCATACTGACATCATCGTCGCCATGACGACCATTCTGACATCACCATTGCCATGATGACCATTATGACATCAAAGTCGCCATGACGACCATTATGACATCACCAAAGCCATGACCACCATACTGACATCATCGTCGCCATGACGACCATTATGACATCATCGTCGCCATGACGACCATTATGACATCGTCGCCATGACGACCATTATGGCAACACCGTTGCCATGACGACCATTATGGCAACACCGTCGCCATGACGACCATTATGACATCATCGTCGGCATGACCACCATTATGACATCATCGTCGCCATGACGACCATTTTGACATCATCGTCGCCATGACGACCATTATGACATCATCGTCGCCATGACGACCATTATGACAACACCGTCGCCATGACGACCATTATGACATCATCGTCGGCATGACGACCATTATGACATCATCGTCGCCATGACGACCATTATGGCAACACCGTCGCCATGACGACCATTATGGCAACACCGTCGCCATGACGACCATTATGACATCATCGTCGCCATGACGACCATTATGGCAACACAGTCGCCATGACGACCAGTATGACATCATCGTCGCCATGACGACCATTATGACATCATCGTCGCCATGACGACCATTATGAAGTCATCGTCGCCATGACGACCATTATGACGTCATCGTCGCCATGATGACATCATCGTCGCCATGACGACCATTATGACATCATCGTCGCCATGACGACCATTATGACGTCATCGTCGCCATGACGACCATTATGACGTCATCGTCGCCATGATGACATCATCGTCGGCATGACGACCATTATGACATCATCGTCGCCATGACGACCATTATGGCAACACAGTCGCCATGACGACCAGTATGACATCATCGTCGCCATGACGACCATTATTTACCATGGAGTGGTAAATATCAATATAGTGGTGTGTTTCAAGCTCTGGGGAATATATGCAGAACTGAGGGTGCGCGTGGTCTTTTCAGTGGATTGTCTGCCACCTTGCTACGAGATGCTCCTTTTTCAGGGATCATCATCGTCGCCATGACGACCATTATGACGTCATCGTCGCCATGACGACCATTATGACGTTATCGTCGCCATGACGACCATAATGACATCACCGTCGCCGTGACGACCATTATGACATCATCGTCGCCGTGACGATCATTATGACATCTTCGTCGCCGTAACGAACATTATGACATCACCGTCGCCATGACGACCATTATGACATCACCAAAGCCATGACAACCATATTGACATCATCGTCGCCATGACGACCATTATGACATCATCGTCGCCATGACAACCATTATGTCAACACCGTCGCCATGACGACCAGTATGACATCATCGTCGCCATGACGACCTTTATGACAACATCGTCGCCATGACGACCATTATGACGCCATCGTCGCCATGACGACCATTATGACGTCATCGTCGCCATGACGACCATTATGACATCATCGTCACCATGACGACCATTATGACATCATCGTCGCCATGACGACCATTATGACATCACCGTCGCCATGACAACCATTATGACATCACCAAAGCCATGACCACCATACTGACATCATCGTCGCCATAACGACCATTTTGACATCATCGTCGCTATGACGACCGTTATGACATCATCGTCGCCATGACGAAAATTATGACATCACCAAAGCCATGACCACCATACTGACATCATCGTCGGCATGACGACCATCATGACATCACCGTCGCCATGACGACCATTATGACATCACCGTCGCCATGACGACCATTATGACATCATCGTCACCATGACGACCATTATGGCAACACCGTCGCCATGACGACCAGTATGATATCATCGTCGCCATGACGACCATTATTACATCATCGTCGCCATGACGACCATTATGACATCACCGTCGCCATGACGACCATTATGACATCACCAAAGCCATGACAACCATATTGACATCATCGTCGCCATGACGACCATTATGACATCATCGTCGCCATGACGACCATTATGACATCATTGTCGCCATGACGACCATTATGACATCATCGTCGCCATGACGACCATTATGGCAACACCGTCGCCATGACGACCATTATGACATCATCTTCGCCATGACGACCATTATTACAACATCATCGCCATGACGACCATAATGACATCACCGTCGCCATGACGACCATTATGACATCATCGTCGACATGACGACCATTATGACATCATCGTCGCCATGACGACCATTATGGCAACACCGTCGCCATGACGACCATTATGACATCATCGTCGGCATGACGACCATTATGACATCATCGTCGCCATGACGACCATTATGGCAATACCGTCGCCATGACGACCAGTATGACATCATCGTCGCCATGACGACCATTATGACATCATCGTCGCCATGACGACCATTATGACGTCATCGTCGCCATGACGACCATTATGACATCATCGTCGCCATGACGACCATTATGACATCATCGTCGCCATGAAAACCATTATGGCAACACCGTCGCCGTGACGACCAGTATGACATCATCGTCGCCATGACGACCCTTATGACATCACCGTCGCCGTGACGACCATTATGACATCATCGTCGCCGTGACGACCATTATGACATCATCGTCGCCATGACGACCATTATGACATCACCGTCGCCATGACGACCATTATGACATCACCAAAGCCATGACAACCATATTGACATCATCGTCGCCATGACGACCATTATGACATCATCGTCGCCATGACGACCATTATGACATCACCAAAGCCATGACCACCATACTGACATCATCGTCGCCATGACGACCATTATGACATCATCGTCGCCATGAAAACCATTATGGCAACACCGTCGCCGTGACGACCAGTATGACATCATCGTCGCCATGACGACCCTTATGACATCACCGTCGCCGTGACGACCATTATGACATCATCGTCGCCGTGACGACCATTATGACATCATCGTCGCCATGACGACCATTATGACATCACCGTCGCCATGACGACCATTATGACATCACCAAAGCCATGACAACCATATTGACATCATCGTCGCCATGACGACCATTATGACATCATCGTCGCCATGACGACCATTATGACATCACCAAAGCCATGACCACCATACTGACATCATCGTCGCCATGACGACCATTCTGACATCATCGTCGCCATGACGACCATTATGACATCATCGTCGCCATGACAACACCGTCGCCATGACGACCATTATGACATCATCGTCGGCATGACGACCATTATGACATCATCGTCGAAATGACGACCATTATGGCAACACCGTCGCCATGACGACCAGTATGACATCACCATTGCCATGACGACCATTATGACATCATCGTCGCCATGACGACCATTATGACATCATCGTTGCCATGACAACCATTATGACATCATTGTCGCCATGACGACCATTATGGCAACACCGTCGCCATGACGACCATTATGACATCATCGTCGGCATGACGACCATTATGACATCATCGTCGCCATGACGACCATTATGGCAACACCGTCGCCATGACGACCAGTATGACATCATCGTCGCCATGACGACCATTATGACATCATCGTCGCCATGACGACCATTATGACGTCATCGTCGCCATGACGACCATTATGACATCACCAAAGCCATGACCACCATACTGACATCATCGTCGCCATGACTACCATTCTGACATCACCATTGCCATGACGACCATTATGACATCACCGTCGCCATGACGACCATTATGACATCATCGTCGGCATGACGACCATTATGACATCACCGTCGCCATGACGACCATTATGACATCACCAAAGCCATGACCACCATACTGACATCATCGTCGCCATGACGACCATTATGACATCATTGTCGCCATGACGACCATTATGACATCACCGTCGCCATGACGACCAGTATGACATCATCGTCGCCATGACGACCATTATGGCATCATCGTCGCCATGACGACCATTATGACGTCATCGTCGCCATGACGACCATTATGGCAACACCGTCGCCATGACGACCATTATGACATCATCGTCGGCATGACGACCATTATGACATCATCGTCGCCATGACGACCATTATGGCAACACCGTCGGCATGACGACCAGTATGACATCATCGTCGCCATGACGACCATTATGACATCATCGTCGCCATGACGACCATTATGACGTCATCGTCGCCATGACGACCATTATGACGTCATCGTCGCCATGATGACCATTATGACATCATCGTCGCCATGACGACCATTATGACAACACCGTCGCCATGACGACGGTATGACATCATCGTCGCCATGACGACAATTATGACATTACCGCCGTCGTGACGACCATTATGACATCATCGTCGCCGTGACGACCATTATGACATCATCGTCGCCATGACGACCATTATGACATCACCGTCGCCATTACGACCATTATGACATCACCAAAGCCATGACCACCATACTGACATCATCGTCGCCATGACGACCATTCTGACATCACCATTGCCATGACGACCATTATGACATCACCGTCGCCATGACGACCATTATGACATCACCAAAGCCATGACCACCATACTGACATCATCGTCGCCATGACGACCATTATGACATCATCGTCGGCATGACGACCATTATGACATCATCGTCGAAATGACGACCATTATGGAAACACCGTCACCATGACGACCAGTATGACATCACCATTGCCATGACGACTATTATGACATCACCGTCGCCATGACGACCATTATGACATCACCAAAGCTATGACCACCATAGTGACATCATCGTCGCCATGACGACCATTATGACATCATCGTTGCCATGACGACCATTATGACATCATCGTCGCCATGACGACCATTATGGCAACACCGTCGCCATGACGACCATTATGACATCATCGTCGGCATGACGACCATTATGACATCATCGTCGCCATGACGACCATAATGACATCACCGTCGCCGTGACGACCATTATGACATCATCGTCGCCGTGACGATCATTATGACATCATCGTCGCCGTGACGAACATTATGACATCACCGTCGCCATGACGACCATTATGACATCACCAAAGCCATGACAACCATATTGACATCATTGTCGCCATGACGACCATTATGACATCATCGTCGCCATGACGACCATTATGTCAACACCGTCGCCATGACGACCAGTATGACATCATCGTCGCCATGACGACCTTTATGACAACATCGTCGCCATGACGACCATTATGACGTCATCGTCGCCATGACGACCATTATGACGTCATCGTCGCCATGACGACCATTATGACATCATCGTCCCCATGACGACCATTATGACATCATCGTCGCCATGACGACCATTATGACATCACCGTCGCCATGACAACCATTATGACATCACCAAAGCCATGACCACCATACTGACATCATCGTCGCCATAACGACCATTATGACATCATCGTCGCTATGACGACCGTTATGACATCATCGTCGCCATGACGAAAATTATGACATCACCAAAGCCATGACCACCATACTGACATCATCGTCGGCATGACGACCATCATGACATCACCGTCGCCATGACGACCATTATGACATCACCGTCGCCATGACGACCATTATGACATCATCGTCACCATGACGACCATTATGGCAACACCGTCGCCATGACGACCAGTATGATATCATCGTCGCCATGACGACCATTATTACATCATCGTCGCCATGACGACCATTATGACATCACCGTCGCCATGACGACCATTATGACATCACCAAAGCCATGACAACCATATTGACATCATCGTCGCCATGACGACCATTATGACATCATCGTCGCCATGACGACCATTATGACATCATTGTCGCCATGACGACCATTATGACATCATCGTCGCCATGACGACCATTATGGCAACACCGTCGCCATGACGACCATTATGACATCATCTTCGCCATGACGACCATTATTACAACATCATCGCCATGACGACCATAATGACATCACCGTCGCCATGACGACCATTATGACATCATCGTCGACATGACGACCATTATGACATCATCGTCGCCATGACGACCATTATGGCAACACCGTCGCCATGACGACCATTATGACATCATCGTCGGCATGACGACCATTATGACATCATCGTCGCCATGACGACCATTATGGCAATACCGTCGCCATGACGACCAGTATGACATCATCGTCGCCATGACGACCATTATGACATCATCGTCGCCATGACGACCATTATGACGTCATCGTCGCCATGACGACCATTATGACATCATCGTCGCCATGACGACCATTATGACATCATCGTCGCCATGAAAACCATTATGGCAACACCGTCGCCGTGACGACCAGTATGACATCATCGTCGCCATGACGACCCTTATGACATCACCGTCGCCGTGACGACCATTATGACATCATCGTCGCCGTGACGACCATTATGACATCATCGTCGCCATGACGACCATTATGACATCACCGTCGCCATGACGACCATTATGACATCACCAAAGCCATGACAACCATATTGACATCATCGTCGCCATGACGACCATTATGACATCATCGTCGCCATGACGACCATTATGACATCACCAAAGCCATGACCACCATACTGACATCATCGTCGCCATGACGACCATTATGACATCATCGTCGCCATGAAAACCATCATGGCAACACCGTCGCCGTGACGACCAGTATGACATCATCGTCGCCATGACGACCCTTATGACATCACCGTCGCCGTGACGACCATTATGACATCATCGTCGCCGTGACGACCATTATGACATCATCGTCGCCATGACGACCATTATGACATCACCGTCGCCATGACGACCATTATGACATCACCAAAGCCATGACAACCATATTGACATCATCGTCGCCATGACGACCATTATGACATCATCGTCGCCATGACGACCATTATGACATCACCAAAGCCATGACCACCATACTGACATCATCGTCGCCATGACGACCATTCTGACATCATCGTCGCCATGACGACCATTATGACATCATCGTCGCCATGACAACACCGTCGCCATGCCGACCATTATGACATCATCGTCGGCATGACGACCATTATGACATCATCGTCGAAATGACGACCATTATGGCAACACCGTCGCCATGACGACCAGTATGACATCACCATTGCCATGACGACCATTATGACATCATCGTCGCCATGACGACCATTATGACATCATCGTTGCCATGACAACCATTATGACATCATTGTCGCCATGACGACCATTATGGCAACACCGTCGCCATGACGACCATTATGACATCATCGTCGGCATGACGACCATTATGACATCATCGTCGCCATGACGACCATTATGGCAACACCGTCGCCATGACGACCAGTATGACATCATCGTCGCCATGACGACCATTATGACATCATCGTCGCCATGACGACCATTATGACGTCATCGTCGCCATGACGACCATTATGACATCACCAAAGCCATGACCACCATACTGACATCATCGTCGCCATGACTACCATTCTGACATCACCATTGCCATGACGACCATTATGACATCACCGTCGCCATGACGACCATTATGACATCATCGTCGGCATGACGACCATTATGACATCACCGTCGCCATGACGACCATTATGACATCACCAAAGCCATGACCACCATACTGACATCATCGTCGCCATGACGACCATTATGACATCATTGTCGCCATGACGTCCATTATGACATCACCGTCGCCATGACGACCAGTATGACATCATCGTCGCCATGACGACCATTATGGCATCATCGTCGCCATGACGACCATTATGACGTCATCGTCGCCATGACGACCATTATGGCAACACCGTCGCCATGACGACCATTATGACATCATCGTCGGCATGACGACCATTATGACATCATCGTCGCCATGACGACCATTATGGCAACACCGTCGCCATGACGACCAGTATGACATCATCGTCGCCATGACGACCATTATGACATCATCGTCGCCATGACGACCATTATGACGTCATCGTCGCCATGACGACCATTATGACGTCATCGTCGCCATGATGACCATTATGACATCATCGTCGCCATGACGACCATTATGACAACACCGTCGCCATGACGACGGTATGACATCATCGTCGCCATGACGACAATTATGACATTACCGCCGTCGTGACGACCATTATGACATCATCGTCGCCGTGACGACCATTATGACATCATCGTCGCCATGACGACCATTATGACATCACCGTCGCCATTACGACCATTATGACATCACCAAAGCCATGACCACCATACTGACATCATCGTCGCCATGACGACCATTCTGACATCACCATTGCCATGACGACCATTATGACATCACCGTCGCCATGACGACCATTATGACATCACCAAAGCCATGACCACCATACTGACATCATCGTCGCCATGACGACCATTATGACATCATCGTCGGCATGACGACCATTATGACATCATCGTCGAAATGACGACCATTATGGAAACACCGTCACCATGACGACCAGTATGACATCACCATTGCCATGACGACTATTATGACATCACCGTCGCCATGACGACCATTATGACATCACCAAAGCCATGACCACCATAGTGACATCATCGTCGCCATGACGACCATTATGACATCATCGTTGCCATGACGACCATTATGACATCATCGTCGCCATGACGACCATTATGGCAACACCGTCGCCATGACGACCATTATGACATCATCGTCGGCATGACGACCATTATGACATCATCGTCGCCATGACGACCATTATGGCAACACAGTCGCCATGACGACCAGTATGACGTCATCGTCGCCATGACGACCATTATGACGTCATCGTCGCCATGATGACCATTATGACATCATCGTCGCCATGACGACCATTATGGCAACACCGTCGCCATGACGACAGTATGACATCATCGTCGCCATGACGACAATTATGACATTACCGCCGCCGTGACGACCATTATGACATCATCGTCGCCGTGACGACCATTATGACATAATCGTCGCCATGACGACCATTATGACATCACCGTCGCCATGACGACCATTATGACATCACCGTCGCCATGACGACCATTATGACATCACCAAAGCCATGACAACCATATTGACATCATCGTCGCCATGACGACCATTATGACATCATCGTCGCCATGACGACCATTATGACATCACCAAAGCCATGACCACCATACGGACATCATCGTCGCCATGACGACCATTCTGACATCACCATTGCCATGACGACCATTATGACATCACCGTCGCCATGACGACCATTATGACATCACCAAAGCCATGACCACCATACTGACATCATCGTCGCCATGACGACCATTATGACATCATTGTCGCCATGACGACCATTATGTCATCACCGTCGCTATGACGACCAGTATGACATCATCGTCGCCATGACGACCATTATGGCATCATCGTCGCCATGACGACCATTATGACGTCATCGTCGCCATGACGACCATTATGTCATCATCGTCGCCATGACGACCATTATGACATCATCGTCGCCATGACGACCATTATGACATCATCGTCGCCATGACGACCATTATGACGTTATCGTCGCCATGACGAACATAATGACATCACCGTCGCCGTGACGATCATTATGACATCATCGTCGCCGTGACGATCATTATGACATCATCGTCGCCGTGACGAACATTATGACATCACCGTCGCCATGACGACCATTATGACATCACCAAAGCCATGACAACCATATTGACATCATCGTCGCCATGACGACCATTATGACATCATCGTCGCCATGACGACCATTATGGCAACACCGTCACCATGACGACCAATATGACATCATCGTCGCCATGACGACCTTTATGACAACATCGTCGCCATGACGACCATTATGACATCATCGTCGCCATGACGACCATTATGACGTCATCGTCGCCATGACGACCATTATGACATCATCGTCACCATGACGACCATTATGACATCATCGTCGCCATGACGACCATTATGACATCACCGTCGCCATGACAACCATTATGACATCACCAAAGCCATGACCACCATACTGACATCATCGTCGCCATAACGACCATTATGACATCATCGTCGCTATGACGACCATTATGACATCATCGTCGCCATGACGACAATTATGACATCACCAAAGCCATGACCACCATACTGACATCATCGTCGGCATGACGACCATCATGACATCACCGTCGCCATGATGACCATTATGACATCATCGTCGCCATGACGACCATTATGGCAACACCGTCGCCATGACGACCAGTATGATATCATCGTCGCCATGACGACCAGTATTACATCATCGTCGCCATGACGACCATTATGACGTCATCGTCGCCATGACGACCATTATGACATCATAGTCGCCATGACGACCATTATGGCAACATCGTCGCCATGACGACCAGTATGACATCATCGTCGCCATGACGACCATTATGACATCATCGTCGCCGTGACGACCATTATGACATCATCGTTGCTGTGACGACCATTATGACATCATCGTCGCCATGACGACCATTATGACATCACCGTCGCCATGACGACCATTATGACATCACCAAAGCCATGACAACCATATTGACATCATCGTCGCCATGACGACCATTATGACGTCATCGTCGCCATGACGACCATTATGACATCATCTTCGGAATGACGACCATTATGACATCATCTTCGCCATGACGACCATTATGACATCATCGTCGGCATGACGACCATTATGACATCACGGTCGCCATGACGACCATTATGACATCACCAAAGCCATGACCACCATACTGACATCATTGTCGCCATGACGACCATTATGACATCATCGTCGCCATGACGACCATTATGGCAACACCGTCGCCATGACGACCAGTATGACATCATCGTCGCCATGACGACCATTATGACATCACCGTCGCCGTCACGACCATTATGACATCATCGTCGCCATGACGACCATTATGACATCATCGTCGCCATGACGACCATTATGACATCACCGTCGCCATGTCGACCATTATGACATCACCAAAGCCATGACAACCATATTGACATCATCGTCGCCATGACGACCATTATGACATCATCGTCGCCATGACGACCATTATGACATCACCAAAGCCATGACCACCATACTGACATCATCGTCGCCATGACGACCATTCTGACATCACCATTGCCATGACGACCATTATGACATCACCGTCGCCATGACAACCATTATGACATCACCAAAGCCATGACCACCATACTGACATCATCGTCGCCATGACGACCATTATGGCAACACCGTCGCCATGACGACCATTATGACATCATCGTCGCCATGACGACCATTATGACATCATCGTCGCCATGACGACCATTATGACATCATCGTCGCCATGACGACCATTATGGCAACACCGTCGCCATGACGACCAGTATGACATCATCGTCGCCATGGCGACCATTATGACATCACCGTCGCCGTGACGACCATTATGACATCATCGTCGCCGTGACGACCATTATGACATCATCGTCGAAATGACGACCATTATGACATCACCGTCGCCATGACGACCATTATGACATCACCAAAGCCATGACAACCATATTGACATTATCGTCGCCATGACGACCATTATGACATCATCGTCGCCATGACGACCATTATGACATCATCGTCGCCATGACGACCATTATGGCATCATCATCGGCATGACGACCATTATGACATCACCGTCGCCATGACGACCATTATGACATCACCGTCGCCATGACGACCATTATGACATCACCAAAGCCATGACAACCATATTGACATCATCGTCGCCATAACAACCATTATGACATCACCAAAGCCATGGCCACCATACTGACATCATCGTCGCCATGACAACCATTCTGACACCACCATTGCCATGACGACCATTATGACATCACCGTCGCCATGACGACCATTATGACATCACCAAAGCCATGACCACAATACTGACATCATCGTCGCCATGACGACCATTATGACATCATCGTCGCCATGACGACCATTATGGCAACACCGTCGCCATGACGACCAGTATGACATCATCGTCGCCATGACGACCATTATGACATCACCGTCGCCGTGACGACCATTATGACATCATCGTCGCCGTGACGACCATTATGACATCATCGTCGCCGTGACGACCATTATGACATCACCGTCGCCATGTCGACCATTATGACATCACCGTCGCCATGACAACCATATTGACATCATCGTCGCCATGACGACCATTATGACATCATCGTTGCCATGACGACCATTATGACATCACCAAAGCCATGACCACCATACTGACATCATCGTCGCCATGACGACCATTCTGACATCACCATTGCCATGACGACCATTATGACATCACCATTGCCATGACGACCATTATGACATCACCAAAGCCATGACCACCATACTGACATCATCGTCGCCATGACGACCATTATGACATCATCGTCGCCATGACGACCATTATGACATCATCGTCGCCATGACGACCATTATGGCAACACCGTCGCCATGACGACCAGTATGACATCATCGTCGCCATGACGAACATTATGACATCATCGTCGCCATGACGACCATTATGGCAACACCGTCGCCATGACGACCATTATGGCAACACCGTCGCCATGACGACCAGTATGACATCACCGTCGCCATGACGACCATTATGACATCATCGTCGCCATGACGACCAGTATTACATCATCGTCGCCATGACGACCATTATGACGTCATCGTCGCCATGACGACCATTATGACATCATCGTCGCCATGACGACCATTATGGCAACACCGTCGCCATGACGACCATTATGACATCATCGTCGCCATGACGACCATTATGACGTCATCGTCGCCATGACGACCATTATGACATCACCAAAGCCATGACCACCATACTGACATCATCGTCGCCATGACTACCATTCTGACATCACCATTGCCATGACGACCATTATGACATCACCGTCGCCATGACGACCATTATGACATCATCGTCGGCATGACGACCATTATGACATCACCGTCGCCATGACGACCATTATGACATCACCAAAGCCATGACCACCATACTGACATCATCGTCGCCATGACGACCATTATGACATCATTGTCGCCATGACGTCCATTATGACATCACCGTCGCCATGACGACCAGTATGACATCATCGTCGCCATGACGACCATTATGGCATCATCGTCGCCATGACGACCATTATGACGTCATCGTCGCCATGACGACCATTATGGCAACACCGTCGCCATGACGACCATTATGACATCATCGTCGGCATGACGACCATTATGACATCATCGTCGCCATGACGACCATTATGGCAACACCGTCGCCATGACGACCAGTATGACATCATCGTCGCCATGACGACCATTATGACATCATCGTCGCCATGACGACCATTATGACGTCATCGTCGCCATGACGACCATTATGACGTCATCGTCGCCATGATGACCATTATGACATCATCGTCGCCATGACGACCATTATGACAACACCGTCGCCATGACGACGGTATGACATCATCGTCGCCATGACGACAATTATGACATTACCGCCGTCGTGACGACCATTATGACATCATCGTCGCCGTGACGACCATTATGACATCATCGTCGCCATGACGACCATTATGACATCACCGTCGCCATTACGACCATTATGACATCACCAAAGCCATGACCACCATACTGACATCATCGTCGCCATGACGACCATTCTGACATCACCATTGCCATGACGACCATTATGACATCACCGTCGCCATGACGACCATTATGACATCACCAAAGCCATGACCACCATACTGACATCATCGTCGCCATGACGACCATTATGACATCATCGTCGGCATGACGACCATTATGACATCATCGTCGAAATGACGACCATTATGGAAACACCGTCACCATGACGACCAGTATGACATCACCATTGCCATGACGACTATTATGACATCACCGTCGCCATGACGACCATTATGACATCACCAAAGCCATGACCACCATAGTGACATCATCGTCGCCATGACGACCATTATGACATCATCGTTGCCATGACGACCATTATGACATCATCGTCGCCATGACGACCATTATGGCAACACCGTCGCCATGACGACCATTATGACATCATCGTCGGCATGACGACCATTATGACATCATCGTCGCCATGACGACCATTATGGCAACACAGTCGCCATGACGACCAGTATGACGTCATCGTCGCCATGACGACCATTATGACGTCATCGTCGCCATGATGACCATTATGACATCATCGTCGCCATGACGACCATTATGGCAACACCGTCGCCATGACGACAGTATGACATCATCGTCGCCATGACGACAATTATGACATTACCGCCGCCGTGACGACCATTATGACATCATCGTCGCCGTGACGACCATTATGACATAATCGTCGCCATGACGACCATTATGACATCACCGTCGCCATGACGACCATTATGACATCACCGTCGCCATGACGACCATTATGACATCACCAAAGCCATGACAACCATATTGACATCATCGTCGCCATGACGACCATTATGACATCATCGTCGCCATGACGACCATTATGACATCACCAAAGCCATGACCACCATACGGACATCATCGTCGCCATGACGACCATTCTGACATCACCATTGCCATGACGACCATTATGACATCACCGTCGCCATGACGACCATTATGACATCACCAAAGCCATGACCACCATACTGACATCATCGTCGCCATGACGACCATTATGACATCATTGTCGCCATGACGACCATTATGTCATCACCGTCGCTATGACGACCAGTATGACATCATCGTCGCCATGACGACCATTATGGCATCATCGTCGCCATGACGACCATTATGACGTCATCGTCGCCATGACGACCATTATGTCATCATCGTCGCCATGACGACCATTATGACATCATCGTCGCCATGACGACCATTATGACATCATCGTCGCCATGACGACCATTATGACGTTATCGTCGCCATGACGAACATAATGACATCACCGTCGCCGTGACGATCATTATGACATCATCGTCGCCGTGACGATCATTATGACATCATCGTCGCCGTGACGAACATTATGACATCACCGTCGCCATGACGACCATTATGACATCACCAAAGCCATGACAACCATATTGACATCATCGTCGCCATGACGACCATTATGACATCATCGTCGCCATGACGACCATTATGGCAACACCGTCACCATGACGACCAATATGACATCATCGTCGCCATGACGACCTTTATGACAACATCGTCGCCATGACGACCATTATGACATCATCGTCGCCATGACGACCATTATGACGTCATCGTCGCCATGACGACCATTATGACATCATCGTCACCATGACGACCATTATGACATCATCGTCGCCATGACGACCATTATGACATCACCGTCGCCATGACAACCATTATGACATCACCAAAGCCATGACCACCATACTGACATCATCGTCGCCATAACGACCATTATGACATCATCGTCGCTATGACGACCATTATGACATCATCGTCGCCATGACGACAATTATGACATCACCAAAGCCATGACCACCATACTGACATCATCGTCGGCATGACGACCATCATGACATCACCGTCGCCATGATGACCATTATGACATCATCGTCGCCATGACGACCATTATGGCAACACCGTCGCCATGACGACCAGTATGATATCATCGTCGCCATGACGACCAGTATTACATCATCGTCGCCATGACGACCATTATGACGTCATCGTCGCCATGACGACCATTATGACATCATAGTCGCCATGACGACCATTATGGCAACATCGTCGCCATGACGACCAGTATGACATCATCGTCGCCATGACGACCATTATGACATCATCGTCGCCGTGACGACCATTATGACATCATCGTTGCTGTGACGACCATTATGACATCATCGTCGCCATGACGACCATTATGACATCACCGTCGCCATGACGACCATTATGACATCACCAAAGCCATGACAACCATATTGACATCATCGTCGCCATGACGACCATTATGACGTCATCGTCGCCATGACGACCATTATGACATCATCTTCGGAATGACGACCATTATGACATCATCTTCGCCATGACGACCATTATGACATCATCGTCGGCATGACGACCATTATGACATCACGGTCGCCATGACGACCATTATGACATCACCAAAGCCATGACCACCATACTGACATCATTGTCGCCATGACGACCATTATGACATCATCGTCGCCATGACGACCATTATGGCAACACCGTCGCCATGACGACCAGTATGACATCATCGTCGCCATGACGACCATTATGACATCACCGTCGCCGTCACGACCATTATGACATCATCGTCGCCATGACGACCATTATGACATCATCGTCGCCATGACGACCATTATGACATCACCGTCGCCATGTCGACCATTATGACATCACCAAAGCCATGACAACCATATTGACATCATCGTCGCCATGACGACCATTATGACATCATCGTCGCCATGACGACCATTATGACATCACCAAAGCCATGACCACCATACTGACATCATCGTCGCCATGACGACCATTCTGACATCACCATTGCCATGACGACCATTATGACATCACCGTCGCCATGACAACCATTATGACATCACCAAAGCCATGACCACCATACTGACATCATCGTCGCCATGACGACCATTATGGCAACACCGTCGCCATGACGACCATTATGACATCATCGTCGCCATGACGACCATTATGACATCATCGTCGCCATGACGACCATTATGACATCATCGTCGCCATGACGACCATTATGGCAACACCGTCGCCATGACGACCAGTATGACATCATCGTCGCCATGGCGACCATTATGACATCACCGTCGCCGTGACGACCATTATGACATCATCGTCGCCGTGACGACCATTATGACATCATCGTCGAAATGACGACCATTATGACATCACCGTCGCCATGACGACCATTATGACATCACCAAAGCCATGACAACCATATTGACATTATCGTCGCCATGACGACCATTATGACATCATCGTCGCCATGACGACCATTATGACATCATCGTCGCCATGACGACCATTATGGCATCATCATCGGCATGACGACCATTATGACATCACCGTCGCCATGACGACCATTATGACATCACCGTCGCCATGACGACCATTATGACATCACCAAAGCCATGACAACCATATTGACATCATCGTCGCCATAACAACCATTATGACATCACCAAAGCCATGGCCACCATACTGACATCATCGTCGCCATGACAACCATTCTGACACCACCATTGCCATGACGACCATTATGACATCACCGTCGCCATGACGACCATTATGACATCACCAAAGCCATGACCACAATACTGACATCATCGTCGCCATGACGACCATTATGACATCATCGTCGCCATGACGACCATTATGGCAACACCGTCGCCATGACGACCAGTATGACATCATCGTCGCCATGACGACCATTATGACATCACCGTCGCCGTGACGACCATTATGACATCATCGTCGCCGTGACGACCATTATGACATCATCGTCGCCGTGACGACCATTATGACATCACCGTCGCCATGTCGACCATTATGACATCACCGTCGCCATGACAACCATATTGACATCATCGTCGCCATGACGACCATTATGACATCATCGTTGCCATGACGACCATTATGACATCACCAAAGCCATGACCACCATACTGACATCATCGTCGCCATGACGACCATTCTGACATCACCATTGCCATGACGACCATTATGACATCACCATTGCCATGACGACCATTATGACATCACCAAAGCCATGACCACCA
This sequence comes from Phyllobates terribilis, assembly GCF_046119375.1. Taxonomy (NCBI): domain Eukaryota; kingdom Metazoa; phylum Chordata; class Amphibia; order Anura; family Dendrobatidae; genus Phyllobates; species Phyllobates terribilis. The sequence continues at coordinate 6,444,126 of NW_027362819.1, forward strand.
TACTGACATCATCGTCGCCATGACGACCATTATGACATCATCGTCGCCATGACGACCATTATGACATCATCGTCGCCATGACGACCATTATGGCAACACCGTCGCCATGACGACCAGTATGACATCATCGTCGCCATGACGAACATTATGACATCATCGTCGCCATGACGACCATTATGGCAACACCGTCGCCATGACGACCATTATGGCAACACCGTCGCCATGACGACCAGTATGACATCACCGTCGCCATGACGACCATTATGACATCATCGTCGCCATGACGACCAGTATTACATCATCGTCGCCATGACGACCATTATGACGTCATCGTCGCCATGACGACCATTATGACATCATCGTCGCCATGACGACCATTATGGCAACATCGTCGCCATGACGACCAGTATGACATCATCGTCGCCATTACGACCATTATGACATCATCGTCGCCGTGACGACCATTATGACATCATCGTCGCTGTGACGACCATTATGACATCATCGTCGCCATGACGACCATTATGACATCATCGTCGCCATGACGACCATTATGACCTCATCGTCGCCATGACGACCATTATGGCAACACCGTCGCCATGACGACCATTATGACATCATCGTCGGCATGGCGACCATTATGACATCATCGTCGCCATGACGACCATTATGGCAACACCGTCGCCATGACGACCATTATGACATCATCGTCGGCATGACGACCATTATGACATCATCGTCGCCATGACGACTATTATGACATCACCGTCGCCATGACGACCATTATGACATCATCGTCGCCATGACGACCATTATGACGTCATCGTCGCCATGACGACCATTATGACGTCATCGTCGCCATGACGACCATTATGACATCATCTTCGGAATGACGACCATTATGACATCATCTTCGCCATGACGACCATTATGACATCATCGTCGGCATGACGACCATTATGACATCACGGTCGCCATGACGACCATTATGACATCACCAAAGCCATGACCACCATACTGACATCATTGTCGCCATGACGACCATTATGACATCATCGTCGCCATGACGACCATTATGCAACACCGTCGCCATGACGACCAGTATGACATCATCGTCGCCATGACGACCATTATGACATCACCGTCGCCGTCACGACCATTATGACATCATCGTCGCCATGACGACCATTATGACATCATCGTCGCCATGACGACCATTATGACATCACCGTCGCCATGTCGACCATTATGACATCACCAAAGCCATGACAACCATATTGACATCATCGTCGCCATGACGACCATTATGACATCATCGTCGACATGACGACCATTATGACATCACCAAAGGCATGACCACCATTCTGACATCATCGTCGCCATGACGACCATTCTGACATCACCATTGCCATGACGACCATTATGACATCACCGTCGCCATGACAACCATTATGACATCACCAAAGCCATGACCACCATACTGACATCATCGTCGCCATGACGACCATTATGACATCATCGTCGCTATGACGACCATTATGACATCATCGTCGCCATGACGACCATTATGACATCACCAAAGCCATGACCACCATACTGACATCATCGTAGGCTTGACGACCATTATGACATCACCGTCGCCATGACGACCATTATGACATCACCGTCGCCATGACGACCATTATGACCTCACCAAAGCCATGACAACCATATTGACATTATCGTCGCCATGACGACCATTATGACATCATCGTCGCCATGACGACCATTATGACATCATCGTCGCCATGACGACCATTATGGCATCATCATCGGCATGACGACCATTATGACATCACCGTCGCCATGACGACCATTATGACATCACCAAAGCCATGACAACCATATTGACATCATCGTCGCCATGACGACCATTATGACATCATCGTCGCCATGACAACCATTCTGACACCACCATTGCCATGACGACCATTATGACATCACCGTCGCCATGACGACCATTATGACATCACCAAAGCCATGACCACCATACTGACATCATCGTCGCCATGACGACCATTATGACATCATCGTCGCCATGACGACCATTATGGCAACACCGTCGCCATGACGACCAGTATGACATCATCGTCGCCATGACGACCATTATGACATCACCGTCGCCGTGACCACCATTATGACATCATCGTCGCCGTGACGACCATTATGACATCATCGTCGCCGTGACGACCATTATGACATCACCGTCGCCATGACGACCATTATGACATCACCGTCGCCATGACGACCAGTATGACATCATCGTCGCCATGACGACCATTATGACATCACCGTCGCCATGACGACCATTATGACATCACCAAAGCCATGACCACCATACTGACATCATCGTCGCCATGACGACCATTCTGACATCACCATTGCCATGACGACCATTATGACATCACCATTGCCATGACGACCATTATGACATCACCAAAGCCATGACCACCATACTGACATCATCGTCGCCATGACGACCATTATGACATCATCGTCGCCATGACGACCATTATGACATCATCGTCGCCATGACGACCATTATGGCAACACCGTCGCCATGACGACCAGTATGACATCATCGTCGCCATGACGAACATTATGACATCATCGTCGCCATGACGACCATTATGGCAACACCGTCGCCATGACGACCATTATGGCAACACCGTCGCCATGACGACCAGTATGACATCACCGTCGCCATGACGACCATTATGACATCATCGTCGCCATGACGACCATTATGACGTCATCGTCGCCATGACGACCATTATGACATCATCGTCACCATGACGACCATTATGACATCATTGTCGCCATGACGACCATTATGACATCATCGTCGCCATGACGACCAGTATGACATCATCGTCGCCATGACGACCATTATGACATCATCGTCGCCGTGACGACCATTATGACATCATCGTCGCTGTGACGACCATTATGACATCATCGTCGCCATGACGACCATTATGACATCACCGTCGCCATGACGACCATTATGACATCACCAAAGCCATGACAACCATATTGACATCATCGTCGCCATGACGACCATTATGACATCATCGTCGCCATGACGACCATTATGACATCATCGTCGCCTTGACGACCATTATGACATCATCGTCGCCATGACGACCATTATGGCAACACCGTCGCCATGACGACCAATATGACATCATCGTCGGCATGACGACCATTATGACATCATCGTCGCCATGACGACCATTATGGCAACACCGTTGCCATGACGACCATTAATGACATCATCGTCGGCATGACGACCATTATGACATCATCGTCGCCATGACGACTATTATGACATCACCGTCGCCATGACGACCATTATGACATCATCGTCGCCATGACGACCATTATGACGTCATCGTCGCCATGACGACCATTATGACGTCATCGTCGCCATGACGACCATTATGACATCATCTTCGGAATGACGACCATTATGACATCATCTTCGCCATGACGACCATTATGACATCATCGTCGGCATGACGACCATTATGACATCACGGTCGCCATGACGACCATTATGACATCACCAAAGCCATGACCACCATACTGACATCATTGTCGCCATGACGACCATTATGACATCATCGTCGCCATGACGACCATTATGGCAACACCGTCGCCATGACGACCAGTATGACATCATCGTCGCCATGACGACCATTATGACATCACCGTCGCCGTCACGACCATTATGACATCATCGTCGCCATGACAACCATTATGACATCATCGTCGCCATGACGACCATTATGACATCACCGTCGCCATGTCGACCATTATGACATCACCAAAGCCATGACAACCATATTGACATCATCGTCGCCATGACGACCATTATGACATAATCGTCGCCATGACGACCATTATGACATCACCAAAGCCATGACCACCATACTGACATCATCGTCGCCATGACGACCATTCTGACATCACCATTGCCATGACGACCATTATGACATCACCGTCGCCATGACAACCATTATGACATCACCAAAGCCATGACCACCATACTGACATCATCGTCGCCATGACGACCATTATGACATCATCGTCGCTATGACGACCATTATGACATCATCGTCGCCATGACGACCATTATGACATCACCAAAGCCATGACCACCATACTGACATCATCGTCGGCTTGACGACCATTATGACATCACCGTCGCCATGACGACCATTATGACATCATCGTCGCCATGACGACCATTATGGCAACACCGTCGCCATGACGACCAGTATGACATCATCGTCGCCATGACGACCATTATGACATCATCGTCGCCATGACGACCATTATGACATCATCGTCGCCATGACGACCATTATGGCAACACCGTCGCCATGACGATCAGTATGACATCATCGTCGCCATGGCGACCATTATGACATCACCGTCGCCGTGACGAAGATTATGACATCATCGTCGCCGTGACGACCATTATGACATCATCGTCGAAGTGACGACCATTATGACATCACCGTCGCCATGACGACCATTATGACATCACCAAAGCCATGACAACCATATTGACATTATCGTCGCCATGACGACCATTATGACATCATCGTCGCCATGACGTCCATTATGTCAACACCGTCGCCATGACGACCATTATGGCATCATCATCGGCATGACGACCATTATGACATCACCGTCGCCATGATGACCATTATGACATCATCGTCGCCATAACGACCATTATGACATCACCAAAGCCATGGCCACCATACTGACATCATCGTCGCCATGACAACCATTCTGACACCACCATTGCCATGACGACCATTATGACATCACCGTCGCCATGACGACCATTATGACATCACCAAAGCCATGACCACCATACTGACATCATCGTCGCCATGACGACCATTATGACATCATCGTCGCCATGACGACCATTATGGCAACACCGTCGCCATGACGACCAGTATGACATCATCGTCGCCATGACGACCATTATGACATCACCGTCGCCGTGACGACCATTATGACATCATCGTCGCCGTGATGACCATTATGACATCATTGTCGCCATGACGACCATTATGACATCACCGTCGCCATGACGACCATTATGACATCACCAAAGCCATGACCACCATACTGACATCATCGTCGCCATGACAACCATTATGACATCACCAAAGCCATGACCACCATACTGACATCATCGTCGCCATGACGACCATTATGACATCATCGTCGCTATGACGACCATTATGACATCATCGTCGCCATGACGACCATTATGACATCACCAAAGCCATGAACACCATACTGACATCATCGTCGGCATGACGACCATCATGACATCACCGTCGCCATGACGACCATTATGACATCACCGTCGCCATGACGTCCATTATGACATCATCGTCGCCATGACGACCATTATGGCAACACCGTCGCCATGACAACCAGTATGATATCATCGTCGCCATGACGACCATTATTACATCATCGTCGCCATGACGACCATTATGACGTCATCGTCGCCATGACGACCATTATGACATCATCGTCGCCATGACGACCATTATGACATCATCGTCGCCATGACGACCATTATGGCAACACCGTCGCCATGACGACCAGTATGACATCATCGTCGCCATGACGACCTTTATGACATCACCGTCGCCGTGACGACCATTATGACATCATCGTCGCTGTGACGACCATTATGACATCATCGTCGCCTTGACGACCATTATGACATCACCGTCGCCATGACAACCATTATGGCAACACCGTCGCCATGACGACCATTATGACATCATCGTCGGCATGACGACCATTATGACATCATCGTCGCCATGACGACCATTATGGCAACACCGTCGCCATGACGACCATTATGACATCATCGTCGCCATGACGACCATTATGGCAACACCGTCGCCATGACGACCATTATGGCAACACCGTCGCCATGACGACCATTATGACATCACCGTCGCCATGACGACCATTATGACATCATCGTCGCCATGACGACCATTATGACGTCATCGTCGCCATGACGACCATTATGACGTCATCGTCGCCATGACGACCATTATGACATCATCTTCGGAATGACGACCATTATGACATCATCTTCGCCATGACGACCATTATGACATCATCGTCGGCATGACGACCATTATGACATCACGGTCGCCATGACGACCTTCATGACATCATCGTCGCCATGACGACCATTATGGCAACACCGTCTCCATGACGACCAGTATGACATCATCGTCGCCATGACGACCATTATGACATCACCATCGCCGTGACGACCATTATGACATCATCGTCGCCGTGACGACCATTATGACATCATCGTCGCCGTGATGACCATTCTGACATCACCATTGCCATGACGACCATTATGACATCACCGTCGCCATGATGACCATTATGACATCACCAAAGCCATGACCACCATACTGACATCATCGTCGCCATGACGACCATTATGACATCATCGTCGCCATGACGACCATTATGACATCATCGTCGCCATGACGACCATTATGACAACACCGTCGCCATGACGACCATTATGACATCATCGTCGGCATGACGACCATTATGACATCATTGTCGAAATGACGACCATTATGGCAACACCGTCGCCATGACGACCAGTATGACATCACCATTGCCATGACGACTATTATGACATCATCGTCGCCATGACGACCAATATGACATCATCGTTGCCATGACGACCATTATGACATCATCGTCGCCATGACGACCATTATGGCAACAACGTCGCCATGACGACCATTATGACATCATCGTCGGCATGACGACCATTATGACATCATCGTCGCCATGACGACCATTATGACATCATCGTCGCCGTGACGACCATTATGACATCATCGTCGAAATGACGACCATTATGACATCACCGTCGCCATGACGACCATTATGACATCATCGTCGCCATGGCGACCATTATGACATCACCGTCGCCGTGACGACCATTATGACATCATCGTCGCCGTGACGACCATTATGACATCATCGTCGAAATGACGACCATTATGACATCACCGTCGCCATGACGACCATTATGACATCACCAAAGCCATGACAACCATATTGACATTATCGTCGCCATGACGACCATTATGACATCATCGTCGCCATGACGACCATTATGTCGACACCGTCGCCATGACGACCATTATGGCATCATCATCGGCATGACGACCATTATGACATCACCGTCGCCATGACGACCATTATGACATCATCGTCGCCATAACGACCATTATGACATCACCAAAGCCATGGCCACCATACTGACATCATCGTCGCCATGACAACCATTCTGACACCACCATTGCCATGACGACCATTATGACATCACCGTCGCCATGACGACCATTATGACATCACCAAAGCCATGACCACCATACTGACATCATCGTCGCCATGACGACCATTTTGGCAACACCGTCGCCATGACGACCAGTATGACATCATCGTCGCCATGACGACCATTATGACATCACCGTCGCCGTGACGATCATTATGACATCATCGTCGCCGTGACGACCATTATGACATCATTGTCGCCGTGACGACCATTATGACATCACCGTCGCCATGACGACCATTATGACATCACCGTCGCCATGACAACCATATTGACATCATCGTCGCCATGACGACCATTATGACATCATCGTCGCCATGACGACCATTATGACATCACCAAAGCCATGACCACCATACTGACATCATCGTCGCCATGACGACCATTCTGACATCACCATTGCCATGACGACCATTATGACATCACCATTGCCATGACGACCATTATGACATCACCAAAGCCATGACCACCATACTGACATCATCGTCGCCATGACGACCATTATGACATCATCGTCGCCATGACGACCATTATGACATCATCGTCGCCATGACGAACATTATGACATCACCGTCGCCATGACAACCATTATGACATCACCAAAGCCATGACCACCATACTGACATCATCGTCGCCATGACGACCATTATGACATCATCGTCGCTATGACGACCATTATGACATCATCGTCGCCATGACGACCATTATGACATCACCAAAGCCATGAACACCATACTGACATCATCGTCGGCATGACGACCATCATGACATCACCGTCGCCATGACGACCATTATGACATCACCGTCGCCATGACGTCCATTATGACATCATCGTCGCCATGACGACCATTATGGCAACACCGTCGCCATGACAACCAGTATGATATCATCGTCGCCATGACGACCATTATTACATCATTGTCGCCATGACGACCATTATGACGTCATCGTCGCCATGACGACCATTATGACATCATCGTCGCCATGACGACCATTATGACATCATCGTCGCCATGACGACCATTATGGCAACACCGTCGCCATGACGACCAGTATGACATCATCGTCGCCATGACGACCTTTATGACATCACCGTCGCCGTGACGACCATTATGACATCATCGTCGCTGTGACGACCATTATGACATCATCGTCGCCTTGACGACCATTATGACATCACCGTCGCCATGACGACCATTATGGCAACACCGTCGCCATGACGACCATTATGACATCATCGTCGCCATGACGACCATTATGGCAACACCGTCGCCATGACGACCATTATGGCAACACCGTCGCCATGACGACCATTATGTCATCATCGTCGGCATGACGACCATTATGACATCATCGTCGCCATGACGACCATTATGACGTCATCGTCGCCATGACGACCATTATGACGTCATCGTCGCCATGACGACCATTATGACATCATCTTCGGAATGACGACCATTATGACATCATCTTCGCCATGACGACCATTATGACATCATCGTCGGCATGACGACCATTATGACATCACGGTCGCCATGACGACCTTTATGACATCATCGTCGCCATGACGACCATTATGGCAACACCGTCTCCATGACGACCAGTATGACATCATCGTCGCCATGACGACCATTATGACATCACCATCGCCGTGACGACCATTATGACATCATCGTCTCCGTGACGACCATTATGACATCATCGTCGCCGTGATGACCATTCTGACATCACCATTGCCATGACGACCATTATGACATCACCGTCGCCATCATGACCATTATGACATCACCAAAGCCATGACCACCATGCTGACATCATCGTCGCCATGACGACCATTATGACATCATCGTCGCCATGACGACCATTATGACATCATCGTCGCCATGACGACCATTATGACAACACCGTCGCCATGACGACCATTATGACATCATCGTCGGCATGACGACCATTATGACATCATCGTCGAAATGACGACCATTATGGCAACACCGTCGCCATGACGACCAGTATGACATCACCATTGCCATGACGACTATTATGACATCATCGTCGCCATGACGACCATTATGACATCATCGTCGCCATGACGACCATTATGACATCATCGTCGCCATGACGACCATTATGGCAACACCGTCGCCATGACGACCATTATGACATCATCGTCGGCATGACGACCATTATGACATCATCGTGACCATTATGGCAACACCGTCGCCATGACGACCAGTATGACATCATCGTCGCCATGACGACCATTATGACATCATCGTCGCCATGACGACCATTATGACGTCATAGTCGCCATGACGACCATTATGACGTCATCGTCGCCATGATGACCATTATGACATCATCGTCGCCATGACGACCATTATGACAACACCGTCGCCATGACGACAGTATGACATCATCGTCGCCATGACGACAATTATGACATTACCGCCGCCGTGACGACCATTATGACATCATCGTCGCCGTGACGACCATTATGACATCATCGTCGCCATGACGACCATTATGACATCACCGTCGCCATGACGACCATTATGACATCACCAAAGCCATGACAACCATATTGACATCATCGTCGCAATGACGACCATTATGACATCATCGTCGCCATGACGACCATTATGACATCACCAAAGCCATGACCACCATACTGACATCATCGTCGCCATGACGACCATTCTGACATCACCATTGCCATGACGACCATTATGACATCACCATTGCCATGACGACCATTATGACATCACCAAAGCCATGACCACCATACTGACATCATCGTCGCCATGACGACCATTATGACATCATCGTCGCCATGACGACCATTATGACATCATCGTCGCCATGACGACCATTATGACAACACCGTCGAAATGACGACCATTATGACATCATCGTCGCCATGACGACCATTATGACGTCATCGTCGCCATGACGACCATTATGACATCATCGTCGCCATGGCGACCATTATGACATCACCGTCGCCGTGACGACCATTATGACATCATCGTCGCCGTGACGACCATTATGACATCATCGTCGAAATGACGACCATTATGACATCACCGTCGCCATGACGACCATTATGACATCACCAAAGCCATGACAACCATATTGACATTATCGTCGCCATGACGACCATTATGACATCATCGTCGCCATGACGACCATTATGTCGACACCGTCGCCATGACGACCATTATGGCATCATCATCGGCATGACGACCATTATGACATCACCGTCGCCATGACGACCATTATGACATCATCGTCGCCATAACGACCATTATGACATCACCAAAGCCATGGCCACCATACTGACATCATCGTCGCCATGACAACCATTCTGACACCACCATTGCCATGACGACCATTATGACATCACCGTCGCCATGACGACCATTATGACATCATCGTCGCCATGACGACCATTATGACGTCATCGTCGCCATGACGACCATTATGACATCATCGTCGCCATGACGACCATTATGACATCATCGTCGCCATGACGACCATTATGGCAACACCGTCGCCATGACGACCAGTATGACATCATCGTCGCCATGACGACCTTTATGACATCACCGTCGCCGTGACGACCATTATGACATCATCGTCGCTGTGACGACCATTATGACATCATCGTCGCCTTGACGACCATTATGACATCACCGTCGCCATGACAACCATTATGGCAACACCGTCGCCATGACGACCATTATGACATCATCGTCGACATGACGACCATTATGACATCATCGTCGCCATGACGACCATTATGGCAACACCGTCGCCATGACGACCATTATGACATCATCGTCGCCATGACGACTATTATGGCAACACCGTCGCCATGACGACCATTATGGCAACACCGTCGCCATGACGACCATTATGTCATCATCGTCGGCATGACGACCATTATGACATCATCGTCGCCATGACGACCATTATGACATCACCGTCGCCATGACGACCATTATGACATCATCGTCGCCATGACGACCATTATGACGTCATCGTCGCCATGACGACCATTATGACGTCATCGTCGCCATGACGACCATTATGACATCATCTTCGGAATGACGACCATTATGACATCATCTTCGCCATGACGACCATTATGACATCATCGTCGGCATGACGACCATTATGACATCACGGTCGCCATGACGACCTTTATGACATCATCATCGCCATGACGACCATTATGGCAACACCGTCTCCATGACGACCAGTATGACATCATCGTCGCCATGACGACCATTATGACATCACCATCGCCGTGACGACCATTATGACATCATCGTCGCCGTGACGACCATTATGACATCATCGTCGCCGTGATGACCATTCTGACATCACCATTGCCATGACGACCATTATGACATCACCGTCGCCATGATGACCATTATGACATCACCAAAGCCATGACCACCATACTGACATCATCGTCGCCATGACGACCATTATGACATCATCGTCGCCATGACGACCATTATGACATCATCGTCGCCATGACGACCATTATGACAACACCGTCGAAATGACGACCATTATGACATCATCGTCGCCATGACGACCATTATGACGTCATCGTCGCCATGACGACCATTATGACATCATCGTCGCCATGGCGACCATTATGACATCACCGTCGCCGTGACGACCATTATGACATCATCGTCGCCGTGACGACCATTATGACATCATCGTCGAAATGACGACCATTATGACATCACCGTCGCCATGACGACCATTATGACATCACCAAAGCCATGACAACCATATTGACATTATCGTCGCCATGACGACCATTATGACATCATCGTCGCCATGACGACCATTATGTCGACACCGTCGCCATGACGACCATTATGGCATCATCATCGGCATGACGACCATTATGACATCACCGTCGCCATGACGACCATTATGACATCATCGTCGCCATAACGACCATTATGACATCACCAAAGCCATGGCCACCATACTGACATCATCGTCGCCATGACAACCATTCTGACACCACCATTGCCATGACGACCATTATGACATCACCGTCGCCATGACGACCATTATGACATCACCAAAGCCATGACCACCATACTGACATCATCGTCGCCATGACGACCATTATGGCAACACCGTCGCCATGACGACCAGTATGACATCATCGTCGCCATGACGACCATTATGACATCACCGTCGCCGTGACGATCATTATGACATCATCGTCGCCGTGACGACCATTATGACATCATTGTCGCCATGACGACCATTATGACATCACCGTCGCCATGACGACCATTATGGCAACACCGTCGCCATGACGACCAGTATGACATCATCGTCGCCATGACGACCATTATGACATCATCGTCGCCTAGACGACCATTATGGCAACACCGTCGCCATGACGACCAGTATGACATCACCGTCGCCATGACGACCATTATGACATCATCGTCGCCATGACGACCATTATGACGTCATCGTCGCCATGACGACCATTATGACATCATCGTCACCATGACGACCATTATGACATCATCGTCGCCATGACGACCATTATGACATCACCGTCGCCATGACAACCATTATGACATCACCAAAGCCATGACCACCATACTGACATCATCGTCGCTATGACGACCATTATGACATCATCGTCGCTATGACGACCATTATGACATCATCGTCGCCATGACGACCATTATGACATCACCAAAGCCATGACCACCATACTGACATCATCGTCGGCATGACGACCATCATGACATCACCGTCGCCATGACGACCATTATGACATCACCGTCGCCATGACGTCCATTATGACATCATCGTCGCCATGACGACCATTATGGCAACACCGTCGCCATGACGACCAGTATGATATCATCGTCGCCTTGACGACCATTATTACATCATCGTCGCCATGACGACCATTATGACGTCATCGTCGCCATGACGACCATTATGACATCATCGTCGCCATGACGACCATTATGACATCATCGTCGCCATGACGACCATTATGGCAACACCGTCGCCATGACGACCAGTATGACATCATCGTCGCCGTGACGATCATTATGACATCATCGTCGCCGTGACGACCATTATGACATCATTGTCGCCGTGACGACCATTATGACATCACCGTCGCCATGACGACCATTATGACATCACCGTCGCCATGACAACCATATTGACATCATCGTCGCCATGACGACCATTATGACATCATCGTCGCCATGACGACCATTATGACATCACCAAAGCCATGACCACCATACTGACATCATCGTCGCCATGACGACCATTCTGACATCACCATTGCCATGACGACCATTATGACATCACCATTGCCATGACGACCATTATGACATCACCAAAGCCATGACCACCATACTGACATCATCGTCGCCATGACGACCATTATGACATCATCGTCGCCATGACGACCATTATGACATCATCGTCGCCATGACGAACATTATGACATCACCGTCGCCATGACAACCATTATGACATCACCAAAGCCATGACCACCATACTGACATCATCGTCGCCATGACGACCATTATGACATCATCGTCGCTATGACGACCATTATGACATCATCGTCGCCATGACGACCATTATGACATCACCAAAGCCATGAACACCATACTGACATCATCGTCGGCATGACGACCATCATGACATCACCGTCGCCATGACGACCATTATGACATCACCGTCGCCATGACGTCCATTATGACATCATCGTCGCCATGACGACCATTATGGCAACACCGTCGCCATGACAACCAGTATGATATCATCGTCGCCATGACGACCATTATTACATCATTGTCGCCATGACGACCATTATGACGTCATCGTCGCCATGACGACCATTATGACATCATCGTCGCCATGACGACCATTATGACATCATCGTCGCCATGACGACCATTATGGCAACACCGTCGCCATGACGACCAGTATGACATCATCGTCGCCATGACGACCTTTATGACATCACCGTCGCCGTGACGACCATTATGACATCATCGTCGCTGTGACGACCATTATGACATCATCGTCGCCTTGACGACCATTATGACATCACCGTCGCCATGACGACCATTATGGCAACACCGTCGCCATGACGACCATTATGACATCATCGTCGCCATGACGACCATTATGGCAACACCGTCGCCATGACGACCATTATGGCAACACCGTCGCCATGACGACCATTATGTCATCATCGTCGGCATGACGACCATTATGACATCATCGTCGCCATGACGACCATTATGACGTCATCGTCGCCATGACGACCATTATGACGTCATCGTCGCCATGACGACCATTATGACATCATCTTCGGAATGACGACCATTATGACATCATCTTCGCCATGACGACCATTATGACATCATCGTCGGCATGACGACCATTATGACATCACGGTCGCCATGACGACCTTTATGACATCATCGTCGCCATGACGACCATTATGGCAACACCGTCTCCATGACGACCAGTATGACATCATCGTCGCCATGACGACCATTATGACATCACCATCGCCGTGACGACCATTATGACATCATCGTCTCCGTGACGACCATTATGACATCATCGTCGCCGTGATGACCATTCTGACATCACCATTGCCATGACGACCATTATGACATCACCGTCGCCATCATGACCATTATGACATCACCAAAGCCATGACCACCATGCTGACATCATCGTCGCCATGACGACCATTATGACATCATCGTCGCCATGACGACCATTATGACATCATCGTCGCCATGACGACCATTATGACAACACCGTCGCCATGACGACCATTATGACATCATCGTCGGCATGACGACCATTATGACATCATCGTCGAAATGACGACCATTATGGCAACACCGTCGCCATGACGACCAGTATGACATCACCATTGCCATGACGACTATTATGACATCATCGTCGCCATGACGACCATTATGACATCATCGTCGCCATGACGACCATTATGACATCATCGTCGCCATGACGACCATTATGGCAACACCGTCGCCATGACGACCATTATGACATCATCGTCGGCATGACGACCATTATGACATCATCGTGACCATTATGGCAACACCGTCGCCATGACGACCAGTATGACATCATCGTCGCCATGACGACCATTATGACATCATCGTCGCCATGACGACCATTATGACGTCATAGTCGCCATGACGACCATTATGACGTCATCGTCGCCATGATGACCATTATGACATCATCGTCGCCATGACGACCATTATGACAACACCGTCGCCATGACGACAGTATGACATCATCGTCGCCATGACGACAATTATGACATTACCGCCGCCGTGACGACCATTATGACATCATCGTCGCCGTGACGACCATTATGACATCATCGTCGCCATGACGACCATTATGACATCACCGTCGCCATGACGACCATTATGACATCACCAAAGCCATGACAACCATATTGACATCATCGTCGCAATGACGACCATTATGACATCATCGTCGCCATGACGACCATTATGACATCACCAAAGCCATGACCACCATACTGACATCATCGTCGCCATGACGACCATTCTGACATCACCATTGCCATGACGACCATTATGACATCACCATTGCCATGACGACCATTATGACATCACCAAAGCCATGACCACCATACTGACATCATCGTCGCCATGACGACCATTATGACATCATCGTCGCCATGACGACCATTATGACATCATCGTCGCCATGACGACCATTATGACAACACCGTCGAAATGACGACCATTATGACATCATCGTCGCCATGACGACCATTATGACGTCATCGTCGCCATGACGACCATTATGACATCATCGTCGCCATGGCGACCATTATGACATCACCGTCGCCGTGACGACCATTATGACATCATCGTCGCCGTGACGACCATTATGACATCATCGTCGAAATGACGACCATTATGACATCACCGTCGCCATGACGACCATTATGACATCACCAAAGCCATGACAACCATATTGACATTATCGTCGCCATGACGACCATTATGACATCATCGTCGCCATGACGACCATTATGTCGACACCGTCGCCATGACGACCATTATGGCATCATCATCGGCATGACGACCATTATGACATCACCGTCGCCATGACGACCATTATGACATCATCGTCGCCATAACGACCATTATGACATCACCAAAGCCATGGCCACCATACTGACATCATCGTCGCCATGACAACCATTCTGACACCACCATTGCCATGACGACCATTATGACATCACCGTCGCCATGACGACCATTATGACATCACCAAAGCCATGACCACCATACTGACATCATCGTCGCCATGACGACCATTATGGCAACACCGTCGCCATGACGACCAGTATGACATCATCGTCGCCATGACGACCATTATGACATCACCGTCGCCGTGACGATCATTATGACATCATCGTCGCCGTGACGACCATTATGACATCATTGTCGCCATGACGACCATTATGACATCACCGTCGCCATGACGACCATTATGGCAACACCGTCGCCATGACGACCAGTATGACATCATCGTCGCCATGACGACCATTATGACATCATCGTCGCCTAGACGACCATTATGGCAACACCGTCGCCATGACGACCAGTATGACATCACCATCGCCATGACGACCATTATGACATCATCGTCGCCATGACGACCATTATGACGTCATCGTCGCCATGACGACCATTATGACATCATCGTCACCATGACGACCATTATGACATCATCGTCGCCATGACGACCATTATGACATCACCGTCGCCATGACAACCATTATGACATCACCAAAGCCATGACCACCATACTGACATCATCGTCGCTATGACGACCATTATGACATCATCGTCGCTATGACGACCATTATGACATCATCGTCGCCATGACGACCATTATGACATCACCAAAGCCATGACCACCATACTGACATCATCGTCGGCATGACGACCATCATGACATCACCGTCGCCATGACGACCATTATGACATCACCGTCGCCATGACGTCCATTATGACATCATCGTCGCCATGACGACCATTATGGCAACACCGTCGCCATGACGACCAGTATGATATCATCGTCGCCTTGACGACCATTATTACATCATCGTCGCCATGACGACCATTATGACGTCATCGTCGCCATGACGACCATTATGACATCATCGTCGCCATGACGACCATTATGACATCATCGTCGCCATGACGACCATTATGGCAACACCGTCGCCATGACGACCAGTATGACATCATCGTCGCCATGACGACCTTTATGACATCACCGTCGCCGTGACGACCATTATGACATCATCGTCGCTGTGACGACCATTATGACATCATCGTCGCCTTGACGACCATTATGACATCACCGTCGCCATGACAACCATTATGGCAACACCGTCGCCATGACGACCATTATGACATCATCGTCGACATGACGACCATTATGACATCATCGTCGCCATGACGACCATTATGGCAACACCGTCGCCATGACGACCATTATGACATCATCGTCGCCATGACGACTATTATGGCAACACCGTCGCCATGACGACCATTATGGCAACACCGTCGCCATGACGACCATTATGTCATCATCGTCGGCATGACGACCATTATGACATCATCGTCGCCATGACGACCATTATGACATCACCGTCGCCATGACGACCATTATGACATCATCGTCGCCATGACGACCATTATGACGTCATCGTCGCCATGACGACCATTATGACGTCATCGTCGCCATGACGACCATTATGACATCATCTTCGGAATGACGACCATTATGACATCATCTTCGCCATGACGACCATTATGACATCATCGTCGGCATGACGACCATTATGACATCACGGTCGCCATGACGACCTTTATGACATCATCATCGCCATGACGACCATTATGGCAACACCGTCTCCATGACGACCAGTATGACATCATCGTCGCCATGACGACCATTATGACATCACCATCGCCGTGACGACCATTATGACATCATCGTCGCCGTGACGACCATTATGACATCATCGTCGCCGTGATGACCATTCTGACATCACCATTGCCATGACGACCATTATGACATCACCGTCGCCATGATGACCATTATGACATCACCAAAGCCATGACCACCATACTGACATCATCGTCGCCATGACGACCATTATGACATCATCGTCGCCATGACGACCATTATGACATCATCGTCGCCATGACGACCATTATGACAACACCGTCGAAATGACGACCATTATGACATCATCGTCGCCATGACGACCATTATGACGTCATCGTCGCCATGACGACCATTATGACATCATCGTCGCCATGGCGACCATTATGACATCACCGTCGCCGTGACGACCATTATGACATCATCGTCGCCGTGACGACCATTATGACATCATCGTCGAAATGACGACCATTATGACATCACCGTCGCCATGACGACCATTATGACATCACCAAAGCCATGACAACCATATTGACATTATCGTCGCCATGACGACCATTATGACATCATCGTCGCCATGACGACCATTATGTCGACACCGTCGCCATGACGACCATTATGGCATCATCATCGGCATGACGACCATTATGACATCACCGTCGCCATGACGACCATTATGACATCATCGTCGCCATAACGACCATTATGACATCACCAAAGCCATGGCCACCATACTGACATCATCGTCGCCATGACAACCATTCTGACACCACCATTGCCATGACGACCATTATGACATCACCGTCGCCATGACGACCATTATGACATCACCAAAGCCATGACCACCATACTGACATCATCGTCGCCATGACGACCATTATGGCAACACCGTCGCCATGACGACCAGTATGACATCATCGTCGCCATGACGACCATTATGACATCACCGTCGCCGTGACGATCATTATGACATCATCGTCGCCGTGACGACCATTATGACATCATTGTCGCCATGACGACCATTATGACATCACCGTCGCCATGACGACCATTATGGCAACACCGTCGCCATGACGACCAGTATGACATCATCGTCGCCATGACGACCATTATGACATCATCGTCGCCTAGACGACCATTATGGCAACACCGTCGCCATGACGACCAGTATGACATCACCGTCGCCATGACGACCATTATGACATCATCGTCGCCATGACGACCATTATGACGTCATCGTCGCCATGACGACCATTATGACATCATCGTCACCATGACGACCATTATGACATCATCGTCGCCATGACGACCATTATGACATCACCGTCGCCATGACAACCATTATGACATCACCAAAGCCATGACCACCATACTGACATCATCGTCGCTATGACGACCATTATGACATCATCGTCGCTATGACGACCATTATGACATCATCGTCGCCATGACGACCATTATGACATCACCAAAGCCATGACCACCATACTGACATCATCGTCGGCATGACGACCATCATGACATCACCGTCGCCATGACGACCATTATGACATCACCGTCGCCATGACGTCCATTATGACATCATCGTCGCCATGACGACCATTATGGCAACACCGTCGCCATGACGACCAGTATGATATCATCGTCGCCTTGACGACCATTATTACATCATCGTCGCCATGACGACCATTATGACGTCATCGTCGCCATGACGACCATTATGACATCATCGTCGCCATGACGACCATTATGACATCATCGTCGCCATGACGACCATTATGGCAACACCGTCGCCATGACGACCAGTATGACATCATCGTCGCCATGACGACCTTTATGACATCACCGTCGCCGTGACGACCATTATGACATCATCGTCGCTGTGACGACCATTATGACATCATCGTCGCCTTGACGACCATTATGACATCACCGTCGCCATGACAACCATTATGGCAACACCGTCGCCATGACGACCATTATGACATCATCGTCGGCATGACGACCATTATGACATCATCGTCGCCATGACGACCATTATGGCAACACCGTCGCCATGACGACCATTATGACATCATCGTCGCCATGACGACTATTATGGCAACACCGTCGCCATGACGACCATTATGGCAACACCGTCGCCATGACGACCATTATGTCATCATCGTCGGCATGACGACCATTATGACATCATCGTCGCCATGACGACCATTATGACATCACCGTCGCCATGACGACCATTATGACATCATCGTCGCCATGACGACCATTATGACGTCATCGTCGCCATGACGACCATTATGACGTCATCGTCGCCATGACGACCATTATGACATCATCTTCGGAATGACGACCATTATGACATCATCTTCGCCATGACGACCATTATGACATCATCGTCGGCATGACGACCATTATGACATCACGGTCGCCATGACGACCTTTATGACATCATCATCGCCATGACGACCATTATGGCAACACCGTCTCCATGACGACCAGTATGACATCATCGTCGCCATGACGACCATTATGACATCACCATCGCCGTGACGACCATTATGACATCATCGTCGCCGTGACGACCATTATGACATCATCGTCGCCGTGATGACCATTCTGACATCACCATTGCCATGACGACCATTATGACATCTCCGTCGCCATGATGACCATTATGACATCACCAAAGCCATGACCACCATACTGACATCATCGTCGCCATGACGACCATTATGACATCATCGTCGCCATGACGACCATTATGACATCATCGTCGCCATGACGACCATTATGACAACACCGTCAAAATGACGACCATTATGACATCATCGTCGCCATGACGACCATTATGACGTCATCGTCGCCATGACGACCATTATGACATCATCGTCGCCATGGCGACCATTATGACATCACCGTCGCCGTGACGACCATTATGACATCATCGTCGCCGTGACGACCATTATGACATCATCGTCGAAATGACGACCATTATGACATCACCGTCGCCATGACGACCATTATGACATCACCAAAGCCATGACAACCATATTGACATTATCGTCGCCATGACGACCATTATGACATCATCGTCGCCATGACGACCATTATGTCGACACCGTCGCCATGACGACCATTATGGCATCATCATCGGCATGACGACCATTATGACATCACCGTCGCCATGACGACCATTATGACATCATCGTCGCCATAACGACCATTATGACATCACCAAAGCCATGGCCACCATACTGACATCATCGTCGCCATGACAACCATTCTGACACCACCATTGCCATGACGACCATTATGACATCACCGTCGCCATGACGACCATTATGACATCACCAAAGCCATGACCACCATACTGACATCATCGTCGCCATGACGACCATTATGGCAACACCGTCGCCATGACGACCAGTATGACATCATCGTCGCCATGACGACCATTATGACATCACCGTCGCCGTGACGATCATTATGACATCATCGTCGCCGTGACGACCATTATGACATCATTGTCGCCATGACGACCATTATGACATCACCGTCGCCATGACGACCATTATGACATCACCGTCGCCATGACAACCATAGTGACATCATCGTCGCCATGACGACCATTATGACATCATCGTCGCCATGACGACCATTATGACATCACCAAAGCCATGACCACCATACTGACATCATCGTCGCCATGACGACCATTCTGACATCACCATTGCCATGACGACCATTATGACATCACCAAAGCCATGACCACCATACTGACATCATCGTCGCCATGACGACCATTATGACATCATCGTCGCCATGACGACCATTATGACATCATGGTCGCCATGACGACCATTATGGCAACACCGTTGCCATGACGACCAGTATGACATCATCGTCGCCATGACGAACATTATGACATCACCGTCGCCATGACAACCATTATGACATCACCGAAGCCATGACCACCATACTGACATCATCGTCGCCATGACGACCATTATGACATCATCGTCGCTATGACGACCATTATGACATCATCGTCGCCATGACGACCATTATGACATCACCAAAGCCATGAACACCATACTGACATCATCGTCGGCATGACGACCATCATGACATCACCGTCGCCATGACGACCATTATGACATCACCGTCGCCATGACGTCCATTATGACATCATCGTCGCCATGACGACCATTATGGCAACACCGTCGCCATGACAACCATTATGATATCATCGTCGCCATGACGACCATTATTACATCATCGTCGCCATGACGACCATTATTACATCATCGTCGCCATGACGACCATTATGACGTCATCGTCGCCATGACGACCATTATGACATCATCGTCGCCATGACGACCATTATGACATCATCGTCGCCATGACGACCATTATGGCAACACCGTCGCCATGACGACCAGTATGACATCATCGTCGCCATGACGACCTTTATGACATCACCGTCGCCGTGACGACCATTATGACATCATCGTCGCTGTGACGACCATTATGACATCATCGTCGCCTTGACGACCATTATGACATCACCGTCGCCATGACGACCATTATGGCAACACCGTCGCCATGACGACAATTATGACATCATCGTCGGCATGACGACCATTATGACATCATCGTCGCCATGACGACCATTATGGCAACACTGTCGCCATGACGACCATTATGACATCATCGTCGCCATGACGACCATTATGGCAACACCGTCGCCATGACGACCATTATGGCAACACCGTCGCCATGACGACCATTATGACAACACCGTCGCCATGACGACCATTATGACATCATCGTCGGCATGACGACCATTATGACATCATCGTCGAAATGACGACCATTATGGCAACACCGTCGCCATGACGACCAGTATGACATCACCATTGCCATGACGACTATTATGACATCATCGTCGCCATGACGACCATTATGACATCATCGTTGCCATGACGACCATTATGACATCATCGTCGCCATGACGACCATTATGGCAACAACGTCGCCATGACGACCATTATGACATCATCGTCTGCATGACGACCATTATGACATCATCGTCGCCATGACGACCATTATGGCAACACCGTCGCCATGACGACCAGTATGACATCATCGTCGCCATGACGACCATTATGACATCATCGTCGCCATGACGACCATTATGACGTCATCGTCGCCATGACGACCATTATGACATCATCGTCGCCATGGCGACCATTATGACATCACCGTCGCCGTGACGACCATTATGACATCATCGTCGCCGTGACGACCATTATGACATCATCGTCGAAATGACGACCATTATGACATCACCGTCGCCATGACGACCATTATGACATCACCAAAGCCATGACAACCATATTGACATTATCGTCGCCATGACGACCATTATGACATCATCGTCGCCATGACGACCATTATGTCGACACCGTCGCCATGACGACCATTATGGCATCATCATCGGCATGACGACCATTATGACATCACCGTCGCCATGACGACCATTATGACATCATCGTCGCCATAACGACCATTATGACATCACCAAAGCCATGGCCACCATACTGACATCATCGTCGCCATGACAACCATTCTGACACCACCATTGCCATGACGACCATTATGACATCACCGTCGCCATGACGACCATTATGACATCACCAAAGCCATGACCACCATACTGACATCATCGTCGCCATGACGACCATTATGGCAACACCGTCGCCATGACGACCAGTATGACATCATCGTCGCCATGACGACCATTATGACATCACCGTCGCCGTGACGATCATTATGACATCATCGTCGCCGTGACGACCATTATGACATCACCGTCGCCATGACGACCATTATGGCAACACCGTCGCCATGACGACAATTATGACATCATCGTCGGCATGACGACCAGTATGACATCATCGTCGCCATGACGACCATTATGACATCACCGTCGCCGTGACGATCATTATGACATCATCGTCGCCTTGACGACCATTATGACATCACCGTCGCCATGACGACCATTATGGCAACACCGTCGCCATGACGACAATTATGACATCATCGTCGGCATGACGACCATTATGACATCATCGTCGCCATGACGACCATTATGGCAACACCGTCGCCATGACGACCATTATGACATCATCGTCGCCATGACGACCATTATGGCAACACCGTCGCCATGACGACCATTATGGCAACACCGTCGCCATGACGACCATTATGACAACACCGTCGCCATGACGACCATTATGACATCATCGTCGGCATGACGACCATTATGACATCATCGTCGAAATGACGACCATTATGGCAACACCGTCGCCATGACGACCAGTATGACATCACCATTGCCATGACGACTATTATGACATCATCGTCGCCATGACGACCATTATGACATCATCGTTGCCATGACGACCATTATGACATCATCGTCGCCATGACGACCATTATGGCAACAACGTCGCCATGACGACCATTATGACATCATCGTCTGCATGACGACCATTATGACATCATCGTCGCCATGACGACCATTATGGCAACACCGTCGCCATGACGACCAGTATGACATCATCGTCGCCATGACGACCATTATGACATCATCGTCGCCATGACGACCATTATGACGTCATCGTCGCCATGACGACCATTATGACATCATCGTCGCCATGGCGACCATTATGACATCACCGTCGCCGTGACGACCATTATGACATCATCGTCGCCGTGACGACCATTATGACATCATCGTCGAAATGACGACCATTATGACATCACCGTCGCCATGACGACCATTATGACATCACCAAAGCCATGACAACCATATTGACATTATCGTCGCCATGACGACCATTATGACATCATCGTCGCCATGACGACCATTATGTCGACACCGTCGCCATGACGACCATTATGGCATCATCATCGGCATGACGACCATTATGACATCACCGTCGCCATGACGACCATTATGACATCATCGTCGCCATAACGACCATTATGACATCACCAAAGCCATGGCCACCATACTGACATCATCGTCGCCATGACAACCATTCTGACACCACCATTGCCATGACGACCATTATGACATCACCGTCGCCATGACGACCATTATGACATCACCAAAGCCATGACCACCATACTGACATCATCGTCGCCATGACGACCATTATGGCAACACCGTCGCCATGACGACCAGTATGACATCATCGTCGCCATGACGACCATTATGACATCACCGTCGCCGTGACGATCATTATGGCATCATCGTCGCCGTGACGACCATTATGACATCACCGTCGCCATGACAACCATATTGACATCATCGTCGCCATGACGACCATTATGACATCATCGTCGCTATGACGACCATTATGACATCATCGTCGCCATGACGACCATTATGACATCACCAAAGCCATGAACACCATACTGACATCATCGTCGGCATGACGACCATCATGACATCACCGTCGCCATGACGACCATTATGACATCACCGTCGCCATGACGTCCATTATGACATCATCGTCGCCATGACGACCATTATGGCAACACCGTCGCCATGACAACCATTATGATATCATCGTCACCATGACGACCATTATTACATCATCGTCGCCATGACGACCATTATGACGTCATCGTCGCCATGACGACCATTATGACATCATCGTCGCCATGACGACCATTATGACATCATCGTCGCCATGACGACCATTATGGCAACAC
Source organism: Phyllobates terribilis (assembly GCF_046119375.1). Classification (NCBI taxonomy): domain Eukaryota; kingdom Metazoa; phylum Chordata; class Amphibia; order Anura; family Dendrobatidae; genus Phyllobates; species Phyllobates terribilis. Next base: position 6,470,479 of record NW_027362819.1, read on the forward strand.
CGTCGCCATGACGACCAGTATGACATAATCGTCGCCATGACGACCTTTATGACATCACCGTCGCCGTGACGACCATTATGACATCATCGTCTCTGTGACGACCATTATGACATCATCGTCGCCTTGACGACCATTATGACATCACCGTCACCATGACGACCATTATGGCAACACCGTCGCCATGACGACCATTATGACATCATCGTCGGCATGACGACCATTATGACATCATTGTCGCCATGACGACCATTATGGCAACAACGTCGCCATGACGACCATTATGACATCATCGTCGCCATGACGACCATTATGGCAACACCGTCGCCATGACGACCATTATGGCAACACCGTCGCCATGACGACCATTATGACAACACCGTCGCCATGACGACCATTATGACATCATCGTCGGCATGACGACCATTATGACATCATCGTCGAAATGACGACCATTATGGCAACACCGTCGCCATGACGACCAGTATGACATCACCATTGCCATGACGACTATTATGACATCATCGTCGCCATGACGACCATTATGACATCATCGTTGCCATGACGACCATTATGACATCATCGTCGCCATGACGACCATTATGGCAACAACGTCGCCATGACGACCATTATGACATCATCGTCGGCATGACGACCATTATGACATCATTGTCGCCATGACGACCATTATGGCAACACCGTCGCCATGACGACCAGTATGACATCATCGTCGCCATGACGACCATTATGACATCATCGTCGCCATGACGACCATTATGACGTCATCGTCGCCATGACGACCATAATGACATCATCGTCGCCATGGCGACCATTATGACATCACCGTCGCCGTGACGACCATTATGACATCATCGTCGCCGTGACGACCATTATGACATCATCGTCAAAATGACGACCATTATGACATCACCGTCGCCATGACGACCATTATGACATCACCAAAGCCATGACAACCATATTGACATTATCGTCGCCATGACGACCATTATGACATCATCGTCGCCATGACGACCATTATGTCGACACCGTCGCCATGACGACCATTATGGCATCATCATCGGCATGACGACCATTATGACATCACCGTCGCCATGACGACCATTATGACATCATCGTCGCCATAACGACCATTATGACATCACCAAAGCCATGGCCACCATACTGACATCATCGTCGCCATGACAACCATTCTGACACCACCATTGCCATGACGACCATTATGACATCACCGTCGCCATGACGACCATTATGACATCACCAAAGCCATGACCACCATACTGACATCATCGTCGCCATGACGACCATTATGGCAACACCGTCGCCATGACGACCAGTATGACATCATCGTCGCCATGACGACCATTATGACATCACCGTCGCCGTGACGATCATTATGACATCATCGTCGCCGTGACGACCATTATGACATCATTGTCGCCATGACGACCATTATGACATCACCGTCGCCATGACGACCATTATGACATCACCGTCGCCATGACAACCATATTGACATCATCGTCGCCATGACGACCATTATGACATCATCGTCGCCATGACGACCATTATGACATCACCAAAGCCATGACCACCATACTGACATCATCGTCGCCATGACGACCATTCTGACATCACCATTGCCATGACGACCATTATGACATCACCATGGCCATGACGACCATTATGACATCACCAAAGCCATGACCACCATACTGACATCATCGTCGCCATGACGACCATTATGACATCATCGTCGCCATGACGACCATTATGACATCATGCTCGCCATGACGACCATTATGGCAACACCGTTGCCATGACGACCAGTATGACATCATCGTCGCCATGACGAACATTATGACATCACCGTCGCCATGACAACCATTATGACATCACCAAAGCCATGACCACCATACTGACATCATCGTCGCCATGACGACCATTATGACATCATCGTCGCTATGACGACCATTATGACATCATCGTCGCCATGACGACCATTATGACATCACCAAAGCCATGAACACCATACTGACATCATCGTCGGCATGACGACCATCATGACATCACCGTCGCCATGACGACCATTATGACATCACCGTCGCCATGACGTCCATTATGACATCATCGTCGCCATGACGACCATTATGGCAACACCGTCGCCATGACAACCAGTATGATATCATCGTCGCCATGACGACCATTATTACATCATCGTCGCCATGACGACCATTATGACGTCATCGTCGCCATGACGACCATTATGACATCATCGTCGCCATGACGACCATTATGACATCATCGTCGCCATGACGACCATTATGACATCACCAAAGCCATGAACACCATACTGACATCATCGTCGGCATGACGACCATCATGACATCACCGTCGCCATGACGACCATTATGACATCACCGTCGCCATGACGTCCATTATGACATCATCGTCGCCATGACGACCATTATGGCAACACCGTCGCCATGACAACCATTATGATATCATCGTCACCATGACGACCATTATTACATCATCGTCGCCATGACGACCATTATGACGTCATCGTCGCCATGACGACCATTATGACATCATCGTCGCCATGACGACCATTATGACATCATCGTCGCCATGACGACCATTATGGCAACACCGTCGCCATGACGACCAGTATGACATCATCGTCGCCATGACGACATTTATGACATCACCGTCGCCGTGACGACCATTATGACATCATCGTCTCTGTGACGACCATTATGACATCATCGTCGCCTTGACGACCATTATGACATCACCGTCGCCATGACGACCATTATGGCAACACCGTCGCCATGACGACCATTATGACATCATCGTCGGCATGACGACCATTATGACATCATTGTCGCCATGACGACCATTATGGCAACACCGTCGCCATGACGACCATTATGACATCATCGTCGCCATGACGACCATTATGGCAACACCGTCGCCATGACGACCATTATGGCAACACCGTCGCCATGACGACCATTATGACAACACCGTCGCCATGACGACCATTATGACATCATCGTCGGCATGACGACCATTATGACATCATCGTCGAAATGACGACCATTATGGCAACACCGTCGCCATGACGACCAGTATGACATCACCATTGCCATGACGACTATTATGACATCATCGTCGCCATGACGACCATTATGACATCATCGTTGCCATGACGACAATTATGACATCATCGTCGCCATGACGACCATTATGGCAACAACGTCGCCATGACGACCATTATGACATCATCGTCGGCATGACGACCATTATGACATCATCGTCGCCATGACGACCATTATGGCAACACCGTCGCCATGACGACCAGTATGACATCATCGTCGCCATGACGACCATTATGACATCATCGTCGCCATGACGACCATTATGACGTCATCGTCGCCATGACGACCATTATGACATCATCGTCGCCATGGCGACCATTATGACATCACCGTCGCCGTGACGACCATTATGACATCATCGTCGCCGTGACGACCATTATGACATCATCGTCGAAATGACGACCATTATGACATCACCGTCGCCATGACGACCATTATGACATCACCAAAGCCATGACAACCATATTGACATTATCGTCGCCATGACGACCATTATGACATCATCGTCGCCATGACGACCATTATGTCGACACCGTCGCCATGACGACCATTATGGCATCATCATCGGCATGACGACCATTATGACATCACCGTCGCCATGACGACCATTATGACATCATCGTCGCCATAACGACCATTATGACATCACCAAAGCCATGGCCACCATACTGACATCATCGTCGCCATGACAACCATTCTGACACCACCATTGCCATGACGACCATTATGACATCACCGTCGCCATGACGACCATTATGACATCACCAAAGCCATGACCACCATACTGACATCATCGTCGCCATGACGACCATTATAGCAACACCGTCGCCATGACGACCAGTATGACATCATCGTCGCCATGACGACCATTATGACATCACCGTCGCCGTGACGATCATTATGACATCATCGTCGCCGTGACGACCATTATGACATCATTGTCGCCATGACGACCATTATGACATCACCGTCGCCATGACGACCATTATGACATCACCGTCGCCATGACAACCATATTGACATCATCGTCGCCATGACGACCATTATGACATCATCGTCGCCATGACGACCATTATGACATCACCAAAGCCATGACCACCATACTGACATCATCGTCGCCATGACGACCATTCTGACATCACCATTGCCATGACGACCATTATGACATCACCATGGCCATGACGACCATTATGACATCACCAAAGCCATGACCACCATACTGACATCATCGTCGCCATGACGACCATTATGACATCATCGTCGCCATGACGACCATTATGACATCATGGTCGCCATGACGACCATTATGGCAACACCGTTGCCATGACGACCAGTATGACATCATCGTCGCCATGACGAACATTATGACATCACCGTCGCCATGACAACCATTATGACATCACCAAAGCCATGACCACCATACTGACATCATCGTCGCCATGACGACCATTATGACATCATCGTCGCTATGACGACCATTATGACATCATCGTCGCCATGACGACCATTATGACATCATCGTCGCCATGACGACCAGTATGACATCATCGTCGCCATGACGACCATTATGACATCATCGTCGCCATGACGACCATTATGACGTCATCGTCGCCATGACGACCATAATGACATCATCGTCGCCATGGCGACCATTATGACATCACCGTCGCCGTGACGACCATTATGACATCATCGTCGCCGTGACGACCATTATGACATCATCGTCGAAATGACGACCATTATGACATCACCGTCGCCATGACGACCATTATGACATCACCAAAGCCATGACAACCATATTGACATTATCGTCGCCATGACGACCATTATGACATCATCGTCGCCATGACGACCATTATGTCGACACCGTCGCCATGACGACCATTATGGCATCATCATCGGCATGACGACCATTATGACATCACCGTCGCCATGACGACCATTATGACATCATCGTCGCCATAACGACCATTATGACATCACCAAAGCCATGGCCACCATACTGACATCATCGTCGCCATGACAACCATTCTGACACCACCATTGCCATGACGACCATTATGACATCACCGTCGCCATGACGACCATTATGACATCACCAAAGCCATGACCACCATACTGACATCATCGTCGCCATGACGACCATTATGGCAACACCGTCGCCATGACGACCAGTATGACATCATCGTCGCCATGACGACCATTATGACATCACCGTCGCCGTGACGATCATTATGACATCATCGTCGCCGTGACGACCATTATGACATCATTGTCGCCATGACGACCATTATGACATCACCGTCGCCATGACGACCATTATGACATCACCGTCGCCATGACAACCATATTGACATCATCGTCGCCATGACGACCATTATGACATCATCGTCGCCATGACGACCATTATGACATCACCAAAGCCATGACCACCATACTGACATCATCGTCGCCATGACGACCATTCTGACATCACCATTGCCATGACGACCATTATGACATCACCATGGCCATGACGACCATTATGACATCACCAAAGCCATGACCACCATACTGACATCATCGTCGCCATGACGACCATTATGACATCATCGTCGCCATGACGACCATTATGACATCATGGTCGCCATGACGACCATTATGGCAACACCGTTGCCATGACGACCAGTATGACATCATCGTCGCCATGACGAACATTATGACATCACCGTCGCCATGACAACCATTATGACATCACCAAAGCCATGACCACCATACTGACATCATCGTCGCCATGACGACCATTATGACATCATCGTCGCTATGACGACCATTATGACATCATCGTCGCCATGACGACCATTATGACATCACCAAAGCCATGAACACCATACTGACATCATCGTCGGCATGACGACCATCATGACATCACCGTCGCCATGACGACCATTATGACATCACCGTCGCCATGACGTCCATTATGACATCATCGTCGCCATGACGACCATTATGGCAACACCGTCGCCATGACAACCAGTATGATATCATCGTCGCCATGACGACCATTATTACATCATCGTCGCCATGACGACCATTATGACGTCATCGTCGCCATGACGACCATTATGACATCATCGTCGCCATGACGACCATTATGACATCATCGTCGCCATGACGACCATTATGACATCACCAAAGCCATGAACACCATACTGACATCATCGTCGGCATGACGACCATCATGACATCACCGTCGCCATGACGACCATTATGACATCACCGTCGCCATGACGTCCATTATGACATCATCGTCGCCATGACGACCATTATGGCAACACCGTCGCCATGACAACCATTATGATATCATCGTCACCATGACGACCATTATTACATCATCGTCGCCATGACGACCATTATGACGTCATCGTCGCCATGACGACCATTATGACATCATCGTCGCCATGACGACCATTATGACATCATCGTCGCCATGACGACCATTATGGCAACACCGTCGCCATGACGACCAGTATGACATCATCGTCGCCATGACGACCTTTATGACATCACCGTCGCCGTGACGACCATTATGACATCATCGTCTCTGTGACGACCATTATGACATCATCGTCGCCTTGACGACCATTATGACATCACCGTCGCCATGACGACCATTATGGCAACACCGTCGCCATGACGACCATTATGACATCATCGTCGGCATGACGACCATTATGACATCATTGTCGCCATGACGACCATTATGGCAACACCGTCGCCATGACGACCATTATGACATCATCGTCGCCATGACGACCATTATGGCAACACCGTCGCCATGACGACCATTATGGCAACACCGTCGCCATGACGACCATTATGACAACACCGTCGCCATGACGACCATTATGACATCATCGTCGGCATGACGACCATTATGACATCATCGTCGAAATGACGACCATTATGGCAACACCGTCGCCATGACGACCAGTATGACATCACCATTGCCATGACGACTATTATGACATCATCGTCGCCATGACGACCATTATGACATCATCGTTGCCATGACGACCATTATGACATCATCGTCGCCATGACGACCATTATGGCAACAACGTCGCCATGACGACCATTATGACATCATCGTCGGCATGACGACCATTATGACATCATCGTCGCCATGACGACCATTATGGCAACACCGTCGCCATGACGACCAGTATGACATCATCGTCGCCATGACGACCATTATGACATCATCGTCGCCATGACGACCATTATGACGTCATCGTCGCCATGACGACCATTATGACATCATCGTCGCCATGGCGACCATTATGACATCACCGTCGCCGTGACGACCATTATGACATCATCGTCGCCGTGACGACCATTATGACATCATCGTCGAAATGACGACCATTATGACATCACCGTCGCCATGACGACCATTATGACATCACCAAAGCCATGACAACCATATTGACATTATCGTCGCCATGACGACCATTATGACATCATCGTCGCCATGACGACCATTATGTCGACACCGTCGCCATGACGACCATTATGGCATCATCATCGGCATGACGACCATTATGACATCACCGTCGCCATGACGACCATTATGACATCATCGTCGCCATAACGACCATTATGACATCACCAAAGCCATGGCCACCATACTGACATCATCGTCGCCATGACAACCATTCTGACACCACCATTGCCATGACGACCATTATGACATCACCGTCGCCATGACGACCATTATGACATCACCAAAGCCATGACCACCATACTGACATCATCGTCGCCATGACGACCATTATGGCAACACCGTCGCCATGACGACCAGTATGACATCATCGTCGCCATGACGACCATTATGACATCACCGTCGCCGTGACGATCATTATGACATCATCGTCGCCGTGACGACCATTATGACATCATTGTCGCCATGACGACCATTATGACATCACCGTCGCCATGACGACCATTATGACATCACCGTCGCCATGACAACCATATTGACATCATCGTCGCCATGACGACCATTATGACATCATCGTCGCCATGACGACCATTATGACATCACCAAAGCCATGACCACCATACTGACATCATCGTCGCCATGACGACCATTCTGACATCACCATTGCCATGACGACCATTATGACATCACCATGGCCATGACGACCATTATGACATCACCAAAGCCATGACCACCATACTGACATCATCGTCGCCATGACGACCATTATGACATCATCGTCGCCATGACGACCATTATGACATCATGGTCGCCATGACGACCATTATGGCAACACCGTTGCCATGACGACCAGTATGACATCATCGTCGCCATGACGAACATTATGACATCACCGTCGCCATGACAACCATTATGACATCACCAAAGCCATGACCACCATACTGACATCATCGTCGCCATGACGACCATTATGACATCATCGTCGCTATGACGACCATTATGACATCATCGTCGCCATGACGACCATTATGACATCACCAAAGCCATGAACACCATACTGACATCATCGTCGGCATGACGACCATCATGACATCACCGTCGCCATGACGACCATTATGACATCACCGTCGCCATGACGTCCATTATGACATCATCGTCGCCATGACGACCATTATGGCAACACCGTCGCCATGACAACCAGTATGATATCATCGTCGCCATGACGACCATTATTACATCATCGTCGCCATGACGACCATTATGACGTCATCGTCGCCATGACGACCATTATGACATCATCGTCGCCATGACGACCATTATGACATCATCGTCGCCATGACGACCATTATGGCAACACCGTCGCCATGACGACCAGTATGACATCATCGTCGCCATGACGACCTTTATGACATCACCGTCGCCGTGACGACCATTATGACATCATCGTCGCTGTGACGACCATTATGACATCATCGTCGCCTTGACGACCATTATGACATCACCGTCGCCATGACGACCATTATGGCAACACCGTCGCCATGACGACCATTATGACATCATCGTCGGCATGACGACCATTATGACATCATCGTCGCCATGACGACCATTATGGCAACACCGTCGCCATGACGACCATTATGACATCATCGTCGCCATGACGACCATTATGGCAACACCGTCGCCATGACGACCATTATGGCAACACCGTCGCCATAACGACCATTATGTCATCATCGTCGGCATGACGACCATTATGACATCATCGTCGCCATGACGACCATTATGACGTCATTGTCGCCATGACGACCATTATGACGTCATCGTCGCCATGACGACCATTATGACATCATCTTCGGAATGACGACCATTATGACATCATCTTCGCCATGACGACCATTATGACATCATCGTCGGCATGACGACCATTATGACATCACGGTCGCCATGACGACCTTTATGACATCATCGTCGCCATGACGACCATTATGGCAACACCGTCTCCATGACGACCAGTATGACATCATCGTCGCCATGACGACCATTATGACATCACCTTCGCCGTGACGACCATTATGACATCATCGTCGCCGTGACGACCATTATGACATCATCGTCGCCGTGATGACCATTCTGACATCACCATTGCCATGACGACCATTATGACATCACCGTCGCCATCATGACCATTATGACATCACCAAAGCCATGACCACCATGCTGACATCATCGTCGCCATGACGACCATTATGACATCATCGTCGCCATGACGACCATTATGACATCATCGTCGCCATGACGATAATTATGACAACACCGTCGCCATGACGACCATTATGACATCATCGTCGGCATGACGACCATTATGACATCATCGTCGAAATGACGACCATTATGTCAACACCGTCGCCATGACGACCAGTATGACATCATCGTCGCCATGACGACCATTATGACATCATCGTCGCCATGACGACCATTATGACGTCATCGTCGCCATGACGACCATTATGACGTCATCGTCGCCATGACGACCATTATGACATCATCGTCGCCATGACAACCATTATGACAACACCGTCGCCATGACGACAGTATGACATCATCGTCGCCATGACGACAATTATGACATTACCGCCGCCGTGACGACCATTATGACATCATCGTCGCCGTGACGACCATTATGACATCATCGTCGCCATGACGACCATTATGACATCACCGTCGCCATGATGACCATTATGACATCACCAAAGCCATGACAACCATATTGACATCATCGTCGCCATGACGACCATTATGACATCATCGTCGCCATGACGACCATTATGACATCACCAAAGCCATGACCACCATACTGACATCATCGTCGCCATGACGACCATTCTGACATCACCATTGCCATGACGACCATTATGACATCACCATTGCCATGACGACCATTATGACATCACCAAAGCCATGACCACCATACTGACATCATCGTCGCCATGACGACCATTATGACATCATCGTCGCCATGACGACCATTATGACATCATCGTCGCCATGACGACCATTATGGCAACACCGTCGCCATGACGACCAGTATGACATCATCGTCGCCATGACGACCATTATGACATCATCGTCGCCAAGACGACCATTATGGCAACACCGTCGCCATGACGACCAGTATGACATCACCGTCGCCATGACGACCATTATGACATCATCGTCGCCATGACGACCATTATGACGTCATTGTCGCCATGACGACCATTATGACATCATCGTCACCATGACGACCATTATGACATCATCGTCGCCATGACGACCATTATGACATCACCGTCGCCATGACAACCATTATGACATCACCAAAGCCATGACCACCATACTGACATCATCGTCGCTATGACGACCATTATGACATCATCGTCGCTATGACGACCATTATGACATCATCGTCGCCATGACGACCATTATGACATCACCAAAGCCATGACCACCATACTGACATCATCGTCGGCATGACGACCATCATGACATCACCGTCGCCATGACGACCATTATGACATCACCGTCGCCATGACGTCCATTATGACATCATCGTCGCCATGACGACCATTATGGCAACACCGTCGCAATGACGACCAGTATGATATCATCGTCGCCTTGACGACCATTATTACATCATCGTCGCCATGACGACCATTATGACGTCATCGTCGCCATGACGACCATTATGACATCATCGTCGCCATGACGACCATTATGACATCATCGTCGCCATGACGACCATTATGGCAACACCGTCGCCATGACGACCATTATGACATCATCATCGCCATGACGACCATTATGGCAACACCGTCGCCATGACGACCATTATGACATTATCGTCGGCATGACGACCATTATGACATCATCGTCGGCATGACGACCATTATGACATCATCGTCGCCATGACGACTATTATGACATCACCGTTGCCATGACGACCATTATGACATCATCGTCGCCATGACGACCATTATGACGTCATCGTCGCCATGCGACCATTATGACGTCATCGTCGCCATGACGACCATTATGACATCATCTTCGGAATGACGACCATTATGACATCATCTTCGCCATGACGACCATTATGACATCATCGTCGGCATGACGACCATTATGACATCACGGTCGCCATGACGACCTTTATGACATCATCGTCGCCATGACGACCATTATGGCAACACCGTCTCCATGACGACCAGTATGACATCATCGTCGCCATGACGACCATTATGACATCACCATCGCCGTGACGACCATTATGACATCATCGTCGCCGTGGCGACCATTATGACATCATCGTCGCCGTGATGACCATTCTGACATCACCATTGCCATGACGACCATTATGACATCATCGTCGCCATGACGACCATTATGACATCACCAAAGCCATGACCACCATACTGACATCATCGTCGCCATGACGACCATTATGACATCATCGTCGCCATGACGACCATTATGACATCATCGTCGCCATGACGACCATTATGACAACACCGTCGCCATGACGACCATTATGACATCATCGTCGGCATGACGACCATTATGACATCATCGTCGAAATGACGACCATTATGGCAACACCGTCGCCATGACGACCAGTATGACATCACCATTGCCATGACGACTATTATGACATCATCGTTGCCATGACGACCATTATGACATCATCGTCGCCATGACGACCATTATGGCAACACCGTCGCCATGACGACCATTATGACATCATCGTCGGCATGACGACCATTATAACATCATCGTCGCCATGACGACCATTATGGCAACACCGTCGCCATGACGACCAGTATGACATCATCGTCGCCATGACGACATCATCGTCGCCATGACGACCATTATGACGTCATCGTCGTCATGATGACCATTATGACATCATCGTCGCCATGACGACCATTATGACAACACCGTCGCCATGACGACAGTATGACATCATCGTCGCCATGACGACAATTATGACATTAACGCCGCCGTGACGACCATTATGACATCATCGTCGCCGTGACGACTATTATGACATCATCGTCGCCATGACGACCATTATGACATCACCGTCGCCATGACGACCATTATGACATCACCAAAGCCATGACAACCATATTGACATCATCGTCGCCATGACGACCATTATGACATCATCGTCGTCATGACGACCATTATGACATCACCAAAGCCATGACCACCATACTGACATCATCGTCGCCATGACGACCATTCTGACATCACCATTGCCATGACGACCATTATGACATCACCGTCGCCAAGACGACCATTATGACATCACCAAAGCCATGACCACCATACTGACATCATCGTCGCCATGACGACCATTATGACATCATCGTCGCCATGACAACCATTATGACATCGTCGCCATGACGACCATTATGGCAACACCGTCGCCATGACGACCATTATGACATCATCGTCGGCATGACGACCATTATGACATCATCGTCGCCATGACGACTATTATGACATCACCGTCGCCATGACGACCATTATGACATCATCGTCGCCATGACGACCATTATGACATCATCGTCGCCATGACGACCATTATGACATCATTGTCGCCATGACGACCATTATGACATCATCGTCGCCATGACGACCATTATGACATCACCAAAGCCATGACCACCATACTGACATCATCGTCGCCATGACGACCAATCTGACATCACCATTGCCATGACGACCATTATGACATCACCAAAGCCATGACATCATCGTCGCCATGACGACCATTATGACATCATCGTCGCCATGACGACCATTATGACATCATCGTCGCCATGACGACCATTATGACAACACCGTCGCCATGACGACCATTATGACAACACCGTCGCCATGACGACCATTATGACATCATCGTCGGCATGACGACCATTATGACATCATCGTCGAAATGACGACCATTATGGCAACACCGTCACCATGACGACCAGTATGACATCACCATTGCCATGACGACTATTATGACATCACCGTCGCCATGACGACCATTATGACATCACCAAAGCCATGACCACCATACTGACATCATCGTCGCCATGACGAACATTATGACATCATCGTCGCCATGACGACCATTATGACGTTATCGTCGCCATGATGACCATAATGACATCACCGTCGCCGTGACGACCATTATGACATCATCGTCGCCGTGACGATCATTATGACATCATCGTCGCCGTGACGAACATTATGACATCACCAAAGCCATGACAACCATATTGACATCATCGTCGCCATGACGACCATTATGACATCATCGTCGCCATGACGACCATTATGGCAACACCGTAGCCATGACGACCAGTATGACATCATCGTCGCCATGACGACCTTTATGACAACATCGTCGCCATGACGACCATTATGACGTCATCGTCGCCATGACGACCATTATGACGTCATCGTCGCCATGACGACCATTATGACATCATCGTCGCCATGACGACCATTATGACATCATCGTCGCCATGACGACCATTATGACATCACCGTCGCCATGACAACCATTATGACATCACCAAAGCCATGACCACCATACTGACATCATCGTCGCAATGACGACCATTATGACATCATCGTCGCTATGACGACCATTATGACATCATCGTCGCCATGACGACAATTATGACATCACCAAAGCCATGACCACCATACTGACATCATCGTCGGCATGACGACCATCATGACATCACCGTCGCCATGACGACCATTATGACATCACCGTCGCCATGACGACCATTATGACATCATCGTCGCCATGACGACCATTATGGCAACACCGTCGCCATGACGACCAGTATGATATCATCGTCGCCATGACGACCATTATTACATCATCGTCGCCATGACGACCATTATGACGTCATCGTCGCCATGACGACCATTATGACGTCATCGTCGCCATGACGACCATTATGACATCATCGTCGCCATGACGACCATTATGGCAACACCGTCGCCATGACGACCAGTATGACATCACCGTCGCCATGACGACCATTATGACATCACCGTCGCCGTGACGACCATTATGACATCATCGTCGCTGTGACGACCATTATGACATCATCGTCGCCATGACGACCATTATGACATCACCGTCGCCATGACGACCATTATGACATCACCAAAGCCATGACAACCATATTGACATCATCGTCGCCATGACGACCATTATGACATCATCGTCGCCATGACGACCTTTATGACATCATTGTCGCCATGACGACCATTATGACATCATCGTCGCCATGACGACCATTATGGCAACACCGTCGCCATGACGACCATTATGACATCATCGTCGGCATGACGACCATTATGACATCATCGTCGCCATGACGACCATTATGGCAACACCGTCGCCATGACGACCATTATGACATCATCGTCGGCATGACGACCATTATGACATCATCGTCGCCATGACGACTATTATGACATCACCGTCGCCATGACGACCATTATGACATCATCGTCGCCATGACGACCATTATGACGTAATCGTCGCCATGACGACCATTATGACGTCATCGTCGCCATGACGACCATTATGACATCATCTTCGGAATGACGACCATTATGACATCATCTTCGCCATGACGACCATTATGACATCATCGTCGGCATGACGACCATTATGACATCACGGTCGCCATGACGACCTTTATGACATCATCGTCGCCATGACGACCATTATGGCAACACCGTCTCCATGACGACCATTATGACATCATCGTCGCCATGACGACCATTATGACATCACAGTCGCCATGACGACCATTATGACATCACCAAAGCCATGACAACCATATTGACATCATCGTTGCCATGACGACCATTATGACATCACCAAAGCCATGACAACCATATTGACATCATCGTCGCCATGACGACCATTATGACATCACCAAAGCCATGACCACCATACTGACATCATCGTCGCCATGACGACCATTATGACATCATCGTCGCCATGACGACCATTATGACATCATCGTCGCCATGACGAACATTATGACATCATCGTCGCCATGTCGACCATTATGACATCACCAAAGCCATGACAACCATATTGACATCATCGTCGCCATGACGACCTTTATGACATCATCGTCGCCATGACGACCATTATGACATCACCAAAGCCATGACCACCATACTGACATCATCGTCGCCATGACGACCATTCTGACATCACCATTGCCATGACGACCATTATGACATCACCGTCGCCATGACAACCATTATGACATCACCAAAGCCATGACCACCATACTGACATCATCGTCGCCATGACGATCATTATGACATCATCGTCGCTATGACGACCATTATGACATCATCGTCGCCATGACGACCATTATGACATCACCAAAGCCATAACCACCATACTGACATCATCGTCGGCTTGACGACCATTATGACATCACCGTCGCCATGACGACCATTATGACATCATCGTCGCCATGACGACCATTATGGCAACACCGTCGCCATGACGACCAGTATGACATCATCGTCGCCATGACGACCATTATGACATCATCGTCGCCATGACGACCATTATGACATCATCGTCGCCATGACGACCATTATGGCAACACCGTCGCCATGACGACCAGTATGACCTCATCGTCGCCATGGCGACCATTATGACATCACCGTCGCCGTGACGACCATTATGACATCATCGTCACCATGACGACCATTATGACATCACCGTCGCCATGACGACCATTATGACATCACCAAAGCCATGACAACCATATTGACATCATCGTCGCCATGACGACCATTATGACATCATCGTCGCCATGACGACCATTATGTCAACACCGTCGCCATGACGACCATTATGGCATCATCGTCGGCATGACGACCATTATGACATCACCGTCGCCATGACGACCATTATGACATCACCAAAGCCATGACAACCATATTGACATCATCGTCGCCATGACGACCATTATGACATCATCGTCGCCATGACGACCATTATGACATCACCAAAGCCATGGCCATCATACTGACATCATCGTCGCCATGACAACCATTCTGACACCACCATTGCCATGACGACCATTATGACATCACCGTCGCCATGACGACCATTATGACATCACCAAAGCCATGACCACCATACTGACATCATCGTCGCCATGACGACCATTATGACATCATCGTCGCCATGACGACCATTATGGCAACACCGTCGCCATGACGACCAGTATGACATCATCGTCGCCATGACGACCATTATGACATCACCGTCGCCGTGCCGACCATTATGACATCATCGTCGCCGTGATGACCATTATGACATCATCGTCGCCATGATGACCATTATGACATCACCGTCGCCATGACGACCATTATGACATCACCAAAGCCATGACAACCATATTGACATCATCGTCGCCATGACGACCATTATGACATCATCGTCGCCATGACGACCATTATGACATCACCGTCGCCGTGCCGACCATTATGACATCATCGTCGCCGTGATGACCATTATGACATCATCGTCGCCATGATGACCATTATGACATCATCGTCGCCATGACGACCATTATGACATCACCAAAGCCATGACAACCATATTGACATCATCGTCGCCATGACGACCATTATGACATCATCGTCGCCATGACGACCATTATGACATCACCAAAGCCATGACGACCATTATGACATCATCGTCGCCATGACGACCATTATGACGTCATCGTCGCCATGCGACCATTATGACGTCATCGTCGCCATGACGACCATTATGACATCATCTTCGGAATGACGACCATTATGACATCATCTTCGCCATGACGACCATTATGACATCATCGTCGGCATGACGACCATTATGACATCACGGTCGCCATGACGACCTTTATGACATCATCGTCGCCATGACGACCATTATGGCAACACCGTCTCCATGACGACCAGTATGACATCATCGTCGCCATGACGACCATTATGACATCACCATCGCCGTGACGACCATTATGACATCATCGTCGCCGTGGCGACCATTATGACATCATCGTCGCCGTGATGACCATTCTGACATCACCATTGCCATGACGACCATTATGACATCATCGTCGCCATGACGACCATTATGACATCACCAAAGCCATGACCACCATACTGACATCATCGTCGCCATGACGACCATTATGACATCATCGTCGCCATGACGACCATTATGACATCATCGTCGCCATGACGACCATTATGACAACACCGTCGCCATGACGACCATTATGACATCATCGTCGGCATGACGACCATTATGACATCATCGTCGAAATGACGACCATTATGGCAACACCGTCGCCATGACGACCAGTATGACATCACCATTGCCATGACGACTATTATGACATCATCGTTGCCATGACGACCATTATGACATCATCGTCGCCATGACGACCATTATGGCAACACCGTCGCCATGACGACCATTATGACATCATCGTCGGCATGACGACCATTATAACATCATCGTCGCCATGACGACCATTATGGCAACACCGTCGCCATGACGACCAGTATGACATCATCGTCGCCATGACGACATCATCGTCGCCATGACGACCATTATGACGTCATCGTCGCCATGACGACCATTATGACGTCATCGTCGTCATGATGACCATTATGACATCATCGTCGCCATGACGACCATTATGACAACACCGTCGCCATGACGACAGTATGACATCATCGTCGCCATGACGACAATTATGACATTACCGCCGCCGTGACGACCATTATGACATCATCGTCGCCGTGACGACTATTATGACATCATCGTCGCCATGACGACCATTATGACATCACCGTCGCCATGACGACCATTATGACATCATGAAAGCCATGACAACCATATTGACATCATCGTCGCCATGACGACCATTATGACATCATCGTCGTCATGACGACCATTATGACATCACCAAAGCCATGACCACCATACTGACATCATCGTCGCCATGACGACCATTCTGACATCACCATTGCCATGACGACCATTATGACATCACCGTCGCCAAGACGACCATTATGACATCACCAAAGCCATGACCACCATACTGACATCATCGTCGCCATGACGACCATTATGACATCATCGTCGCCATGACAACCATTATGACATCGTCGCCATGACGACCATTATGGCAACACCGTCGCCATGACGACCATTATGACATCATCGTCGGCATGACGACCATTATGACATCATCGTCGCCATGACGACTATTATGACATCACCGTCGCCATGACGACCATTATGACATCATCGTCGCCATGACGACCATTATGACATCATCGTCGCCATGACGACCATTATGACATCATTGTCGCCATGACGACCATTATGACATCATCGTCGCCATGACGACCATTATGACATCACCAAAGCCATGACCACCATACTGACATCATCGTCGCCATGACGACCATTCTGACATCACCATTGCCATGACGACCATTATGACATCACCAAAGCCATGACATCATCGTCGCCATGACGACCATTATGACATCATCGTCGCCATGACGACCATTATGACATCATCGTCGCCATGACGACCATTATGACAACACCGTCGCCATGACGACCATTATGACAACACCGTCGCCATGACGACCATTATGACATCATCGTCGGCATGACGACCATTATGACATCATCGTCGAAATGACGACCATTATGGCAACACCGTCACCATGACGACCAGTATGACATCACCATTGCCATGACGACTATTATGACATCACCGTCGCCATGACGACCATTATGACATCACCAAAGCCATGACCACCATACTGACATCATCGTCGCCATGACGAACATTATGACATCATCGTCGCCATGACGACCATTATGACGTTATCGTCGCCATGATGACCATAATGACATCACCGTCGCCGTGACGACCATTATGACATCATCGTCGCCGTGACGATCATTATGACATCATCGTCGCCGTGACGAACATTATGACATCACCGTCGCCATGACGACCATTATGACATCACCAAAGCCATGACAACCATATTGACATCATCGGCGCCATGACGACCATTATGACATCATCGTCGCCATGACGACCATTATGGCAACACCGTAGCCATGACGACCAGTATGACATCATCGTCGCCATGACGACCTTTATGACAACATCGTCGCCATGACGACCATTATGACGTCATCGTCGCCATGACGACCATTATGACGTCATCGTCGCCATGACGACCATTATGACATCATCGTCACCATGACGACCATTATGACATCATCGTCGCCATGACGACCATTATGACATCACCGTCGCCATGACAACCATTATGACATCACCAAAGCCATGACCACCATACTGACATCATCGTCGCAATGACGACCATTATGACATCATCGTCGCTATGACGACCATTATGACATCATCGTCGCCATGACGACAATTATGACATCACCAAAGCCATGACCACCATACTGACATCATCGTCGGCATGACGACCATCATGACATCACCGTCGCCATGACGACCATTATGACATCACCGTCGCCATGACGACCATTATGACATCATCGTCGCCATGACGACCATTATGGCAACACCGTCGCCATGACGACCAGTATGATATCATCGTCGCCATGACGACCATTATTACATCATCGTCGCCATGACGACCATTATGACGTCATCGTCGCCATGACGACCATTATGACGTCATCGTCGCCATGACGACCATTATGACATCATCGTCGCCATGACGACCATTATGGCAACACCGTCGCCATGACGACCAGTATGACATCACCGTCGCCATGACGACCATTATGACATCACCGTCGCCGTGACGACCATTATGACATCATCGTCGCTGTGACGACCATTATGACATCATCGTCGCCATGACGACCATTATGACATCACCGTCGCCATGACGACCATTATGACATCACCAAAGCCATGACAACCATATTGACATCATCGTCGCCATGACGACCATTATGACATCATCGTCGCCATGACGACCTTTATGACATCATTGTCGCCATGACGACCATTATGACATCATCGTCGCCATGACGACCATTATGGCAACACCGTCGCCATGATGACCATTATGACATCATCGTCGGCATGACGACCATTATGACATCATCGTCGCCATGACGACCATTATGGCAACACCGTCGCCATGACGACCATTATGACATCATCGTCGGCATGACGACCATTATGACATCATCGTCGCCATGACGACTATTATGACATCACCGTCGCCATGACGACCATTATGACATCATCGTCGCCATGACGACCATTATGACGTCATCGTCGCCATGACGACCATTATGACGTCATCGTCGCCATGACGACCATTATGACATCATCTTCGGAATGACGACCATTATGACATCATCTTCGCCATGACGACCATTATGACATCATCGTCGGCATGACGACCATTATGACATCACGGTCGCCATGACGACCTTTATGACATCATCGTCGCCATGACGACCATTATGGCAACACCGTCTCCATGACGACCATTATGACATCATCGTCGCCATGACGACCATTATGACATCACAGTCGCCATGACGACCATTATGGCATCACCAAAGCCATGACAACCATATTGACATCATCGTCGCCATGACGACCATTATGACATCACCAAAGCCATGACAACCATATTGACATCATCGTCGCCATGACGACCATTATGACATCACCAAAGCCATGACCACCATACTGACATCATCGTCGCCATGACGACCATTATGACATCATCGTCGCCATGACGACCATTATGACATCATCGTCGCCATGACGACCATTATGACATCACCGTCGCCGTGCCGACCATTATGACATCATCGTCGCCGTGATGACCATTATGACATCATCGTCGCCATGATGACCATTATGACATCATCGTCGCCATGACGACCATTATGACATCACCAAAGCCATGACAACCATATTGACATCATCGTCGCCATGACGACCATTATGACATCATCGTCGCCATGACGACCATTATGACATCACCAAAGCCATGACGACCATTATGACATCATCGTCGCCATGACGACCATTATGACGTCATCGTCGCCATGCGACCATTATGACGTCATCGTCGCCATGACGACCATTATGACATCATCTTCGGAATGACGACCATTATGACATCATCTTCGCCATGACGACCATTATGACATCATCGTCGGCATGACGACCATTATGACATCACGGTCGCCATGACGACCTTTATGACATCATCGTCGCCATGACGACCATTATGGCAACACCGTCTCCATGACGACCAGTATGACATCATCGTCGCCATGACGACCATTATGACATCACCATCGCCGTGACGACCATTATGACATCATCGTCGCCGTGGCGACCATTATGACATCATCGTCGCCGTGATGACCATTCTGACATCACCATTGCCATGACGACCATTATGACATCATCGTCGCCATGACGACCATTATGACATCACCAAAGCCATGACCACCATACTGACATCATCGTCGCCATGACGACCATTATGACATCATCGTCGCCATGACGACCATTATGACATCATCGTCGCCATGACGACCATTATGACAACACCGTCGCCATGACGACCATTATGACATCATCGTCGGCATGACGACCATTATGACATCATCGTCGAAATGACGACCATTATGGCAACACCGTCGCCATGACGACCAGTATGACATCACCATTGCCATGACGACTATTATGACATCATCGTTGCCATGACGACCATTATGACATCATCGTCGCCATGACGACCATTATGGCAACACCGTCGCCATGACGACCATTATGACATCATCGTCGGCATGACGACCATTATAACATCATCGTCGCCATGACGACCATTATGGCAACACCGTCGCCATGACGACCAGTATGACATCATCGTCGCCATGACGACATCATCGTCGCCATGACGACCATTATGACGTCATCGTCGCCATGACGACCATTATGACGTCATCGTCGTCATGATGACCATTATGACATCATCGTCGCCATGACGACCATTATGACAACACCGTCGCCATGACGACAGTATGACATCATCGTCGCCATGACGACAATTATGACATTACCGCCGCCGTGACGACCATTATGACATCATCGTCGCCGTGACGACTATTATGACATCATCGTCGCCATGACGACCATTATGACATCACCGTCGCCATGACGACCATTATGACATCACCAAAGCCATGACAACCATATTGACATCATCGTCGCCATGACGACCATTATGACATCATCGTCGTCATGACGACCATTATGACATCACCAAAGCCATGACCACCATACTGACATCATCGTCGCCATGACGACCATTCTGACATCACCATTGCCATGACGACCATTATGACATCACCGTCGCCAAGACGACCATTATGACATCACCAAAGCCATGACCACCATACTGACATCATCGTCGCCATGACGACCATTATGACATCATCGTCGCCATGACAACCATTATGACATCGTCGCCATGACGACCATTATGGCAACACCGTCGCCATGACGACCATTATGACATCATCGTCGGCATGACGACCATTATGACATCATCGTCGCCATGACGACTATTATGACATCACCGTCGCCATGACGACCATTATGACATCATCGTCGCCATGACGAACATTATGACATCATCGTCGCCATGACGACCATTATGACATCATTGTCGCCATGACGACCATTATGACATCATCGTCGCCATGACGACCATTATGACATCACCAAAGCCATGACCACCATACTGACATCATCGTCGCCATGACGACCATTCTGACATCACCATTGCCATGACGACCATTATGACATCACCAAAGCCATGACATCATCGTCGCCATGACGACCATTATGACATCATCGTCGCCATGACGACCATTATGACATCATCGTCGAAATGACGACCATTATGGCAACACCGTCACCATGACGACCAGTATGACATCACCATTGCCATGACGACTATTATGACATCACCAAAGCCATGACGACCATTATGACATCACCAAAGCCATGACCACCATACTGACATCATCGTCGCCATGACGAACATTATGACATCATCGTCGCCATGACGACCATTATGACGTTATCGTCGCCATGATGACCATAATGACATCACCGTCGCCGTGACGACCATTATGACATCATCGTCGCCGTGACGATCATTATGACATCATCGTCGCCGTGACGAACATTATGACATCACCGTCGCCATGACGACCATTATGACATCACCAAAGCCATGACAACCATATTGACATCATCGTCGCCATGACGACCATTATGACATCATCGTCGCCATGACGACCATTATGGCAACACCGTAGCCATGACGACCAGTATGACATCATCGTCGCCATGACGACCTTTATGACAACATCGTCGCCATGACGACCATTATGACGTCATCGTCGCCATGACGACCATTATGACGTCATCGTCGCCATGACGACCATTATGACATCATCGTCACCATGACGACCATTATGACATCATCGTCGCCATGACGACCATTATGACATCACCGTCGCCATGACAACCATTATGACATCACCAAAGCCATGACCACCATACTGACATCATCGTCGCAATGACGACCATTATGACATCATCGTCGCTATGACGACCATTATGACATCATCGTCGCCATGACGACAATTATGACATCACCAAAGCCATGACCACCATACTGACATCATCGTCGGCATGACGACCATCATGACATCACCGTCGCCATGACGACCATTATGACATCACCGTCGCCATGACGACCATTATGACATCATCGTCGCCATGACGACCATTATGGCAACACCGTCGCCATGACGACCAGTATGATATCATCGTCGCCATGACGACCATTATTACATCATCGTCGCCATGACGACCATTATGACGTCATCGTCGCCATGACGACCATTATGACGTCATCGTCGCCATGACGACCATTATGACATCATCGTCGCCATGACGACCATTATGGCAACACCGTCGCCATGACGACCAGTATGACATCACCGTCGCCATGACGACCATTATGACATCACCGTCGCCGTGACGACCATTATGACATCATCGTCGCTGTGACGACCATTATGACATCATCGTCGCCATGACGACCATTATGACATCACCGTCGCCATGACGACCATTATGACATCACCAAAGCCATGACAACCATATTGACATCATCGTCGCCATGACGACCATTATGACATCATCGTCGCCATGACGACCATTATGACATCATCGTCGCCATGACGACCATTATGACATCACCGTCGCCATGACAACCATTATGACATCACCAAAGCCATGACCACCATACTGACATCATCGTCGCAATGACGACCATTATGACATCATCGTCGCTATGACGACCATTATGACATCATCGTCGCCATGACGACAATTATGACATCACCAAAGCCATGACCACCATACTGACATCATCGTCGGCATGACGACCATCATGACATCACCGTCGCCATGACGACCATTATGACATCACCGTCGCCATGACGACCATTATGACATCATCGTCGCCATGACGACCATTATGGCAACACCGTCGCCATGACGACCAGTATGATATCATCGTCGCCATGACGACCATTATTACATCATCGTCGCCATGACGACCATTATGACGTCATCGTCGCCATGACGACCATTATGACGTCATCGTCGCCATGACGACCATTATGACATCATCGTCGCCATGACGACCATTATGGCAACACCGTCGCCATGACGACCAGTATGACATCACCGTCGCCATGACGACCATTATGACATCACCGTCGCCGTGACGACCATTATGACATCATCGTCGCTGTGACGACCATTATGACATCATCGTCGCCATGACGACCATTATGACATCACCGTCGCCATGACGACCATTATGACATCACCAAAGCCATGACAACCATATTGACATCATCGTCGCCATGACGACCATTATGACATCATCGTCGCCATGACGACCTTTATGACATCATTGTCGCCATGACGACCATTATGACATCATCGTCGCCATGACGACCATTATGGCAACACCGTCGCCATGACGACCATTATGACATCATCGTCGGCATGACGACCATTATGACATCATCGTCGCCATGACGACCATTATGGCAACACCGTCGCCATGACGACCATTATGACATCATCGTCGGCATGACGACCATTATGACATCATCGTCGCCATGACGACTATTATGACATCACCGTCGCCATGACGACCATTATGACATCATCGTCGCCATGACGACCATTATGACGTCATCGTCGCCATGACGACCATTATGACGTCATCGTCGCCATGACGACCATTATGACATCATCTTCGGAATGACGACCATTATGACATCATCTTCGCCATGACGACCATTATGACATCATCGTCGGCATGACGACCATTATGACATCACGGTCGCCATGACGACCTTTATGACATCATCGTCGCCATGACGACCATTATGGCAACACCGTCTCCATGACGACCATTATGACATCATCGTCGCCATGACGACCATTATGACATCACAGTCGCCATGACGACCATTATGGCATCACCAAAGCCATGACAACCATATTGACATCATCGTCGCCATGACGACCATTATGACATCACCAAAGCCATGACAACCATATTGACATCATCGTCGCCATGACGACCATTATGACATCACCAAAGCCATGACCACCATACTGACATCATCGTCGCCATGACGACCATTATGACATCATCGTCGCCATGACGACCATTATGACATCATCGTCGCCATGACGACCATTATGACATCACCGTCGCCGTGCCGACCATTATGACATCATCGTCGCCGTGATGACCATTATGACATCATCGTCGCCATGATGACCATTATGACATCATCGTCGCCATGACGACCATTATGACATCACCAAAGCCATGACAACCATATTGACATCATCGTCGCCATGACGACCATTATGACATCATCGTCGCCATGACGACCATTATGACATCACCAAAGCCATGACGACCATTATGACATCATCGTCGCCATGACGACCATTATGACGTCATCGTCGCCATGCGACCATTATGACGTCATCGTCGCCATGACGACCATTATGACATCATCTTCGGAATGACGACCATTGTGACATCATCTTCGCCATGACGACCATTATGACATCATCGTCGGCATGACGACCATTATGACATCACGGTCGCCATGACGACCTTTATGACATCATCGTCGCCATGACGACCATTATGGCAACACCGTCTCCATGACGACCAGTATGACATCATCGTCGCCATGACGACCATTATGAGATCACCATCGCCGTGACGACCATTATGACATCATCGTCGCCGTGGCGACCATTATGACATCATCGTCGCCGTGATGACCATTCTGACATCACCATTGCCATGACGACCATTATGACATCATCGTCGCCATGACGACCATTATGACATCACCAAAGCCATGACCACCATACTGACATCATCGTCGCCATGACGACCATTATGACATCATCGTCGCCATGACGACCATTATGACATCATCGTCGCCATGACGACCATTATGACAACACCGTCGCCATGACGACCATTATGACATCATCGTCGGCATGACGACCATTATGACATCATCGTCGAAATGACGACCATTATGGCAACACCGTCGCCATGACGACCAGTATGACATCACCATTGCCATGACGACTATTATGACATCATCGTTGCCATGACGACCATTATGACATCATCGTCGCCATGACGACCATTATGGCAACACCGTCGCCATGACGACCATTATGACATCATCGTCGGCATGACGACCATTATAACATCATCGTCGCCATGACGACCATTATGGCAACACCGTCGCCATGACGACCAGTATGACATCATCGTCGCCATGACGACATCATCGTCGCCATGACGACCATTATGACGTC
Source organism: Phyllobates terribilis (assembly GCF_046119375.1). NCBI lineage: Eukaryota > Metazoa > Chordata > Amphibia > Anura > Dendrobatidae > Phyllobates > Phyllobates terribilis. The sequence goes on from NW_027362819.1 coordinate 6,498,315, forward strand.
ATCGTCGCCATGACGACCATTATGACGTCATCGTCGTCATGATGACCATTATGACATCATCGTCGCCATGACGACCATTATGACAACACCGTCGCCATGACGACAGTATGACATCATCGTCGCCATGACGACAATTATGACATTACCGCCGCCGTGACGACCATTATGACATCATCGTCGCCGTGACGACCATTATGACATCATCGTCGCCATGACGACCATTATGACATCACCGTCGCCATGACGACCATTATGACATCACCAAAGCCATGACAACCATATTGACATCATCGTCGCCATGACGACCATTATGACATCATCGTCGTCATGACGACCATTATGACATCACCAAAGCCATGACCACCATACTGACATCATCGTCGCCATGACGACCATTCTGACATCACCATTGCCATGACGACCATTATGACATCACCGTCGCCAAGACGACCATTATGACATCACCAAAGCCATGACCACCATACTGACATCATCGTCGCCATGACGACCTTTATGACATCATCGTCGCCATGACGACCATTATGGCAACACCGTCTCCATGACGACCATTATGACATCACCATCGCCGTGACGACCATTATGACATCATCGTCGCCGTGGCGACCATTATGACATCATCGTCGCCGTGATGACCATTCTGACATCACCATTGCCATGACGACCATTATGACATCATCGTCGCCATGACGACCATTATGACATCACCAAAGCCATGACCACCATACTGACATCATCGTCGCCATGACGACCATTATGACATCATCGTCGCCATGACGACCATTATGACATCATCGTCGCCATGACGACCATTATGACAACACCGTCGCCATGACGACCATTATGACATCATCGTCGGCATGACGACCATTATGACATCATCGTCGAAATGACGACCATTATGGCAACACCGTCGCCATGACGACCAGTATGACATCACCATTGCCATGACGACTATTATGACATCATCGTTGCCATGACGACCATTATGACATCATCGTCGCCATGACGACCATTATGGCAACACCGTCGCCATGACGACCATTATGACATCATCGTCGGCATGACGACCATTATAACATCATCGTCGCCATGACGACCATTATGGCAACACCGTCGCCATGACGACCATTATGACATCATCGTCGGCATGACGACCATTATAACATCATCGTCGCCATGACGACCATTATGGCAACATCGTCGCCATGACGACCAGTATGACATCATCGTCGCCATGACGACATCATCGTCGCCATGACGACCATTATGACGTCATCGTCGCCATGACGACCATTATGACGTCATCGTCGTCATGATGACCATTATGACATCATCGTCGCCATGACGACCATTATGACAACACCGTCGCCATGACGACAGTATGACATCATCGTCGCCATGACGACAATTATGACATTACCGCCGCCGTGACGACCATTATGACATCATCGTCGCCGTGACGACTATTATGACATCATCGTCGCCATGACGACCATTATGACATCACCGTCGCCATGACGACCATTATGACATCACCAAAGCCATGACAACCATATTGACATCATCGTCGCCATGACGACCATTATGACATCATCGTCGTCATGACGACCATTATGACATCACCAAAGCCATGACCACCATACTGACATCATCGTCGCCATGACGACCATTCTGACATCACCATTGCCATGACGACCATTATGACATCACCGTCGCCAAGACGACCATTATGACATCACCAAAGCCATGACCACCATACTGACATCATCGTCGCCATGACGACCATTATGACATCATCGTCGCCATGACAACCATTATGACATCGTCGCCATGACGACCATTATGGCAACACCGTCGCCATGACGACCATTATGACATCATCGTCGGCATGACGACCATTATGACATCATCGTCGCCATGACGACTATTATGACATCACCGTCGCCATGACGACCATTATGACATCATCGTCGCCATGACGACCATTATGACATCATCGTCGCCATGACGACCATTATGACATCATTGTCGCCATGACGACCATTATGACATCATCGTCGCCATGACGACCATTATGACATCACCAAAGCCATGACCACCATACTGACATCATCGTCGCCATGACGACCATTCTGACATCACCATTGCCATGACGACCATTATGACATCACCAAAGCCATGACATCATCGTCGCCATGACGACCATTATGACATCATCGTCGCCATGACGACCATTATGACATCATCGTCGCCATGACGACCATTATGACAACACCGTCGCCATGACGACCATTATGACAACACCGTCGCCATGACGACCATTATGACATCATCGTCGGCATGACGACCATTATGACATCATCGTCGAAATGACGACCATTATGGCAACACCGTCACCATGACGACCAGTATGACATCACCATTGCCATGACGACTATTATGACATCACCGTCGCCATGACGACCATTATGACATCACCAAAGCCATGACCACCATACTGACATCATCGTCGCCATGACGAACATTATGACATCATCGTCGCCATGACGACCATTATGACGTTATCGTCGCCATGATGACCATAATGACATCACCGTCGCCGTGACGACCATTATGACATCATCGTCGCCGTGACGATCATTATGACATCATCGTCGCCGTGACGAACATTATGACATCACCGTCGCCATGACGACCATTATGACATCACCAAAGCCATGACAACCATATTGACATCATCGGCGCCATGACGACCATTATGACATCATCGTCGCCATGACGACCATTATGGCAACACCGTAGCCATGACGACCAGTATGACATCATCGTCGCCATGACGACCTTTATGACAACATCGTCGCCATGACGACCATTATGACGTCATCGTCGCCATGACGACCATTATGACGTCATCGTCGCCATGACGACCATTATGACATCATCGTCACCATGACGACCATTATGACATCATCGTCGCCATGACGACCATTATGACATCACCGTCGCCATGACAACCATTATGACATCACCAAAGCCATGACCACCATACTGACATCATCGTCGCAATGACGACCATTATGACATCATCGTCGCTATGACGACCATTATGACATCATCGTCGCCATGACGACAATTATGACATCACCAAAGCCATGACCACCATACTGACATCATCGTCGGCATGACGACCATCATGACATCACCGTCGCCATGACGACCATTATGACATCACCGTCGCCATGACGACCATTATGACATCATCGTCGCCATGACGACCATTATGGCAACACCGTCGCCATGACGACCAGTATGATATCATCGTCGCCATGACGACCATTATTACATCATCGTCGCCATGACGACCATTATGACGTCATCGTCGCCATGACGACCATTATGACGTCATCGTCGCCATGACGACCATTATGACATCATCGTCGCCATGACGACCATTATGGCAACACCGTCGCCATGACGACCAGTATGACATCACCGTCGCCATGACGACCATTATGACATCACCGTCGCCGTGACGACCATTATGACATCATCGTCGCTGTGACGACCATTATGACATCATCGTCGCCATGACGACCATTATGACATCACCGTCGCCATGACGACCATTATGACATCACCAAAGCCATGACAACCATATTGACATCATCGTCGCCATGACGACCATTATGACATCATCGTCGCCATGACGACCTTTATGACATCATTGTCGCCATGACGACCATTATGACATCATCGTCGCCATGACGACCATTATGGCAACACCGTCGCCATGACGACCATTATGACATCATCGTCGGCATGACGACCATTATGACATCATCGTCGCCATGACGACCATTATGGCAACACCGTCGCCATGACGACCATTATGACATCATCGTCGGCATGACGACCATTATGACATCATCGTCGCCATGACGACTATTATGACATCACCGTCGCCATGACGACCATTATGACATCATCGTCGCCATGACGACCATTATGACGTCATCGTCGCCATGACGACCATTATGACGTCATCGTCGCCATGACGACCATTATGACATCATCTTCGGAATGACGACCATTATGACATCATCTTCGCCATGACGACCATTATGACATCATCGTCGGCATGACGACCATTATGACATCACGGTCGCCATGACGACCTTTATGACATCATCGTCGCCATGACGACCATTATGGCAACACCGTCTCCATGACGACCATTATGACATCATCGTCGCCATGACGACCATTATGACATCACAGTCGCCATGACGACCATTATGGCATCACCAAAGCCATGACAACCATATTGACATCATCGTCGCCATGACGACCATTATGACATCACCAAAGCCATGACAACCATATTGACATCATCGTCGCCATGACGACCATTATGACATCACCAAAGCCATGACCACCATACTGACATCATCGTCGCCATGACGACCATTATGACATCATCGTCGCCATGACGACCATTATGACATCATCGTCGCCATGACGACCATTATGACATCACCGTCGCCGTGCCGACCATTATGACATCATCGTCGCCGTGATGACCATTATGACATCATCGTCGCCATGATGACCATTATGACATCATCGTCGCCATGACGACCATTATGACATCACCAAAGCCATGACAACCATATTGACATCATCGTCGCCATGACGACCATTATGACATCATCGTCGCCATGACGACCATTATGACATCACCAAAGCCATGACGACCATTATGACATCATCGTCGCCATGACGACCATTATGACGTCATCGTCGCCATGCGACCATTATGACGTCATCGTCGCCATGACGACCATTATGACATCATCTTCGGAATGACGACCATTATGACATCATCTTCGCCATGACGACCATTATGACATCATCGTCGGCATGACGACCATTATGACATCACGGTCGCCATGACGACCTTTATGACATCATCGTCGCCATGACGACCATTATGGCAACACCGTCTCCATGACGACCAGTATGACATCATCGTCGCCATGACGACCATTATGACATCACCATCGCCGTGACGACCATTATGACATCATCGTCGCCGTGGCGACCATTATGACATCATCGTCGCCGTGATGACCATTCTGACATCACCATTGCCATGACGACCATTATGACATCATCGTCGCCATGACGACCATTATGACATCACCAAAGCCATGACCACCATACTGACATCATCGTCGCCATGACGACCATTATGACATCATCGTCGCCATGACGACCATTATGACATCATCGTCGCCATGACGACCATTATGACAACACCGTCGCCATGACGACCATTATGACATCATCGTCGGCATGACGACCATTATGACATCATCGTCGAAATGACGACCATTATGGCAACACCGTCGCCATGACGACCAGTATGACATCACCATTGCCATGACGACTATTATGACATCATCGTTGCCATGACGACCATTATGACATCATCGTCGCCATGACGACCATTATGACATCATCGTCGCCATGACGACCATTATGGCAACACCGTCGCCATGACGACCATTATGACATCATCGTCGGCATGACGACCATTATAACATCATCGTCGCCATGACGACCATTATGGCAACACCGTCGCCATGACGACCAGTATGACATCATCGTCGCCATGACGACATCATCGTCGCCATGACGACCATTATGACGTCATCGTCGCCATGACGACCATTATGACGTCATCGTCGTCATGATGACCATTATGACATCATCGTCGCCATGACGACCATTATGACAACACCGTCGCCATGACGACAGTATGACATCATCGTCGCCATGACGACAATTATGACATTACCGCCGCCGTGACGACCATTATGACATCATCGTCGCCGTGACGACTATTATGACATCATCGTCGCCATGACGACCATTATGACATCACCGTCGCCATGACGACCATTATGACATCACCAAAGCCATGACAACCATATTGACATCATCGTCGCCATGACGACCATTATGACATCATCGTCGTCATGACGACCATTATGACATCACCAAAGCCATGACCACCATACTGACATCATCGTCGCCATGACGACCATTCTGACATCACCATTGCCATGACGACCATTATGACATCACCGTCGCCAAGACGACCATTATGACATCACCAAAGCCATGACCACCATACTGACATCATCGTCGCCATGACGACCATTATGACATCATCGTCGCCATGACAACCATTATGACATCGTCGCCATGACGACCATTATGGCAACACCGTCGCCATGACGACCATTATGACATCATCGTCGGCATGACGACCATTATGACATCATCGTCGCCATGACGACTATTATGACATCACCGTCGCCATGACGACCATTATGACATCATCGTCGCCATGACGACCATTATGACATCATCGTCGCCATGACGACCATTATGACATCATTGTCGCCATGACGACCATTATGACATCATCGTCGCCATGACGACCATTATGACATCACCAAAGCCATGACCACCATACTGACATCATCGTCGCCATGACGACCATTCTGACATCACCATTGCCATGACGACCATTATGACATCACCAAAGACATGACATCATCGTCGCCATGACGACCATTATGACATCATCGTCGCCATGACGACCATTATGACATCATCGTCGCCATGACGACCATTATGACAACACCGTCGCCATGACGACCATTATGACAACACCGTCGCCATGACGACCATTATGACATCATCGTCGGCATGACGACCATTATGACATCATCGTCGAAATGACGACCATTATGGCAACACCGTCACCATGACGACCAGTATGACATCACCATTGCCATGACGACTATTATGACATCACCGTCGCCATGACGACCATTATGACATCACCAAAGCCATGACCACCATACTGACATCATCGTCGCCATGACGAACATTATGACATCATCGTCGCCATGACGACCATTATGACGTTATCGTCGCCATGATGACCATAATGACATCACCGTCGCCGTGACGACCATTATGACATCATCGTCGCCGTGACGATCATTATGACATCATCGTCGCCGTGACGAACATTATGACATCACCGTCGCCATGACGACCATTATGACATCACCAAAGCCATGACAACCATATTGACATCATCGTCGCCATGACGACCATTATGACATCATCGTCGCCATGATGACCATTATGGCAACACCGTAGCCATGACGACCAGTATGACATCATCGTCGCCATGACAACCTTTATGACAACATCGTCGCCATGACGACCATTATGACGTCATCGTCGCCATGACGACCATTATGACGTCATCGTCGCCATGACGACCATTATGACATCATCGTCACCATGACGACCATTATGACATCATCGTCGCCATGACGACCATTATGACATCACCGTCGCCATGACAACCATTATGACATCACCAAAGCCATGACCACCATACTGACATCATCGTCGCAATGACGACCATTATGACATCATCGTCGCTATGACGACCATTATGACATCATCGTCGCCATGACGACAATTATGACATCACCAAAGCCATGACCACCATACTGACATCATCGTCGGCATGACGACCATCATGACATCACCGTCGCCATGACGACCATTATGACATCACCGTCGCCATGACGACCATTATGACATCATCGTCGCCATGACGACCATTATGGCAACACCGTCGCCATGACGACCAGTATGATATCATCGTCGCCATGACGACCATTATTACATCATCGTCGCCATGACGACCATTATGACGTCATCGTCGCCATGACGACCATTATGACGTCATCGTCGCCATGACGACCATTATGACATCATCGTCGCCATGACGACCATTATGGCAACACCGTCGCCATGACGACCAGTATGACATCACCGTCGCCATGACGACCATTATGACATCACCGTCGCCGTGACGACCATTATGACATCATCGTCGCTGTGACGACCATTATGACATCATCGTCGCCATGACGACCATTATGACATCACCGTCGCCATGACGACCATTATGACATCACCAAAGCCATGACAACCATATTGACATCATCGTCGCCATGACGACCATTATGACATCATCGTCGCCATGACGACCTTTATGACATCATTGTCGCCATGACGACCATTATGACATCATCGTCGCCATGACGACCATTATGGCAACACCGTCGCCATGACGACCATTATGACATCATCGTCGGCATGACGACCATTATGACATCATCGTCGCCATGACGACCATTATGGCAACACCGTCGCCATGACGACCATTATGACATCATCGTCGGCATGACGACCATTATGACATCATCGTCGCCATGACGACTATTATGACATCACCGTCGCCATGACGACCATTATGACATCATCGTCGCCATGACGACCATTATGACGTCATCGTCGCCATGACGACCATTATGACGTCATCGTCGCCATGACGACCATTATGACATCATCTTCGGAATGACGACCATTATGACATCATCTTCGCCATGACGACCATTATGACATCATCGTCGGCATGACGACCATTATGACATCACGGTCGCCATGACGACCTTTATGACATCATCGTCGCCATGACGACCATTATGGCAACACCGTCTCCATGACGACCATTATGACATCATCGTCGCCATGACGACCATTATGACATCACAGTCGCCATGACGACCATTATGGCATCACCAAAGCCATGACAACCATATTGACATCATCGTCGCCATGACGACCATTATGACATCACCAAAGCCATGACAACGATATTGACATCATCGTCGCCATGACGACCATTATGACATCACCAAAGCCATGACCACCATACTGACATCATCGTCGCCATGACGACCATTATGACATCATCGTCGCCATGACGACCATTATGACATCATCGTCGCCATGACGAACATTATGACATCACCGTCGCCATGCCGACCATTATGACATCACCAAAGCCATGACAACCATATTGACATCATCGTCGCCATGACGACCATTCTGACATCACCATTGCCATGACGACCATTATGACATCACCGTCGCCATGACAACCATTATGACATCACCAAAGCCATGACCACCATACTGACATCATCGTCGCCATGACGATCATTATGACATCATCGTCGCTATGACGACCATTATGACATCATCGTCGCCATGACGACCATTATGACATCACCAAAGCCATAACCACCATACTGACATCATCGTCGGCTTGACGACCATTATGACATCACCGTCGCCATGACGACCATTATGACATCATCGTCGCCATGACGACCAGTATGACATCATCGTCGCCATGACGACCATTATGACATCATCGTCGCCATGACGACCATTATGACATCATCGTCGCCATGACGACCATTATGGCAACACCGTCGCCATGACGACCAGTATGACCTCATCGTCGCCATGGCGACCATTATGACATCACCGTCGCCGTGACGACCATTATGACATCATCGTCACCATGACGACCATTATGACATCACCGTCGCCATGACGACCATTATGACATCACCAAAGCCATGACAACCATATTGACATCATCGTCGCCATGACGACCATTATGACATCATCGTCGCCATGACGACCATTATGTCAACACCGTCGCCATGACGACCATTATGGCATCATCGTCGGCATGACGACCATTATGACATCACCGTCGCCATGACGACCATTATGACATCACCAAAGCCATGACAACCATATTGACATCATCGTCGCCATGACGACCATTATGACATCATCGTCGCCATGACGACCATTATGACATCACCAAAGCCATGGCCATCATACTGACATCATCGTCGCCATGACAACCATTCTGACACCACCATTGCCATGACGACCATTATGACATCACCGTCGCCATGACGACCATTATGACATCACCAAAGCCATGACCACCATACTGACATCATCGTCGCCATGACGACCATTATGACATCATCGTCGCCATGACGACCATTATGGCAACACCGTCGCCATGACGACCAGTATGACATCATCGTCGCCATGACGACCATTATGACATCACCGTCGCCGTGCCGACCATTATGACATCATCGTCGCCGTGATGACCATTATGACATCATCGTCGCCATGATGACCATTATGACATCACCGTCGCCATGACGACCATTATGACATCACCAAAGCCATGACAACCATATTGACATCATCGTCGCCATGACGACCATTATGACATCATCGTCGCCATGACGACCATTATGACATCACCAAAGCCATGACGACCATTATGACATCACCAAAGCCATGACCACCATACTGACATCATCGTCGCCATGAAGACCATTATGACATCATCGTCGCCATGACGACCATTATGACATCATCGTCGCCATGACGACCATTATGGCAACACCGTCGCCATGACGACCAGTATGACATCATCGTCGCCACGACGACCATTATGACATCATCGTCGCCATGACGACCATTATGGCAACACCGTCGCCATGACGACCAGTATGACATCACCGTCGCCATGACGACCATTATGACATCATCGTCGCCATGACGACCATTATGACGTCATCGTCGCCATGACGACCATTATGACATCATCGTCACCATGACGACCATTATGACATCATCGTCGCCATGACGAGGATTATGACATCACCGTCGCCATGACAACCATTATGACATCACCAAAGCCATGACCACCATACTGACATCATCGTCGCCATGACGACCATTATGACATCATCGTCGCTATGACGACCATTATGACATCACCGTCGCCATGACGACCATTATGACATCATCGTCGCCATGACGACCATTATGGCAACACCGTCGCCATGACGACCAGTATGATATCATCGTCGCCATGACGACCATTATTACATCATGGTCGCCATGACGACCATTATGACGTCATCGTCGCCATGACGACCATTATGACATCAGCGTCGCCATGACGACCATTATGACATCATCGTCGCCATGACGACCATTATGACATCATCGTCGCCATGACGACCATTATGGCAACACCGTCGCCATGACGACCAGTATGGCATCATCGTCGCCATGACGACCATTATGACATCACCGTCGCCGTGACGACCATTATGACATCATCGTCGCTGTGACGACCATTATGACATCATCGTCGCCATGACGACCATTATGACATCACCGTCGCCATGACGACCATTATGGCAACACCGTCGCCATGACGACCATTATGACATCATCGTCGGCATGACGACCATTATGACATCATCGTCGCCATGACGACCATTATGGCAACACCGTCGCCATGACGACCATTATGACATCATCTTCGGAATGACGACCATTATGACATCATCTTCGCCATGACGACTATTATGACATCATCGTCGGCATGACGACCATTATGACATCACGGTCTCCATGACGACCTTTATGACATCATCGTCGCCATGACGACCATTATGGCAACACCGTCTCCATGACGACCAGTATGACATCATCGTCACCATGACGACCATTATGACATCACCATCGCCGTGACGACCATTATGACATCATCGTCGCCGTGACGACCATTATGACATCATCGTCGCCGTGACGACCATTATGACATCATCGTCGCCGTGATGACCATTATGACATCATCGTCGCCATGACGACCATTATGACATCACCAAAGCTATGACAACCATATTGACATCACCAAAGCTATGACAACCATATTGACATCATCGTCGCCATGACGACCATTATGACATCACCAAAGCCATGACCACCATACTGACATCATCGTCGCCATGACGACCATTCTGACATCACCATTGCCATGACGACCATTATGACATCACCGTCGCCATGACGACCATTATGACATTACCAAAGCCATGACCACCATACTGACATCATTGTCGCCATGACGACCATTATGACATCATCGTCGCAATGACGACCATTATGGCAACACCGTCGCCATGACGACCAGTATGACATCATCGTCGCCATGACGACCATTATGACATCACCGTCGCCGTGACGACCATTATGACATCATCGTCGCCATGACGACCATTATGACATCATCGTCGCCATGACGACCATTATGACATCACCATCGCCATGTCGACCATTATGACATCACCAAAGCCATGACAACCATATTGACATCATCGTCGCCATGACGACCATTATGACATCATCGTCGCCATGACGACCATTATGACATCACCAAAGCCATGACCACCATACTGACATCATCGTCGCCATGACGACCATTCTGACATCACCATTGCCATGACGACCATTATGACATCACCGTCGCCATGACAACCATTATGACATCACCAAAGCCATGACCACCATTATGGCAACACCGTCGCCATGACGACCATTATGACATCATCGTCGCCATGACGACCATTATGGCAACACCGTCGCCATGACGACCATTATGGCAACACCGTCGCCATGACGACCAGTATGACATCATCGTCGCCATGACGACCCTTATGACATCACCGCCGCCGTGACGACCATTATGACATCATCGTCGCCGTGACGACCATTATGACATCATCGTCGCCATGACGACCATTATGACATCACCGTCGCCATGACGACCTTTATGACATCACCAAAGCCATGACAACCATATTGACATCATCGTCGCCATGACGACCATTATGACATCATCGTCGCCATGACGACCATTATGACATCACCAAAGCCATGACGACCATTATGACATCACCAAAGCCATGACCACCATACTGACATCATCGTCGCCATGACGACCATTATGACATCATCGTCGCCATGACGACCATTATGACATCATCGTCGCCATGACGACCATTATGGCAACACCGTCGCCATGACGACCAGTATGACATCATCGTCGCCATGACGACCATTATGACATCATCGTCGCCATGACGACCATTATGACATCATCGTCGCCATGACGACCATTATGGCAACACAGTCGCCATGACGACCAGTATGACATCACCGTCGCCATGACGACCATTATGACATCATCGTCGCCATGACGACCAGTATGACATCATCGTCGCCATGACGACCATTATTACATCATCGTCGCCATGACGACCATTATGACATCATCGTCGCCATGACGACCATTATGACATCACCAAAGCCATGACCACCATACTGACATCATCGTCGCCATGACGACCATTCTGACATCACCATTGCCATGACGACCATTATGGCAACACCGTAGCCATGACGGCCAGTATGACATCATCGTCGCCATGACGACCATTATGACATCACCAAAGCCATGACGACCATTATGACATCATCGTCGCCATGACGACCATTATGACATCACCAAAGCCATGACAACCATATTGACATCATCGTCGCCATGACGACCATTATGACATCATCGTCGCCATGACGACCATTATGGCAACACCGTAGCCATGACGACCAGTATGACATCATCGTCGCCATGACGACCTTTATGACAACATCGTCGCCATGACGACCATTATGACGTCATCGTCGCCATGACGACCATTATGACGTCATCGTCGCCATGACGACCATTATGACATCATCGTCACCATGACGACCATTATGACATCATCGTCGCCATGACGACCATTATGACATCACCGTCGCCATGACAACCATTATGACATCACCAAAGCCATGACCACCGTACTGACATCATCGTCGCAATGACGACCATTATGACATCATCGTCGCTATGACGACCATTATGACATCATGGTCGCCATGACGACAATTATGACATCACCAAAGCCATGACCACCATACTGACATCATCGTCGGCATGACGACCATCATGACATCACCGTCGCCATGACGACCATTATGACATCACCGTCGCCATGACGACCATAATGACATCATCGTCGCCATGACGACCATTATGGCAACACCGTCGCCATGACGACCAGTATGATATCATCGTCGCCATGACGACCATTATTACATCATCGTCGCCATGACGACCATTATGACGTCATCGTCGCCATGACGACCATTATGACGTCATCGTCGCCATGATGACCATTATGACATCATCGTCGCCATGACGACCATTATGGCAACACCGTCGCCATGACGACCAGTATGACATCACCGTCGCCATGACGACCATTATGACATCACCGTCGCCGTGACGACCATTATGACATCATCGTCGCTGTGACGACCATTATGACATCATCGTCGCCATGACGACCATTATGACATCACCGTCGCCATGACGACCATTATGACATCACCAAAGCCATGACAACCATATTGACATCATCGTCGCCATGACGACCATTATGACATCATCATCGCCATGACGACCTTTATGACATCATTGTCGCCATGACGACCATTATGACATCATCGTCGCCATGACGAGCATTATGGCAACACCGTCGCCATGACGACCATTATGACATCATCGTCGGCATGACGACCATTATGACATCATCGTCGCCATGACGACCATTATGGCAACACCGTCGCCATGACGACCATTATGACATCATCGTCGGCATGACGACCATTATGACATCATTGTCGCCATGACGACTATTATGACATCACCGTCGCCATGACGACCATTATGACATCATCGTCGCCATGACGACCATTATGACGTCATCGTCGCCATGACGACCATTATGACGTCATCGTCGCCATGACGACCATTATGACATCATCTTCGGAATGACGACCATTATGACATCATCTTCGCCATGACGACCATTATGACATCATCGTCGGCATGACGACCATTATGACATCACGGTCGCCATGACGACCTTTATGACATCATCGTCGCCATGACGACCATTATGGCAACACCGTCTCCATGACGACCATTATGACATCATCGTCGCCATGACGACCATTATGACATCACTGTCGCCATGACGACCATTATGACATCACCAAAGCCATGACAACCATATTGACATCATCGTCGCCATGACGACCATTATGACATCACCAAAGCCATGACAACCATATTGACATCATCGTCGCCATGACGACCATTATGACATCACCAAAGCCATGACCACCATACTGACATCATCGTCGCCATGACGACCATTATGACATCATCGTCGCCATGACGACCATTATGACATCATCGTCGCCATGACGAACATTATGACATCACCGTCGCCATGTCGACCATTATGACATCACCAAAGCCATGACAACCATATTGACATCATCGTCGCCATGACGACCATTATGACATCATCGTCGCCATGACGACCATTATGACATCACCAAAGCCATGACCACCATACTGACATCATCGTCGCCATGACGACCATTCTGACATCACCATTGCCATGACGACCATTATGACATCACCGTCGCCATGACAACCATTATGACATCACCAAAGCCATGACCACCATACTGACATCATCGTCGCCATGACGATCATTATGACATCATCGTCGCTATGACGACCATTATGACATCATCGTCGCCATGACGACCATTATGACATCACCAAAGCCATAACCACCATACTGACATCATCGTCGGCTTGACGACCATTATGACATCACCGTCGCCATGACGACCATTATGACATCATCGTCGCCATGACGACCATTATGGCAACACCGTCGCCATGACGACCAGTATGACATCATCGTCGCCATGACGACCATTATGACATCATCGTCGCCATGACGACCATTATGACATCATCGTCGCCATGACGACCATTATGGCAACACCGTCGCCATGACGACCATTATGACATCACCAAAGCCATGACAACCATATTGACATCATCGTCGCCATGACGACCATTATGACATCATCGTCGCCATGACGACCATTATGACATCATCGTCGGCATGACGACCATTATGACATCACCGTCGCCATGACGACCATTATGACATCACCAAAGCCATGACAACCATATTGACATCATCGTCGCCATGACGACCATTATGACATCATCGTCGCCATGACGACCATTATGACATCACCAAAGCCATGACCACCATACTGACATCATCGTCGCCATGACGACCATTATGACATCATCGTCGCCATGACGACCATTATGGCAACACCGTCGCCATGACGACCAGTATGACATCATCGTCGCCATGACGACCATTATGACATCACCGTCGCCGTGCCGACCATTATGACATCATCGTCGCCGTGACGACCATTATGACATCATCGTCGCCATGATGACCATTATGACATAACCGTCGCCATGACGACCATTATGACATCACCAAAGCCATGACGACCATTATGACATCACCAAAGCCATGACGACCATTATGACATCACCAAAGCCATGACCACCAAACTGACATCATCGTCGCCATGACGACCATTATGACATCATCGTCGCCATGACGACCATTATGACATCATCGTCGCCATGACGACCATTATGGCAACACCGTCGCCATGACGACCAGTATGACATCATCGTCGCCACGACGACCATTATGACATCATCGTCGCCATGACGACCATTATGGCAACACCGTCGCCATTACGACCAGTATGACATCACCGTCGCCATGACGACCATTATGACATCATCGTCGCCATGACGACCATTATGACGTCATCGTCGCCATGACGACCATTATGACATCATCGTCACCATGACGACCATTATGACATCATCGTCGCCATGACGAGGATTATGACATCACCGTCGCCATGACAACCATTATGACATCACCAAAGCCATGACCACCATACTGACATCATCGTCGCCATGTCGACCATTATGACATCATCGTCGCTATGACGACCATTATGACATCACCGTCGCCATGACGACCATTATGACATCATCGTCGCTATGACGACCATTATGACATCACCGTCGCCATGACGACCATTATGACATCATCGTCGCCATGACGACCATGATTACATCATGGTCGCCATGACGACCATTATGACGTCATCGTCGCCATGACGACCATTATGGCAACACCGTCGCCATGACGACCAGTGTGATATCATCGTCGCCATGACGACCATGATTACATCATGGTCGCCATGACGACCATTATGACGTCATCGTCGCCATGACGACCATTATGACATCATCGTCGCCATGACGACCATTATGACATCATCGTCGCCATGACGACCATTATGGCAACACCGTCGCCATGACGACCAGTATGACATCATCGTCGCCATGACGACCATTATGACATCACCGTCGCCGTGACGACCATTATGACATCATCGTCGCTGTGACGACCATTATGACATCATCGTCGCCATGACGACCATTATGACATCACCGTCGCCATGACGACCATTATGGCAACACCGTCGCCATGACGACCATTATGACATCATCGTCGGCATGACGACCATTATGACATCATCGTCGCCATGACGACCATTATGGCAACACCGTCGCCATGACGACCATTATGACATCATCTTCGGAATGACGACCATTATGACATCATCTTCGCCATGACGACCATTATGACATCATCGTCGGCATGACGACCATTATGACATCACGGTCTCCATGACGACCTTTATGACATCATCGTCGCCATGACGACCATTATGGCAACACCGTCTCCATGACGACCAGTATGACATCATCGTCACCATGACGACCATTATGACATCACCATCGCCGTGACGACCATTATGACATCATCGTCGCCGTGACGACCATTATGACATCATCGTCGCCGTGACGACCATTATGACATCATCGTCGCCGTGATGACCATTATGACATCATCGTCGCCATGACGACCATTATGACATCACCAAAGCTATGACAACCATATTGACATCACCAAAGCTATGACAACCATATTGACATCATCGTCGCCATGACGACCATTATGACATCACCAAAGCCATGACCACCATACTGACATCATCGTCGCCATGACGACCATTCTGACATCACCATTGCCATGACGACCATTATGACATCACCGTCGCCATGACGACCATTATGACATCACCAAAGCCATGACCACCATACTGACATCATTGTCGCCATGACGACCATTATGACATCATCGTCGCAATGACGACCATTATGGCAACACCGTCGCCATGACGACCAGTATGACATCATCGTCGCCATGACGACCATTATGACATCACCGTCGCCGTGACGACCATTATGACATCACCGTCGCCGTGACGACCATTATGACATCATCGTCGCCATGACGACCATTATGACATCATCGTCGCCATGACGACCATTATGACATCACCATCGCCATGTCGACCATTATGACATCACCAAAGCCATGACAACCATATTGACATCATCGTCGCCATGACGACCATTATGACATCATCGTCGCCATGACGACCATTATGACATCACCAAAGCCATGACCACCATACTGACATCATCGTCGCCATGACGACCATTCTGACATCACCATTGCCATGACGACCATTATGACATCACCGTCGCCATGACAACCATTATGACATCACCAAAGCCATGACCACCATACTGACATCATCGTCGCCATGACGACCATTATGACATCATCGTCGCTATGACGACCATTATGACATCATCGTCGCCATGACGACCATTATGACATCACCAAAGCCATGACCACCATACTGACATCATCGTCGGCTTGACGACCATTATGACATCACCGTCGCCATGACGACCATTATGACATCATCGTCGCCATGACGACCATTATGACATCACCGTCGCCATGACGACCATTATGACATCACCAAAGCCATGACAACCATATTGACATCATCGTCGCCATGACGACCATTATGACATCATCGTCGCCATGACGACCATTATGTCAACACCGTCGCCATGACGACCATTATGGCATCATCGTCGGCATGACGACCATTATGACATCACCGTCGCCATGACGACCGTTATGACATCACCAAAGCCATGACAACCATATTGACATCATCGTCGCCATGACGACCAATATGACATCATCGTCGCCATGACGACCATTATGACATCACCAACGCCATGGCCACCATACTGACATCATCGTCGCCATGACAACCATTCTGACATCACCATTGCCATGACGACCATTATGACATCACCGTCGCCATGACGACCATTATGACATCACCAAAGCCATGACCACCATACTGACATCATCGTCGCCATGACGACCATTATGACATCATCGTCGCCATGACGACCATTATGGCAACACCGTCGCCATGACGACCATTATGGCAACACCGTCGCCATGACGACCATGACGACCATTATGACATCACCGCCGCCGTGACGACCATTATGACATCATCGTCGCCGTGACGACCATTATGACATCATCGTCGCCATGACGACCATTATGACATCACCGTCGCCATGACGACCTTTATGACATCACCAAAGCCATGACAACCATATTGACATCATCGTCGCCATGACGACCATTATGACATCATCGTCGCCATGACGACCATTATGACATCACCAAAGCCATGACGACCATTATGACATCACCAAAGCCATGACCACCATACTGACATCATCGTCGCCATGACGACCATTATGACATCATCGTCGCCATGACGACCATTATGACATCATCGTCGCCATGACGACCATTATGGCAACACCGTCGCCATGACGACCAGTATGACATCATCGTCGCCATGACGACCATTATGACATCATCGTCGCCATGACGACCATTATGACATCATCGTCGCCATGACGACCATTATGGCAACACCGTTGCCATGACGACCAGTATGACATCACCGTCGCCATGACGACCATTATGACATCATCTTCGCCATGACGACCATTATGACGTCATCGTCGCCATGACGACCATTATGACATCATCGTCACCATGACGACCATTATGACATCATCGTCGCCATGACGACCATTATGACATCACCGTCGCCATGACAACCATTATGACATCACCAAAGCCATGACCACCATACTGACATCATCGTCGCCATGACGACCATTATGACATCATCGTCGCTATGACGACCATTATGACATCACCGTCGCCATGACGACCATTATGACATCATCGTCGCCATGACGACCATTATGGCAACACCATCGCCATGACGACCAGTATGACATCATCGTCGCCATGACGACCATTATTACATCATCGTCGCCATGACGACCATTATGACATCATCGTCGCCATGACGACCATTATGACATCACCAAAGCCATGACCACCATACTGACATCATCGTCGCCATGACGACCATTCTGACATCACCATTGCCATGACGACCATTATGACATCACCGTCGCCATGACAACCATTATGACATCACCAAAGCCATGACCACCATACTGACATCATCGTCGCCATGACGATCATTATGACATCATCGTCGCTATGACGACCATTATGACATCATCGTCGCCATGACGACCATTATGACATCACCAAAGCCATAACCACCATACTGACATTATCGTCGGCTTGACGACCATTATGACATCACCGTCGCCATGACGACCATTATGACATCATCGTCGCCATGACGACCATTATGGCAACACCGTCGCCATGACGACCAGTATGACATCATCGTCGCCATGACGACCATTATGACATCATCGTCGCCATGACGACCATTATGACATCATCGTCGCCATGACGACCATTATGGCAACACCGTCGCCATGACGACCAGTATGACCTCATCGTCGCCATGGCGACCATTATGACATCACCATCGCCGTGACGACCATTATGACATCATCGTCACCATGACGACCATTATGACATCACTGTCGCCATGACGACCATTATGACATCACCAAAGCCATGACAACCATATTGACATCATCGTCGCCATGACGACCATTATGACATCATCGTCGCCATGACGACCATTATGACATCACCAAAGCCATGACAACCATATTGACATCATCGTCGCCATGACGACCATTATGACATCATCGTCGCCATGACGACCATTATGACATCACCAAAGCCATGGCCATCATACTGACATCATCGTCGCCATGACAACCATTCTGACACCACCATTGCCATGACGACCATTATGACATCACCGTCGCCATGACGACCATTATGACATCACCAAAGCCATGACCACCATACTGACATCATCGTCGCCATGACGACCATTATGACATCATCGTCGCCATGACGACCATTATGGCAACACCGTCGCCATGACGACCAGTATGACATCATCGTCGCCATGACGACCATTATGACATCACCGTCGCCGTGCCGACCATTATGACATCATCGTCGCCGTGACGACCATTATGACATCATCGTCACCATGATGACCATTATGACATCACCGTCGCCATGACGACCATTATGACATCACCAAAGCCATGACACCCATATTGACATCATCGTCGCCATGACGACCATTATGACATCATCGTCGCCATGACGACCATTATGACATCACCAAAGCCATGACGACCATTATGACATCACCAAAGCCATGACCACCATACTGACATCATCGTCGCCATGACGACCATTATGACATCATCGTCGCCATGACGACCATTATGACATCATCGTCGCCATGACGACCATTATGGCAACACCGTCGCCACGACGACCAGTATGACATCATCGTCGCCACGACGACCATTATGACATCATCGTCGCCATGACGACCATTATGGCAACACCGTCGCCATGACGACCAGTATGACATCACCGTCGCCATGACGACCTTTATGACATCATCGTCGCCATGACGACCATTATGGCAACACCGTCTCCATGACGACCATTATGACATCATCGTCACCATGACGACCATTATGACATCATCGTCGCCATGACGAGGATTATGACATCACCGTCGCCATGACAACCATTATGACATCACCAAAGCCATGACCACCATACTGACATCATCGTCGCCATGACGACCATTATGACATCATCGTCGCTATGACGACCATTATGACATCACCGTCGCCATGACGACCATTATGACATCATCGTCGCCCTGACGACCATTATGGCAACACCGTCGCCATGACGACCAGTATGATATCATCGTCGCCATGACGACCATTATTACATCATGGTCGCCATGACGACCATTATGACGTCATCATCGCCATGACGACCATTATGACATCATCGTCGCCATGACGACCATTATGACATCATCGTCGCCATGACGACCATTATGGCAACACCGTCGCCATGACGACCAGTATGACATCATCGTCGCCATGACGACCATTATGACATCACCGTCGCCGTGACGACCATTATGACATCATCGTCGCTGTGACGACCATTATGACATCATCGTCGCCATGACGACCATTATGACATCACCGTCGCCATGACGACCATTATGGCAACACCGTCGCCATGACGACCATTATGACATCATCGTCGGCATGACGACCATTATGACATCATCGTCGCCATGACGACCATTATGGCAACACCGTCGCCATGACGACCATTATGACATCATCTTCGGAATGACGACCATTATGACATCATCTTCGCCATGACGACCATTATGACATCATCGTCGGCATGACGACCATTATGACATCACGGTCTCCATGACGACCTTTATGACATCATCGTCGCCATGACGACCATTATGGCAACACCGTCTCCATGACGACCAGTATGACATCATCGTCGCCATGACGACCATTATGACATCACCATCGCCGTGACGACCATTATGACATCATCGTCGCCGTGACGACCATTATGACATCATCGTCGCCGTGACGACCATTATGACATCATCGTCGCCGTGATGACCATTATGACATCATCGTCGCCATGACGACCATTATGACATCACTAAAGCTATGACAACCATATTGACATCACCAAAGCTATGACAACCATATTGACATCATCGTCGCCATGACGACCATTATGACATCACCAAAGCCATGACCACCATACTGACATCATCGTCGCCATGACGACCATTCTGACATCACCATTGCCATGACGACCATTATGACATCACCGTCGCCATGACGACCATTATGACATCACCAAAGCCATGACCACCATACTGACATCATTGTCGCCATGACGACCATTATGACATCATCGTCGCAATGACGACCATTATGGCAACACCGTCGCCATGACGACCAGTATGACATCATCGTCGCCATGACGACCATTATGACATCATCGTCGCCATGACGACCATTATGGCAACACCGTCGCCATGACGACCAGTATGACATCATCGTCGCCATGACGACCATTATGACATCATCGTCGCCATGACGACCATTATGACATCATCGTCGCCATGACGACCATTATGGCAACACCGTCGCCATGACGACCAGTATGACATCACCGTCGCCATGACGACCATTATGACATCATCGTCGCCATGACGACCATTATGACGTCATCGTCGCCATGACGACCATTATGACAACATCGTCACCATGACGACCATTATGACATCATCGTCGCCATGACGACCATTATTACATCATCGTCGCCATGACGACCATAATGACATCATCGTCGCCATGACGACCATTATGACATCACCAAAGCCATGGCCATCATACTGACATCATCGTCGCCATGACAACCATTCTGACACCACCATTGCCATGACGACCATTATGACATCACCGTCGCCATGACGACCATTATGACATCACCAAAGCCATGACCACCATACTGACATCATCGTCGCCATGACGACCATTATGACATCATCGTCGCCATGACGACCATTATGGCAACACCGTCGCCATGACGACCAGTATGACATCATCGTCGCCATGACGACCATTATGACATCACCGTCGCCGTGCCGACCATTATGACATCATCGTCGCCGTGACGACCATTATGACATCATCGTCACCATGATGACCATTATGACATCACCGTCGCCATGACGACCATTATGACATCACCAAAGCCATGACACCCATATTGACATCATCGTCGCCATGACGACCATTATGACATCATCGTCGCCATGACGACCATTATGACATCACCAAAGCCATGACGACCATTATGACATCACCAAAGCCATGACCACCATACTGACATCATCGTCGCCTTGACGACCATTATGACATCATCGTCGGCATGACGACCATTATGACATCATCGTCGCCATGACGACCATTATGGCAACACCGTCGCCATGACGACCATTATGACATCATCTTCGGAATGACGACCATTATGACATCATCTTCGCCATGACGACCATTATGACATCATCGTCGGCATGACGACCATTATGACATCACGGTCTCCATGACGACCTTTATGACATCATCGTCGCCATGACGACCATTATGGCAACACCGTCTCCATGACGACCAGTATGACATCATCGTCGCCATGACGACCATTATGACATCACCATCGCCGTGACGACCATTATGACATCATCGTCGCCGTGACGACCATTATGACATCATCGTCGCCGTGACGACCATTATGACATCATCGTCGCCGTGATGACCATTATGACATCATCGTCGCCATGACGACCATTATGACATCACTAAAGCTATGACAACCATATTGACATCACCAAAGCTATGACAACCATATTGACATCATCGTCGCCATGACGACCATTATGACATCACCAAAGCCATGACCACCATACTGACATCATCGTCGCCATGACGACCATTCTGACATCACCATTGCCATGACGACCATTATGACATCACCGTCGCCATGACGACCATTATGACATCACCAAAGCCATGACCACCATACTGACATCATTGTCGCCATGACGACCATTATGACATCATCGTCGCAATGACGACCATTATGGCAACACCGTCGCCATGACGACCAGTATGACATCATCGTCGCCATGACGACCATTATGACATCATCGTCGCCATGACGACCATTATGGCAACACCGTCGCCATGACGACCAGTATGACATCATCGTCGCCATGACGACCATTATGACATCATCGTCGCCATGACGACCATTATGACATCATCGTCGCCATGACGACCATTATGGCAACACCGTCGCCATGACGACCAGTATGACATCACCGTCGCCATGACGACCATTATGACATCATCGTCGCCATGACGACCATTATGACGTCATCGTCGCCATGACGACCATTATGACAACATCGTCACCATGACGACCATTATGACATCATCGTCGCCATGACGACCATTATTACATCATCGTCGCCATGACGACCATAATGACATCATCGTCGCCATGACGACCATTATGACATCACCAAAGCCATGGCCATCATACTGACATCATCGTCGCCATGACAACCATTCTGACACCACCATTGCCATGACGACCATTATGACATCACCGTCGCCATGACGACCATTATGACATCACCAAAGCCATGACCACCATACTGACATCATCGTCGCCATGACGACCATTATGACATCATCGTCGCCATGACGACCATTATGGCAACACCGTCGCCATGACGACCAGTATGACATCATCGTCGCCATGACGACCATTATGACATCACCGTCGCCGTGCCGACCATTATGACATCATCGTCGCCGTGACGACCATTATGACATCATCGTCACCATGATGACCATTATGACATCACCGTCGCCATGACGACCATTATGACATCACCAAAGCCATGACACCCATATTGACATCATCGTCGCCATGACGACCATTATGACATCATCGTCGCCATGACGACCATTATGACATCACCAAAGCCATGACGACCATTATGACATCACCAAAGCCATGACCACCATACTGACATCATCGTCGCCTTGACGACCATTATGACATCATCGTCGCCATGACGACCATTATGACATCATCGTCGCCATGACGACCATTATGGCAACACCGTCGCCACGACGACCAGTATGACATCATCGTCGCCACGACGACCATTATGACATCATCGTCGCCATGACGACCATTATGGCAACACCGTCGCCATGACGACCAGTATGACATCACCGTCGCCATGACGACCTTTATGACATCATCGTCGCCATGACGACCATTATGGCAACACCGTCTCCATGACGACCATTATGACATCATCGTCACCATGACGACCATTATGACATCATCGTCGCCATGACGAGGATTATGACATCACCGTCGCCATGACAACCATTATGACATCACCAAAGCCATGACCACCATACTGACATCATCGTCGCCATGACGACCATTATGACATCATCGTCGCTATGACGACCATTATGACATCACCGTCGCCATGACGACCATTATGACATCATCGTCGCCATGACGACCATTATGGCAACACCGTCGCCATGACGACCAGTATGATATCATCGTCGCCATGACGACCATTATTACATCATGGTCGCCATGACGACCATTATGACGTCATCGTCGCCATGACGACCATTATGACATCATCGTCGCCATGACGACCATTATGACATCATCGTCGCCATGACGACCATTATGGCAACACCGTCGCCATGACGACCAGTATGACATCATCGTCGCCATGACGACCATTATGACATCACCGTCGCCGTGACGACCATTATGACATCATCGTCGCTGTGACGACCATTATGACATCATCGTCGCCATGACGACCATTATGACATCACCGTCGCCATGACGACCATTATGGCAACACCGTCGCCATGACGACCATTATGACATCATCGTCGGCATGACGACCATTATGACATCATCGTCGCCATGACGACCATTATGGCAACACCGTCGCCATGACGACCATTATGACATCATCTTCGGAATGACGACCGTTATGACATCATCTTCGCCATGACGACCATTATGACATCATCGTCGGCATGACGACCATTATGACATCACGGTCTCCATGACGACCTTTATGACATCATCGTCGCCATGACGACCATTATGGCAACACCGTCTCCATGACGACCAGTATGACATCATCGTCGCCATGACGACCATTATGACATCACCATCGCCGTGACGACCATTATGACATCATCGTCGCCGTGACGACCATTATGACATCATCGTCGCCGTGACGACCATTATGACATCACGGTCTCCATGACGACCTTTATGACATCATCGTCGCCATGACGACCATTATGGCAACACCGTCTCCATGACGACCAGTATGACATCATCGTCGCCATGACGACCATTATGACATCACCATCGCCGTGACGACCATTATGACATCATCGTCGCCGTGACGACCATTATGACATCATCGTCGCCGTGACGACCATTATGACATCATCGTCGCCGTGATGACCATTATGACATCATCGTCGCCATGACGACCATTATGACATCACTAAAGCTATGACAACCATATTGACATCACCAAAGCTATGACAACCATATTGACATCATCGTCGCCATGACGACCATTATGACATCACCAAAGCCATGACCACCATACTGACATCATCGTCGCCATGACGACCATTCTGACATCACCATTGCCATGACGACCATTATGACATCACCGTCGCCATGACGACCATTATGACATCACCAAAGCCATGACCACCATACTGACATCATTGTCGCCATGACGACCATTATGACATCATCGTCGCAATGACGACCATTATGGCAACACCGTCGCCATGACGACCAGTATGACATCATCGTCGCCATGACGACCATTATGACATCACCGTCGCCGTGACGACCATTATGACATCATCGTCGCCATGACGACCATTATGACATCATCGTCGCCATGACGACCATTATGACATCACCATCGCCATGTCGACCATTATGACATCACCAAAGCCATGACAACCATATTGACATAATCGTCGCCATGACGACCATTATGACATCATCGTCGCCATGACGACCATTATGACATCACCAAAGCCATGACCACCATACTGACATCATCGTCGCCATGACGACCATTCTGACATCACCATTGCCATGACGACCATTATGACATCACCGTCGCCATGACAACCATTATGACATCACCAAAGCCATGACCACCATACTGACATCATTGTCGCCATGACGACCATTATGACATCATAGTCGCTATGACGACCATTATGACATCATCGTCGCCATGACGACCATTATGACATCACCAAAGCCATGACCACCATACTGACATCATCGTCGGCTTGACGACCATTATGACATCACCGTCGCCATGACGACCATTATGACATCATCGTCGCCATGACGACCATTATGACATCACCGTCGCCATGACGACCATTATGACATCACCAAAGCCATGACAACCATATTGACATCATCGTCGCCATGACGACCATTATGACATCATCGTCGCCATGACGACTATTATGTCAACACCGTCGCCATGACGACCATTATGGCATCATCGTCGGCATGACGACCATTATGACATCACCGTCGCCATGACGACCGTTATGACATCACCAAAGCCATGACAACCATATTGACATCATCGTCGCCATGACGACCAATATGACATCATCGTCGCCATGACGACCATTATGACATCACCAACGCCATGGCCACCATACTGACATCATCGTCGCCATGACAACCATTCTGACATCACCATTGCCATGACGACCATTATGACATCACCGTCGCCATGACGACCATTATGACATCACCAAAGCCATGACCACCATACTGACATCATCGTCGTCATGACGACCATTATGACATCATCGTCGCCATGACGACCATTATGGCAACACCGTCGCCATGACGACCATTATGGCAACACCGTCGCCATGACGACCAGTATGACATCATCGTCGCCATGACGACCATTATGACATCACCGCCGCCGTGACGACCATTATGACATCATCGTCGCCGTGACGACCATTATGACATCATCGTCGCCATGACGACCATTATGACATCACCGTCGCCATGACGACCTTTATGACATCACCAAAGCCATGACAACCATATTGACATCATCGTCGCCATGACGACCATTATGACATCATCGTCGCCATGACGACCATTATGACATCACCAAAGCCATGACGACCATTATGACATCACCAAAGCCATGACCACCATACTGACATCATCGTCGCCATGACGACCATTATGACATCATCGTCGCCATGACGACCATTATGACATCATCGTCGCCATGACGACCATTATGGCAACACCGTCGCCATGACGACCAGTATGACATCATCGTCGCCATGACGACCATTATGACATCATCGTCGCCATGACGACCATTATGACATCATCGTCGCCATGACGACCATTATGACATCACCAAAGCCATGACCACCATACTGACATCATCGTCGCCATGACGACCACTCTGACATCACCATTGCCATGACGACCATTATGACATCACCGTCGCCATGACAACTATTATGACATCACCAAAGCCATGACCACCATACTGACATCATCGTCGCCATGACGACCATTATGACATCATCGTCGCTATGACGACCATTATGACATCATCGTCGCCATGACGACCATTATGACATCACCAAAGCCATGACCACCATACTGACATCATCGTCGGCTTGACGACCATTATGACATCACCGTCGCCATGACGACCATTATGACATCATCGTCGCCATGACGACCATTATGACATCACCGTCGCCATGACGACCATTATGACATCACCAAAGCCATGACCACCATACTGACATCATCGTCGGCTTGACGACCATTATGACATCACCGTCGCCATGACGACCATTATTACATCATCGTCGCCATGACGACCATTATGACGTCATCGTCGCCATGACGACCATTATGACATCATCGTCGCCATGACGACCATTATGACATCATCGTCGCCATGACGACCATTATGGCAACACCGTCGCCATGACGACCAGTATGAGATCATCGTCGCCATGACGACCATTATGACATCACCGTCGCCATGACGACCAGTATGAGATCATCGTCGCCATGACGACCATTATGACATCACCGTCGCCTTGACGACCATTATGACATCACCAAAGCCATGACAACCATATTGACATCATCGTCGCCATGACGACCATTATGACATCATCGTCGCCATGACGACCATTATGACATCACCAAAGCCATGACCACCATACTGACATCACCGTCGCCATGACGACCATTCTGACATCACCATTGCCATGACGACCATTATGACATCACCGTCGCCATGACGACCATTATGACATCACCAAAGCCATGACCACCATACTGACATCATCGTCGCCATGACGACCATTATGACATCATCGTCGGCATGACGACCATTATGACATCATCGTCGCCATGATGACCATTATGGCAATACCGTCGCCATGACGACCAGTATGACATCATCGTCGCCATGACGACCATTATGACATCATCGTCGCCATGACGACCATTATGACATCATCGTCGCCATGACGACCATTATGACATCACCAAAGCCATGACCACCATACTGACATCATCGTCGCCATGACGACCATTCTGACATCACCATTGCCATGACGACCATTATGACATCACCAATCCATGACCACCATACTGACATCATCGTCGCCATGGCGACCATTATGACATCACCATCGCCGTGACGACCATTATGACATCATCGTCGCCGTGACGGCCATTATGACATCATCGTCGCCGTGATGAACATTATGACATCATCGTCGCCATGACGACCATTATGACATCACCGTCGCCATGACGACCATTATGACATCACCAAAGCCATGACAACCATATTGACATCATCGTCGCCATGACGACCATTATGACATCACCAAAGCCATGACCACCATACTGACATCATCGTCGCCATGACGACCATTCTGACATCAACATTGCCATGACGACCATTATGACATCACCGTCGCCATGACGACCATTATGACATCACCAAAGCCATGACCACCATACTGACATCATTGTCGCCATGACGACCATTATGACATCATCGTCGCCATGACGACCATTATGGCAACACCGTCGCCATGACGACCAGTATGACATCATCGTCGCCATGACGACCATTATGGCATCATCGTCGGCATGACGACCATTATGACATCACCGTCGCCATGACGACCATTATGACATCACCAAAGCCATGACAACAATATTGACATCATCGTCGCCATGACGACCAATATGACATCATCGTCGCCATGACAACCATTATGACATCACCAACGCCATGGCCACCATACTGACATCATCGTCGCCATGACAACCATTCTGACATCACCATTGCCATGACGACCATTATGACATCACCGTCGCCATGACGACCATTATGACATCACCAAAGCCATGACCACCATACTGACATCATCGTCGCCATGACGACCATTCTGACATCACCATTGCCATGACGACCATTATGGCATCATCGTCGGCATGACGACCATTATGACATCACCGTCGCCATGACGACCATTATGACATCACCAAAGCCATGACAACCATATTGACATCATCGTCGCCATGACGACCAATATGACATCATCGTCGCCATGACGACCATTATGACATCACCAACGCCATGGCCACCATACTGACATCATCGTCGCCATGACAACCATTCTGACATCACCATTGCCATGACGACCATTATGACATCACCGTCGCCATGACGACCATTATGACATCACCAAAGCCATGACCACCATACTGACATCATCGTCGCCATGACGACCATTCTGACATCACCATTGCCATGACGACCATTATGACATCACCGTCGCCATGACGACCATTATGACATCACCAAAGCCATGACCACCATACTGACATCATTGTCGCAATGACGACCATTATGACATCATCGTCGCCATGACGACCATTATGGCAACACCGGCGCCATGACGACCAGTATGACATCATCGTCGCCATGACGACCATTATGACATCACCGTCGCCGTGACGACCATTATGACATCATCGTCGCCATGACGACCATTATGACATCATCGTCGCCATGACGACCATTATGACATCACCATCGCCATGTCGACCATTATGACATCACCAAAGCCATGACAACCATATTGACATCATCGTCGCCATGACGACCATTATGACATCATCGTCGCCATGACGACCATTATGACATCACCAAAGCCATGACCACCATACTGACATCATCGTCGCCATGACGACCATTCTGACATCACCATTGCCATGACGACCATTATGACATCACCAATCCATGACCACCATACTGACATCATCGTCGCCATGGCGACCATTATGACATCACCATCGCCGTGACGACCATTATGACATCATCGTCGCCGTGACGGCCATTATGACATCAACGTCGCCATGACGACCATTATGACATCATCGTCGCCATGACGACCATTATGACATCACCTTCGCCATGACGACCATTATGACATCACCAAAGCCATGACAACCATATTGACATCATCGTCGCCATGACGACCATTATGACATCACCAAAGCCATGACCACCATACTGACATCATCGTCGCCATGACGACCATTCTGACATCACCATTGCCATGACGACCATTATGACATCACCGTCGCCATGACGACCATTATGACATCACCAAAGCCATGACCACCATACTGACATCATTGTCGCCATGACGACCATTATGACATCATCGTCGCCATGACGACCATTATGACATCATCGTCGCCATGACGACCATTATGACATCACCAAAGCCATGACCACCATACTGACATCACCGTCGCCATGACGACCATTCTGACATCACCATTGCCATGACGACCATTATGACATCACCGTCGCCATGACGACCATTATGACATCACCAAAGCCATGACCACCATACTGACATCATCGTCGCCATGACGACCATTATGACATCATCGTCGGCATGACGACCATTATGACATCATCGTCGCCATGATGACCATTATGGCAATACCGTCGCCATGACGACCAGTATGACATCATCGTCGCCATGACGACCATTATGACATCATCGTCGCCATGACGACCATTATGACATCATCGTCGCCATGACGACCATTATGACATCACCAAAGCCATGACCACCATACTGACATCATCGTCGCCATGACGACCATTCTGACATCACCATTGCCATGACGACCATTATGACATCACCAATCCATGACCACCATACTGACATCATCATCGCCATGGCGACCATTATGACATCACCATCGCCGTGACGACCATTATGACATCATCGTCGCCGTGACGGCCATTATGACATCATCGTCGCCGTGATGAACATTATGACATCATCGTCGCCATGACGACCATTATGACATCACCGTCGCCATGACGACCATTATGACATCACCAAAGCCATGACAACCATATTGACATCATCGTCGCCATGACGACCATTATGACATCACCAAAGCCATGACCACCATACTGACATCATCGTCGCCATGACGACCATTCTGACATCAACATTGCCATGACGACCATTATGACATCACCGTCGCCATGACGACCATTATGACATCACCAAAGCCATGACCACCATACTGACATCATTGTCGCCATGACGACCATTATGACATCATCGTCGCCATGACGACCATTATGGCAACACCGTCGCCATGACGACCAGTATGACATCATCGTCGCCATGACGACCATTATGGCATCATCGTCGGCATGACGACCATTATGACATCACCGTCGCCATGACGACCATTATGACATCACCAAAGCCATGACAACCATATTGACATCATCGTCGCCATGACGACCAATATGACATCATCGTCGCCATGACAACCATTATGACATCACCAACGCCATGGCCACCATACTGACATCATCGTCGCCATGACAACCATTCTGACATCACCATTGCCATGACGACCATTATGACATCACCGTCGCCATGACGACCATTATGACATCACCAAAGCCATGACCACCATACTGACATCATCGTCGCCATGACGACCATTCTGACATCACCATTGCCATGACGACCATTATGGCATCATCGTCGGCATGACGACCATTATGACATCACCGTCGCCATGACGACCATTATGACATCACCAAAGCCATGACAACCATATTGACATCATCGTCGCCATGACGACCAATATGACATCATCGTCGCCATGACGACCATTATGACATCACCAACGCCATGGCCACCATACTGACATCATCGTCGCCATGACAACCATTCTGACATCACCATTGCCATGACGACCAT
The DNA here is from genome assembly GCF_046119375.1 of Phyllobates terribilis. Classification (NCBI taxonomy): domain Eukaryota; kingdom Metazoa; phylum Chordata; class Amphibia; order Anura; family Dendrobatidae; genus Phyllobates; species Phyllobates terribilis. Next base: position 6,532,654 of record NW_027362819.1, read on the forward strand.
TATGACATCACCGTCGCCATGACGACCATTATGACATCACCAAAGCCATGACCACCATACTGACATCATCGTCGCCATGACGACCATTCTGACATCACCATTGCCATGACGACCATTATGACATCACCGTCGCCATGACGACCATTATGACATCACCAAAGCCATGACCACCATACTGACATCATTGTCGCAATGACGACCATTATGACATCATCGTCGCCATGACGACCATTATGGCAACACCGGCGCCATGACGACCAGTATGACATCATCGTCGCCATGACGACCATTATGACATCACCGTCGCCGTGACGACCATTATGACATCATCGTCGCCATGACGACCATTATGACATCATCGTCGCCATGACGACCATTATGACATCACCATCGCCATGTCGACCATTATGACATCACCAAAGCCATGACAACCATATTGACATCATCGTCGCCATGACGACCATTATGACATCATCGTCGCCATGACGACCATTATGACATCACCAAAGCCATGACCACCATACTGACATCATCGTCGCCATGACGACCATTCTGACATCACCATTGCCATGACGACCATTATGACATCACCAATCCATGACCACCATACTGACATCATCGTCGCCATGGCGACCATTATGACATCACCATCGCCGTGACGACCATTATGACATCATCGTCGCCGTGACGGCCATTATGACATCAACGTCGCCATGACGACCATTATGACATCATCGTCGCCATGACGACCATTATGACATCACCTTCGCCATGACGACCATTATGACATCACCAAAGCCATGACAACCATATTGACATCATCGTCGCCATGACGACCATTATGACATCACCAAAGCCATGACCACCATACTGACATCATCGTCGCCATGACGACCATTCTGACATCACCATTGCCATGACGACCATTATGACATCACCGTCGCCATGACGACCATTATGACATCACCAAAGCCATGACCACCATACTGACATCATTGTCGCCATGACGACCATTATGACATCATCGTCGCCATGACGACCATTATTTCAACACCGTCGCCATGACGACCAGTATGACATCATCGTCGCCATGACGACCATTATGGCATCATCGTCGGCATGACGACCATTATGACATCACCGTCGCCATGACGACCATTATGACATCACCAAAGCCATGACAACCATATTGACATCATCGTCGCCATGACGACCAATATGACATCATCGTCGCCATGACGACCATTATGACATCACCAACGCCATGGCCACCATACTGACATCATCGTCGCCATGACAACCATTCTGACATCACCATTGCCATGACGACCATTATGACATCACCGTCGCCATGACGACCATTATGACATCACCAAAGCCATGACCACCATACTGACATCATCGTCGCCATGACGACCATTCTGACATCACCATTGCCATGACGAGCATTATGGCATCATCGTCGGCATGACGACCATTATGACATCACCGTCGCCATGACGACCATTATGACATCACCAAAGCCATGACAACCATATTGACATCATCGTCGCCATGACGACCAATATGACATCATCGTCGCCATGACGACCATTATGACATCACCAACGCCATGGCCACCATACTGACATCATCGTCGCCATGACAACCATTCTGACATCACCATTGCCATGACGACCATTATGACATCACCGTCGCCATGACGACCATTATGACATCACCAAAGCCATGACCACCATACTGACATCATCGTCGCCATGACGACCATTCTGACATCACCATTGCCATGACGACCATTATGACATCACCGTCGCCATGACGACCATTATGACATCACCAAAGCCATGACCACCATACTGACATCATTGTCGCCATGACGACCATTATGACATCATCGTCGCCATGACGACCATTATGGCAACACCGGCGCCATGACGACCAGTATGACATCATCGTCGCCATGACGACCATTATGACATCACCGTCGCCGTGACGACCATTATGACATCATCGTCGCCATGACGACCATTATGACATCATCGTCGCCATGACGACCATTATGACATCACCATCGCCATGTCGACCATTATGACATCACCAAAGCCATGACAACCATATTGACATCATCGTTGCCATGACGACCATTATGACATCATCGTCGCCATGACGACCATTATGACATCACCAAAGCCATGACCACCATACTGACATCACCGTCGCCATGACGACCATTCTGACATCACCATTGCCATGACGACCATTATGACATCACCGTCGCCATGACGACCATTATGACATCACCAAAGCCATGACCACCATACTGACATCATCGTCGCCATGACGACCATTCTGACATCACCATTGCCATGACGACCATTATGACATCACCGTCGCCATGACGACCATTATGACATCACCAAAGCCATGACCACCATACTGACATCATTGTCGCCATGACGACCATTATGACATCATCGTCGCCATGACGACCATTATGGCAACACTGTCGCCATGACGACCAGTATGACATTATCGTCGCCATGACGACCATTATGGCATCATCGTCGGCATGACGACCATTATGACATCACCGTCGCCATGACGACCATTATGACATCACCAAAGCCATGACAACCATATTGACATCATCGTCGCCATGACGACCAATATGACATCATCGTCGCCATGACGACCATTATGACATCACCAACGCCATGGCCAACATACTGACATCATCGTCGCCATGACAACCATTCTGACATCACCATTGCCATGACGACCATTATGACATCACCGTCGCCATGACGACCATTATGACATCACCAAAGCCATGACCACCATACTGACATCATCGTCGCTATGACGACCATTCTGACATCACCATTGCCATGACGACCATTATGACATCACCGTCGCCATGACGACCATTATGACATCACCAAAGCCATGACCACCATACTGACATCATTGTCGCCATGACGACCATTATGACATCATCGTCGCCATGACGACCATTATGGCAACACCGGCGCCATGACGACCAGTATGACATCATCGTCGCCATGACGACCATTATGACATCACCGTCGCCGTGACGACCATTATGACATCATCGTCGCCATGACGACCATTATGACATCATCGTCGCCATGACGACCATTATGACATCACCATCGCCATGTCGACCATTATGACATCACCAAAGCCATGACAACCATATTGACATCATCGTCGCCATGACGACCATTATGACATCATCGTCGCCATGACGACCATTATGACATCACCAAAGCCATGACCACCATACTGACATCATCGTCGCCATGACGACCATTCTGACATCACCATTGCCATGACGACCATTATGACATCACCGTCGCCATGACAACCATTATGACATCACCAAAGCCATGACCACCATACTGACATCATCGTCGCCATGACGACCATTATGACATCATCGTCGCTATGACGACCATTATGACATCATCGTCGCCATGACGACCATTATGACATCACCAAAGCCATGACCACCATACTGACATCATCGTCGGCTTGACGACCATTATGACATCACCGTCGCCATGACGACCATTATGACATCATCGTCGCCATGACGACCATTATGACATCACCGTCGCCATGACGACCATTATGACATCACCAAAGCCATGACCACCATGCTGACATCATCGTCGGCTTGACGACCATTATGACATCACCGTCGCCATGACGACCATTATTACATCATCGTCGCCATGACGACCATTATGACGTCATCGTCGCCATGACGACCATTATGACATCATCGTCGCCATGACGACCATTATGACATCATCCTCGCCATGACGACCATTATGGCAACACCGTCGCCATGACGACCAGTATGACATCATCGTCGCCATGACGACCATTATGACATCACCGTCGCCGTGACGACCATTATGACATCATCGTCGCTGTGACGACCATTATGACATCATCGTCGCCATGACGACCATTATGACATCACCGTCGCCATGACGACCATTATGGCAACACCGTCGCCATGACGACCATTATGACATCATCGTCGGCATGACGACCATTATGACATCATCGTCGCCATGACGACCATTATGGCAACACCGTCGCCATGACGACCATTATGACATCATCTTCGGAATGACGACCATTATGACATCATCTTCGCCATGACGACCGTTATGACATCATCGTCGGCATGACGACCATTATGACATCACGGTCGCCATGACGACCTTTATGACATCATCGTCGCCATGACGACCATTATGGCAACACCGTCTCCATGACGACCAGTATGACATCATCGTCGCCATGACGACCATTATGACATCACCATCGCCGTGACGACCATTATGACATCATCGTCGCCGTGACGGCCATTATGACATCATCGTCGCCGTGATGAACATTATGACATCATCGTCGCCATGACGACCATTATGACATCACCGTCGCCATGACGACCATTATGACATCACCAAAGCCATGACAACCATATTGACATCATCGTCGCCATGACGACCATTATGACATCACCAAAGCCATGACCACCATACTGACATCATCGTCGCCATGACGACCATTCTGACATCACCATTGCCATGACGACCATTATGACATCACCGTCGCCATGACGACCATTATGACATCACCAAAGCCATGACCACCATACTGACATCATTGTCGCCATGACGACCATTATGACATCATCGTCGCCATGACGACCATTATGGCAACACCGTCGCCATGACGACCAGTATGACATCATCGTCGCCATGACGACCATTATGACATCACCGTCGCCGTGACGACCATTATGACATCATCGTCGCCATGACGACCATTATGACATCATCGTCGCCATGACGACCATTATGACATCACCATCGCCATGTCGACCATTATGACATCACCAAAGCCATGACAACCATATTGACATCATCGTCGCCATGACGACCATTATGACATCATCGTCGCCATGACGACCATTATGACATCACCAAAGCCATGACCACCATACTGACATCATCGTCGCCATGACGACCATTCTGACATCACCATTGCCATGACGACCATTATGACATCACCGTCGCCATGACAACCATTATGACATCACCAAAGCCATGACCACCATACTGACATCATCGTCGCCATGACGACCATTATGACATCATCGTCGCTATGACGACCATTATGACATCATCGTCGCCATGACGACCATTATGACATCACCAAAGCCATGACCACCATACTGACATCATCGTCGGCTTGACGACCATTATGACATCACCGTCGCCATGACGACCATTATGACATCATCATCGCCATGACGACCATTATGACATCACCGTCGCCATGACGACCATTATGACATCACCAAAGCCATGACAACCATATTGACATCATCGTCGCCATGACGACCATTATGACATCATCGTCGCCATGACGACCATTATGTCAACACCGTCGCCATGACGACCATTATGGCATCATCGTCGGCATGACGACCATTATGACATCACCGTCGCCATGACGACCATTATGACATCACCAAAGCCATGACAACCATATTGACATCATCGTCGCCATGACGACCAATATGACATCATCGTCGCCATGACGACCATTATGACATCACCAACGCCATGGCCACCATACTGACATCATCGTCGCCATGACAACCATTCTGACATCACCATTGCCATGACGACCATTATGACATCACCGTCGCCATGACGACCATTATGACATCATCGTCGCCATGACGACCATACTGACATCATCGTCGCCATGACGACCATTATGACATCATCGTCGCCATGACGACCATTATGGCAACACCGTCGCCATGACGACCAGTATGACATCATCGTCGCCATGACGACCATTATGACATCATCGTCGCCATGACGACCATTATGGCAACACCGTCGCCATGATGACCAGTATGACATCATCGTCGCCATGACGACCATTATGACATCATCGTCGCCATGACGACAATTATGACGTCATCGTCGCCATGACGACCATTATGACATCATCGTCGCCGTGACGACCATTATGACGTCACCGTCGCCATGACGACCATTATGACATCATAGTCGCCATGACGACCATATGACATCATCGTCGCCATGACGACCATTATGGCAACACCGTCGCCATGACGACCAGTATGACATCATCGTCGCCATGACGACCATTATGACATCACCGTCGCGGTGACGACCATTATGACATCACCGTCGCGGTGACGACCATTATGACATCATCGTCGCCGTGACGACCATTATGACATCATCGTCGCCATGACGACCATTATGACATCACCGTCGCCATGACGAACATTATGACATCTCCAAAGCCACTACAACCATATTGACATCATCGTCGCCATGACGACCATTATGACATCATCGTCGCCATGACGACCATTATGACATCACCAAAGCCATGACCACCATACTGACATCATCGTCGCCATGACGACCATTCTGACATCACCATTGCCATGACGACCATTCTGACATCACCATTGCCATGACGACCATTATGACATCACCGTCGCCATGACGACCATTATGACATCACCAAAGCCATGACGACCATACTGACATCATCGTCGCCATGACGACCATTATGATATCATCGTTGCCATGACGACCATTATGGCAACACCGTCGCCATGACGACCATTATGACATCATCGTCGGCATGACGACCATTATGACATCATCGTCGCCATGACGACTATTATGACATCACCGTCGCCATGACGACCATTATGACATCATCGTCGCCATGACGACCATTATGACGTCATCGTCGCCATGACGACCATTATGACGTCATCGTCGCCATGACGATAATTATGACGTCATCTTCGCCATGACGACCATTATGACATCATCGTCGGCATGACGACCATTATGACATCACCGTCGCCATGACGATCATTATGACATCATCGTCGCCATGACGACCATTATGGCAACACCGTCGCCATGACGACCAGTATGACATCATCGTAGCCATGACTACCATTATGACATCATCGTCGCCATGACTACCATTATGACGTCATCGTTGCCATGACGAGCATTATGACATCATCGTCGCCATGACGACCAATATGACGTCATCGTCGCCATGACGACCATTATGGCAACACGGTCGCCATGACGACCAGTATGACATCATCGTCGCCATGACGACAATTATGACATCACCGTCGCCGTGACGACCATTATGACATCATCGTCGCCATGACGACCATTATGACATCACCGTCGCCGTGACGACCATTATGACATCATCGTCGCTGTGACGACCATTATGACATCATCGTCGCCATGACGACCATTATGACATCACCGTCGCCATGACGACCATTATGGCAACACCGTCGCCATGACGAACATTATGACATCATCGTCGGCATGACGACCATTATGACATCATCGTCGCCATGACGACCATTATGGCAACACCGTCGCCATGACGACCATTATGACATCATCTTCGGAATGACGACCATTATGACATCATCTTCGCCATGACGACCGTTATGACATCATCGTCGGCATGACGACCATTATGACATCACGGTCGCCATGACGACCTTTATGACATCATCGTCGCCATGACGACCATTATGGCAACACCGTCTCCATGACGACCAGTATGACATCATCGTCGCCATGACGACCATTATGACATCACCATCGCCGTGACGACCATTATGACATCATCGTCGCCGTGACGGCCATTATGACATCATCGTCGCCGTGATGAACATTATGACATCATCGTCGCCATGACGACCATTATGACATCACCATCGCCATGACGACCATTATGACATCACCAAAGCCATGACAACCATATTGACATCATCGTCGCCATGACGACCATTATGACATCACCAAAGCCATGACCACCATACTGACATCATCGTCGCCATGACGACCATTCTGACATCACCATTGCCATGACGACCATTATGACATCACCGTCGCCATGACGACCATTATGACATCACCAAAGCCATGACCACCATACTGACATCATTGTCGCCATGACGACCATTATGACATCATCGTCGCCATGACGACCATTATGGCAACACCGTCGCCATGACGACCAGTATGACATCATCGTCGCCATGACGACCATTATGACATCACCGTCGCCATGACGACCATTATGACATCATCGTCGCCATGACGACCATTATGACATCATCGTCGCCATGACGACCATTATGACATCACCATCGCCATGTCGACCATTATGACATCACCAAAGCCATGACAACCATATTGACATCATCGTCGCCATGACGACCATTATGACATCATCGTCGCCATGACGACCATTATGACATCACCAAAGCCATGACCACCATACTGACATCATCGTCGCCATGACGACCATTCTGACATCACCATTGCCATGACGAGCATTATGGCATCATCGTCGGCATGACGACCATTATGACATCACCGTCGCCATGACGACCATTATGACATCACCAAAGCCATGACAACCATATTGACATCATCGTCGCCATGACGACCAATATGACATCATCGTCGCCATGACGACCATTATGACATCACCAACGCCATGGCCACCATACTGACATCATCGTCGCCATGACAACCATTCTGACATCACCATTGCCATGATGACCATTATGACATCACCGTCGCCATGACGACCATTATGACATCACCAAAGCCATGACCACCATACTGACATCATCGTCGCCATGACGACCATTCTGACATCACCATTGCCATGACGACCATTATGACATCACCGTCGCCATGACGACCATTATGACATCACCAAAGCCATGACCACCATACTGACATCATTGTCGCCATGACGACCATTATGACATCATCGTCGCCATGACGACCATTATGGCAACACCGGCGCCATGACGACCAGTATGACATCATCGTCGCCATGACGACCATTATGACATCACCGTCGCCGTGACGACCATTATGACATCATCGTCGCCATGACGACCATTATGACATCATCGTCGCCATGACGACCATTATGACATCACCATCGCCATGTCGACCATTATGACATCACCAAAGCCATGACAACCATATTGACATCATCGTTGCCATGACGACCATTATGACATCATCGTCGCCATGACGACCATTATGACATCACCAAAGCCATGACCACCATACTGACATCACCGTCGCCATGACGACCATTCTGACATCACCATTGCCATGACGACCATTATGACATCACCGTCGCCATGACGACCATTATGACATCACCAAAGCCATGACCACCATACTGACATCATCGTCGCCATGACGACCATTCTGACATCACCATTGCCATGACGACCATTATGACATCACCGTCGCCATGACGACCATTATGACATCACCAAAGCCATGACCACCATACTGACATCATTGTCGCCATGACGACCATTATGACATCATCGTCGCCATGACGACCATTATGGCAACACCGGCGCCATGACGACCAGTATGACATCATCGTCGCCATGACGACCATTATGACATCACCGTCGCCGTGACGACCATTATGACATCACCAAAGCCATAACAACCATATTGACATCATCGTCGCCATGACGACCATTATGACATCACCAAAGCCATGACCACCATACTGACATCATCGTCGCCATGACGACCATTCTGACATCACCATTGCCATGACGACCATTATGACATCACCGTCGCCATGACGACCATTATGACATCACCAAAGCCATGACCACCATACTGACATCATTGTCGCCATGACGACCATTATGACATCATCGTCGCCATGACGACCATTATGGCAACACCGTCGCCATGACGACCAGTATGACATTATCGTCGCCATGACGACCATTATGGCATCATCGTCGGCATGACGACCATTATGACATCACCGTCGCCATGACGACCATTATGACATCACCAAAGCCATGACAACCATATTGACATCATCGTCGCCATGACGACCAATATGACATCATCGTCGCCATGACGACCATTATGATATCACCAACGCCATGGCCACCATACTGACATCATCGTCGCCATGACAACCATTCTGACATCACCATTGCCATGACGACCATTATGACATCACCGTCGCCATGACGACCATTATGACATCACCAAAGCCATGACCACCATACTGACATCATCGTCGCTATGACGACCATTCTGACATCACCATTGCCATGACGACCATTATGACATCACCGTCGCCATGACGACCATTATGACATCACCAAAGCCATGACCACCATACTGACATCATTGTCGCCATGACGACCATTATGACATCATCGTCGCCATGACGACCATTATGGCAACACCGGCGCCATGACGACCAGTATGACATCATCGTCGCCATGACGACCATTATGACATCACCGTCGCCGTGACGACCATTATGACATCATCGTCGCCATGACGACCATTATGACATCATCGTCGCCATGACGACCATTATGACATCACCATCGCCATGTCGACCATTATGACATCACCAAAGCCATGACAACCATATTGACATCATCGTCGCCATGACGACCATTATGACATCATCGTCGCCATGACGACCATTATGACATCACCAAAGCCATGACCACCATACTGACATCATCGTCGCCATGACGACCATTCTGACATCACCATTGCCATGACGACCATTATGACATCACCGTCGCCATGACAACCATTATGACATCACCAAAGCCATGACCACCATACTGACATCATCGTCGCCATGACGACCATTATGACATCATCGTCGCTATGACAACCATTATGACATCATCGTCGCCATGACGACCATTATGACATCACCAAAGCCATGACCACCATACTGACATCATCGTCGGCTTGACGACCATTATGACATCACCGTCGCCATGACGACCATTATGACATCATCGTCGCCATGACGACCATTATGACATCACCGTCGCCATGACGACCATTATGACATCACCAAAGCCATGACCACCATGCTGACATCATCGTCGGCTTGACGACCATTATGACATCACCGTCGCCATGACGACCATTATTACATCATCGTCGCCATGACGACCATTATGACGTCATCGTCGCCATGACGACCATTATGACATCATCGTCGCCATGACGACCATTATGACATCATCGTCGCCATGACGACCATTATGGCAACACCGTCGCCATGACGACCAGTATGACATCATCGTCGCCATGACGACCATTATGACATCACCGTCGCCGTGACGACCATTATGACATCATCGTCGCTGTGACGACCATTATGACATCATCGTCGCCATGACGACCATTATGACATCACCGTCGCCATGACGACCATTATGGCAACACCGTCGCCATGACGACCATTATGACATCATCGTCGGCATGACGACCATTATGACATCATCGTCGCCATGACGACCATTATGACATCATCTTCGGAATGACGACCATTATGACATCATCTTCGCCATGACGACCGTTATGACATCATCGTCGGCATGACGACCATTATGACATCACGGTCGCCATGACGACCTTTATGACATCATCGTCGCCATGACGACCATTATGGCAACACCGTCTCCATGACGACCAGTATGACATCATCGTCGCCATGACGACCATTATGACATCACCATCGCCGTGACGACCATTATGACATCATCGTCGCCGTGACGGCCATTATGACATCATCGTCGCCGTGATGAACATTATGACATCATCGTCGCCGTGATGAACATTATGACATCATCGTCGCCATGACGACCATTATGACATCACCGTCGCCATGACGACCATTATGACATCACCAAAGCCATGACAACCATATTGACATCATCGTCGCCATGACGACCATTATGACATCACCAAAGCCATGACCACCATACTGACATCATCGTCGCCATGACGACCATTCTGACATCACCATTGCCATGACGACCATTATGACATCACCGTCGCCATGACGACCATTATGACATCACCAAAGCCATGACCACCATACTGACATCATTGTCGCCATGACGACCATTATGACATCATCGTCGCCATGACGACCATTATGGCAACACCGTCGCCATGACGACCAGTATGACATCATCGTCGCCATGACGACCATTATGACATCACCGTCGCCGTGACGACCATTATGACATCATCGTCGCCATGACGACCATTATGACATCATCGTCGCCATGACGACCATTATGACATCACCATCGCCATGTCGACCATTATGACATCACCAAAGCCATGACAACCATATTGACATCATCGTCGCCATGACGACCATTATGACATCATCGTCGCCATGACGACCATTATGACATCACCAAAGCCATGACCACCATACTGACATCATCGTCGCCATGACGACCATTCTGACATCACCATTGCCATGACGACCATTATGACATCACCGTCGCCATGACAACCATTATGACATCACCAAAGCCATGACCACCATACTGACATCATCGTCGCCATGACGACCATTATGACATCATCGTCGCTATGACGACCATTATGACATCATCGTCGCCATGACGACCATTATGACATCACCAAAGCCATGACCACCATACTGACATCATCGTCGGCTTGACGACCATTATGACATCACCGTCGCCATGACGACCATTATGACATCATCATCGCCATGACGACCATTATGACATCACCGTCGCCATGACGACCATTATGACATCACCAAAGCCATGACAACCATATTGACATCATCGTCGCCATGACGACCATTATGACATCATCGTCGCCATGACGACCATTATGTCAACACCGTCGCCATGACGACCATTATGGCATCATCGTCGGCATGACGACCATTATGACATCACCGTCGCCATGACGACCATTATGACATCACCAAAGCCATGACAACCATATTGACATCATCGTCGCCATGACGACCAATATGACATCATCGTCGCCATGACGACCATTATGACATCACCAACGCCATGGCCACCATACTGACATCATCGTCGCCATGACAACCATTCTGACATCACCATTGCCATGACGACCATTATGACATCACGGTCGCCATGACGACCATTATGACATCATCGTCGCCATGACGACCATACTGACATCATCGTCGCCATGACGACCATTATGACATCATCGTCGCCATGACGACCATTATGGCAACACCGTCGCCATGACGACCAGTATGACATCATCGTCGCCATGACGACCATTATGACATCATCGTCGCCATGACGACCATTATGGCAACACCGTCGCCATGATGACCAGTATGACATCATCGTCGCCATGACGACCATTATGACATCATCGTCGCCATGACGACAATTATGACGTCATCGTCGCCATGACGACCATTATGACATCATCGTCGCCGTGACGACCATTATGACGTCACCGTCGCCATGACGACCATTATGACATCATAGTCGCCATGACGACCATATGACATCATCGTCGCCATGACGACCATTATGGCAACACCGTCGCCATGACGACCAGTATGACATCATCGTCGCCATGACGACCATTATGACATCACCGTCGCGGTGACGACCATTATGACATCACCGTCGCGGTGACGACCATTATGACATCATCGTCGCCGTGACGACCATTATGACATCATCGTCGCCATGACGACCATTATGACATCACCGTCGCCATGACGAACATTATGACATCTCCAAAGCCACTACAACCATATTGACATCATCGTCGCCATGACGACCATTATGACATCATCGTCGCCATGACGACCATTATGACATCACCAAAGCCATGACCACCATACTGACATCATCGTCGCCATGACGACCATTCTGACATCACCATTGCCATGACGACCATTCTGACATCACCATTGCCATGACGACCATTATGACATCACCGTCGCCATGACGACCATTAAGACATCACCAAAGCCATGACGACCATACTGACATCATCGTCGCCATGACGACCATTATGATATCATCGTTGCCATGACGACCATTATGGCAACACCGTCGCCATGACGACCATTATGACATCATCGTCGGCATGACGACCATTATGACATCATCGTCGCCATGACGACCGTTATGACATCACCGTCGCCATGACGACCATTATGACATCATCGTCGCCATGACGACCATTATGACGTCATCGTCGCCATGACGACCATTATGACGTCATCGTCGCCATGACGACCATTATGACATCATCTTCGCCATGACGACCATTATGACATCATCGTCGGCATGACGACCATTATGACATCACCGTCGCCATGACGATCATTATGACATCATCGTCGCCATGACGACCATTATGGCAACACCGTCGCCATGACGACCAGTATGACATCATCGTAGCCATGACTACCATTATGACATCATCGTCGCCATGACTACCATTATGACGTCATCGTTGCCATGACGAGCATTATGACATCATCGTCGCCATGACGACCAATATGACGTCATCGTCGCCATGACGACCATTATGGCAACACGGTCGCCATGACGACCAGTATGACATCATCGTCGCCATGACGACCATTATGACATCACCGTCGCCGTGACGACCATTATGACATCATCGTCGCTGTGACGACCATTATGACATCATCGTCGCCATGACGACCATTATGACATCACCGTCGCCATGACGACCATTATGGCAACACCGTCGCCATGACGAACATTATGACATCATCGTCGGCATGACGACCATTATGACATCATCGTCGCCATGACGACCATTATGGCAACACCGTCGCCATGACGACCATTATGACATCATCTTCGGAATGACGACCATTATGACATCATCTTCGCCATGACGACCGTTATGACATCATCGTCGGCATGACGACCATTATGACATCACGCTCGCCATGACGACCTTTATGACATCATCGTCGCCATGACGACCATTATGGCAACACCGTCTCCATGACGACCAGTATGACATCATCGTCGCCATGACGACCATAATGACATCACCATCGCCGTGACGACCATTATGACATCATCGTCGCCGTGACGGCCATTATGACATCATCGTCGCCGTGATGAACATTATGACATCATCGTCGCCATGACGACCATTATGACATCACCGTCGCCATGACGACCATTATGACATCACCAAAGCCATGACAACCATATTGACATCATCGTCGCCATGACGACCATTATGACATCACCAAAGCCATGACCACCATACTGACATCATCGTCGCCATGACGACCATTCTGACATCACCATTGCCATGACGACCATTATGACATCACCGTCGCCATGACGACCATTATGACATCACCAAAGCCATGACCACCATACTGACATCATTGTCGCCATGACGACCATTATGACATCATCGTCGCCATGACGACCATCATGGCAACACCGTCGCCATGACGACCAGTATGACATCATCGTCGCCATGACGACCATTATGACATCACCGTCGCCATGACGACCATTATGACATCATCGTCGCCATGACGACCATTATGACATCATCGTCGCCATGACGACCATTATGACATCACCATCGCCATGTCGACCATTATGACATCACCAAAGCCATGACAACCATATTGACATCATCGTCGCCATGACGACCATTATGACATCATCGTCGCCATGACGACCATTATGACATCACCAAAGCCATGACCACCATACTGACATCATCGTCGCCATGACGACCATTCTGACATCACCATTGCCATGACGACCATTATGACATCACCGTCGCCTTGACAACCATTATGACATCACCAAAGCCATGACGACCATTATGACATCACCAAAGCCATGACAACCATATTGACATCATCGTCGCCATGACGACCATTATGACATCATCGTCGCCGTGACGACCATTATGACATCATCGTCGCCATGACGACCATTATGACATCACCGTCGCCATGACGACCATTATGACATCAACAAAGCCATGACAACCATATTGACATCATCGTCGCCATGACGACCATTATGACATCATCGTCGCCATGACGACCATTATGTCAACACCGTCGCCATGACGACCATTATGGCATCATCGTCGGCATGACGACCATTATGACATCACCGTCGCCATGACGACCATTATGACATCACCAAAGCCATGACAACCATATTGACATCATCGTCGCCATGACGACCAATATGACATCATCGTCGCCATGACGACCATTATGACATCACCAACGCCATGGCCACCATACTGACATCATCGTCGCCATGACAACCATTTTGACATCACCATTGCCATGACGACCATTATGACATCACCGTCGCCATGACGACCATTATGACATCATCGTCGCCATGACGACCATACTGACATCATCGTCGCCATGACGACCATTATGACATCATCGTCGCCATGACGACCATTATGGCAACACCGTCGCCATGACGACCAGTATGACATCATCGTCGCCATGACGACCATTATGACATCACCGTCGCCGTGACGACCATTATGACATCATCGTCGCCGTGACGACCATTATGACATCAACAAAGCCATGACAACCATATTGACATCATCGTCGCCATGACGACCATTATGACATCATCGTCGCCATGACGACCATTTTGACATCACCATTGCCATGACGACCATTATGACATCACCAAAGCCATGACCACCATACTGACATCATCGTCTCCATGACGACCATTATGACATCATCGTCGCCATGACGACCATTATGGCAACACCGTCGCCATGATGACCAGTATGACATCATCGTCGCCATGACGACCATTATGACATCATCGTCGCCATGACGACAATTATGACGTCATCGTCGCCATGACGACCATTATGACATCATCGTCGCCGTGACGACCATTATGACGTCACCGTCGCCATGACGACCATTATGACATCATAGTCGCCATGACGACCATATGACATCATCGTCGCCATGACGACCATTATGGCAACACCGTCGCCATGACGACCAGTATGACATCATCGTCGCCATGACGACCATTATGACATCACCGTCGCGGTGACGACCATTATGACATCACCGTCGCGGTGACGACCATTATGACATCATCGTCGCCGTGACGACCATTATGACATCATCGTCGCCATGACGACCATTATGACATCACCGTCGCCATGACGAACATTATGACATCACCAAAGCCACTACAACCATATTGACATCATCGTCGCCATGACGACCATTATGACATCATCGTTGCCATGACGACCATTATGACATCAGCAAAGCCATGACCACCATACTGACATCATCGTCGCCATGACGACCATTCTGACATCACCAATGCCATGACGACCATTCTGACATCACCATTGCCATGACGACCATTATGACATCACCGTCGCCATGACGACCATTAAGACATCACCAAAGCCATGACGACCATACTGACATCATCGTCGCCATGACGACCATTATGATATCATCGTCGCCATGACGACCATTATGGCAACACCGTCGCCATGACGACCATTATGACATCATCGTCGGCATGACGACCATTATGACATCATCGTCGCCATGACGACTATTATGACATCACCGTCGCCATGACGACCATTATGACATCATCGTCGCCATGACGTCCATTATGACGTCATCGTCGCCATGACGACCATTATGACGTCATTGTCGCCATGACGACCATTATGACATCATCTTCGCCATGACGACCATTATGACATCATCGTCGGCATGACGACCATTATGACATCACCGTCGCCATGACGATCATTATGACATCATCGTCGCCATGACGACCATTATGGCAACACCGTCGCCATGACGACCAGTATGACATCATCGTAGCCATGACTACCATTATGACATCATCGTCGCCATGACTACCATTATGACGTCATCGTTGCCATGACGAGCATTATGACATCATCGTCACCATGACGACCAATATGACGTCATCGTCGCCATGACGACCATTATGGCAACACCGTCGCCATGACGACCAGTATGACATCATCGTCGCCATGACGACAATTATGACATCACCGTCGCCGTGACGACCATTATGACATCATCGTCGCTATGACGACCATTATGACATCACCGTCGCCGTGACGACCATTATGACATCATCGTCGCTGTGACGACCATTATGACATCATCGTCGCAATGACGACCATTATGACATCATTTTCGCCATGACGACCGTTATGACATCATCGTCGGCATGACGACCATTATGACATCACGGTCGCCATGACGACCTTTATGACATCATCGTCGCCATGACGACCATTATGGCAACACCGTCTCCATGACGACCAGTATGACATCATCGTCGCCATGACGACCATTATGACATCACCATCGCCGTGACGACCATTATGACATCATCGTCGCCGTAACGGCCATTATGACATCATCGTCGCCGTGATGAACATTATGACATCATCGTCGCCATGACGACCATTATGACATCACCGTCGCCATGACGACCATTATGACATCACCAAAGCCATGACAACCATATTGACATCATCGTCGCCATGACGACCATTATGACATCACCAAAGCCATGACCACCATACTGACATCATCGTCGCCATGACGACCATTCTGACATCACCATTGCCATGACGACCATTATGACATCACCGTCGCCATGACGACCATTATGACATCACCAAAGCCATGACCACCATACTGACATCATTGTCGCCATGACGACCATTATGACATCATCGTCGCCATGACGACCATTATGGCAACACCGTCGCCATGACGACCAGTATGACATCATCGTCGCCATGACGACCATTATGACATCACCGTCGCCATGACGACCATTATGACATCATCGTCGCCATGACGACCATTATGACATCATCGTCGCCATGACGACCATTATGACATCACCATCGCCATGTCGACCATTATGACATCACCAAAGCCATGACAACCATATTGACATCATCGTCGCCATGACGACCATTATGACATCATCGTCGCCATGACGACCATTATGACATCACCAAAGCCATGACCACCATACTGACATCATCGTCGCCATGACGACCATTCTGACATCACCATTGCCATGACGACCATTATGACATCACCGTCGCCATGACAACCATTATGACATCACCAAAGCCATGACCACCATACTGACATCATCGTCGCCATGACGACCATTATGACATCATCGTCGCTATGACGACCATTATGACATCATCGTCGCCATGACGACCATTATGACATCACCAAAGCCATGACCACCATACTGACATCATCGTCGGCTTGACGACCATTATGACATCACCGTCGCCATGACGACCATTATGACATCATCGTCGCCATGACGACCATTATGACATCACCGTCGCCATGACGACCATTATGACATCACCAAAGCCATGACAACCATATTGACATCATCGTCGCCATGACGACCATTATGACATCATCGTCGCCATGACGACCATTATGTCAACACCGTCGCCATGACGACCATTATGGCATCATCGTCGGCATGACGACCATTATGACATCACCGTCGCCATGACGACCATTATGACATCACCAAAGCCATGACAACCATATTGACATCATCGTCGCCATTACGACCAATATGACATCATCGTCGCCATGACGACCATTATGACATCACCAATGCCATGGCCACCATACTGACATCATCGTCGCCATGACAACCATTCTGACATCACCATTGCCATGACGACCATTATGACATCACCGTCGCCATGACGACCATTATGACATCACCAAAGCCATGACCACCATACTGACATCATCGTCGCCATGACGACCATTATGACATCATCGTCGCCATGACGACCATTATGGCAACACCGTCGCCATGACGACCAGTATGACATCATCGTCGCCATGACGACCAGTATGACATCATCGTCGCCGTGACGACCATTATGACATCACCGTCGCCGTGACGACCATTATGACATCATCGTCGCCGTGACGACCATTATGACATCATCGTCGCCATGACGACCATTATGACATCACCGTCGCCATGACGACCATTATGACATCAACAAAGCCATGACAACCATATTGACATCATCGTCGCCATGACGATCATTATGACATCATCGTCGCCATGATGACCATTATGACATCACCATTGCCATGACGACCATTATGACATCACCAAAGCCATGACCACCATACTGACATCATCGTCTCCATGACGACCATTATGACATCATCGTCGCCATGACGACCATTATGGCAACACCGTCGCCATGATGACCAGTATGACATCATCGTCGCCATGACGACCATTATGACATCATCGTCGCCATGACGACAATTATGACGTCATCGTCGCCATGACGACCATTATGACATCATCGTCGCCGTGACGACCATTATGACGTCACCGTCGCCATGACGACCATTATGACATCATCGTCGCCATGACGACCATATGACATCATCGTCGCCATGACGACCATTATGGCAACACCGTCGCCATGACGACCAGTATGACATCATCGTCGCCATGACGACCATTATGACATCACCGTCGCGGTGACGACCATTATGACATCACCGTCGCGGTGACGACCATTATGACATCATCGTCGCCGTGACGACCATTATGACATCATCGTCGCCATGACGACCATTATGACATCACCGTCGCCATGACGAACATTATGACATCACCAAAGCCATTACAACCATATTGACATCATCGTCGCCATGACGACCATTATGACATCATCGTCGCCATGACAACCATTATGACATCACCAAAGCCATGACCACCATACTGACATCATCGTCGCCATGACGACCATTCTGACATCACCATTGCCATGACGACCATTCTGACATCACCATTGCCATGACGACCATTATGACATCATCGTCGCCATGACGACCATTATGACATCACCATCGCCATGTCGACCATTATGACATCACCAAAGCCATGACAACCATATTGACATCATCGTCGCCATGACGACCATTATGACATCATCGTCGCCATGACGACCATTATGACATCACCAAAGCCATGACCACCATACTGACATCATCGTCGCCATGACGACCATTCTGACATCACCATTGCCATGACGACCATTATGACATCACCGTCGCCTTGACAACCATTATGACATCACCAAAGCCATGACCACCATACTGACATCATCGTCGCCATGACGACCATTATGACATCATCGTCGCTATGACGACCATTATGACATCATCGTCGCCATGACGACCATTATGACATCACCAAAGCCATGACCACCATACTGACATCATCGTCGGCTTGACGACCATTATGACATCACCGTCGCCATGACGACCATTATGACATCATCGTCGCCATGACGACCATTATGACATCACCGTCGCCATGACGACCATTATGACATCACCAAAGCCATGACAACCATATTGACATCATCGTCGCCATGACGACCATTATGACATCATCGTCGCCATGACGACCATTATGTCAACACCGTCGCCATGACGACCATTATGGCATCATCGTCGGCATGACGACCATTATGACATCACCGTCGCCATGACGACCATTATGACATCACCAAAGCCATGACAACCATATTGAATTCATCGTCGCCATGACGACCAATATGACATCATCGTCGCCATGACGACCATTATGACATCACCAACGCCATGGCCACCATACTGACATCATCGTCGCCATGACAACCATTCTGACATCACCATTGCCATGACGACCATTATGACATCACCGTCGCCATGACGACCATTATGACATCACCAAAGCCATGACCACCATACTGACATCATCGTCGCCATGACGACCATTATGACATCATCGTCGCCATGACGACCATTATGGCAACACCGTCGCCATGACGACCAGTATGACATCATCGTCGCCATGACGACCAGTATGACATCATCGTCGCCGTGACGACCATTATGACATCACCGTCGCCGTGACGACCATTATGACATCATCGTCGCCGTGACGACCATTATGACATCATCGTCGCCATGACGACCATTATGACATCACCGTCGCCATGACGACCATTATGACATCAACAAAGCCATGACAACCATATTGACATCATCGTCGCCATGACGACCATTATGACATCATCGTCGCCATGACGACCATTATGTCAACACCGTCGCCATGACGACCATTATGGCATCATCGTCGGCATGACGACCATTATGACATCACCGTCGCCATGACGACCATTATGACATCACCAAAGCCATGACAACCATATTGACATCATCGTCGCCATGACGACCAATATGACATCATCGTCGCCATGACGACCATTATGACATCACCAACGCCATGGCCACCATACTGACATCATCGTCGCCATGACAACCATTCTGACATCACCATTGCCATGACGACCATTATGACATCACCGTCGCCATGACGACCATTATGACATCATCGTCGCCATGACGACCATACTGACATCATCGTCGCCATGACGACCATTATGACATCATCGTCGCCATGACGACCATTATGGCAACACCGTCGCCATGACGACCAGTATGACATCATCGTCGCCATGACGACCATTATGACATCACCGTCGCCGTGACGACCATTATGACATCATCGTCGCCGTGACGACCATTATGACATCAACAAAGCCATGACAACCATATTGACATCATCGTCGCCATGACGACCATTATGACATCATCGTCGCCATGACGACCATTATGACATCACCATTGCCATGACGACCATTATGACATCACCAAAGCCATGACCACCATACTGACATCATCGTCTCCATGACGACCATTATGACATCATCGTCGCCATGACGACCATTATGGCAACACCGTCGCCATGATGACCAGTATGACATCATCGTCGCCATGACGACCATTATGACATCATCGTCGCCATGACGACAATTATGACGTCATCGTCGCCATGACGACCATTATGACATCATCGTCGCCGTGACGACCATTATGACGTCACCGTCGCCATGACGACCATTATGACATCATAGTCGCCATGACGACCATATGACATCATCGTCGCCATGACGACCATTATGGCAACACCGTCGCCATGACGACCAGTATGACATCATCGTCGCCATGACGACCATTATGACATCACCGTCGCGGTGACGACCATTATGACATCACCGTCGCGGTGACGACCATTATGACATCATCGTCGCCGTGACGACCATTATGACATCATCGTCGCCATGACGACCATTATGACATCACCGTCGCCATGACGAACATTATGACATCACCAAAGCCACTACAACCATATTGACATCATCGTCGCCATGACGACCATTATGACATCATCGTTGCCATGACGACCATTATGACATCAGCAAAGCCATGACCACCATACTGACATCATCGTCGCCATGACGACCATTCTGACATCACCAATGCCATGACGACCATTCTGACATCACCATTGCCATGACGACCATTATGACATCACCGTCGCCATGACGACCATTAAGACATCACCAAAGCCATGACGACCATACTGACATCATCGTCGCCATGACGACCATTATGATATCATCGTCGCCATGACGACCATTATGGCAACACCGTCGCCATGACGACCATTATGACATCATCGTCGGCATGACGACCATTATGACATCATCGTCGCCATGACGACTATTATGACATCACCGTCGCCATGACGACCATTATGACATCATCGTCGCCATGACGTCCATTATGACGTCATCGTCGCCATGACGACCATTATGACGTCATCGTCGCCATGACGACCATTATGACATCATCTTCGCCATGACGACCATTATGACATCATCGTCGGCATGACGACCATTATGACATCACCGTCGCCATGACGATCATTATGACATCATCGTCGCCATGACGACCATTATGGCAACACCGTCGCCATGACGACCAGTATGACATCATCGTAGCCATGACTACCATTATGACATCATCGTCGCCATGACTACCATTATGACGTCATCGTTGCCATGACGAGCATTATGACATCATCGTCACCATGACGACCAATATGACGTCATCGTCGCCATGACGACCATTATGGCAACACCGTCGCCATGACGACCAGTATGACATCATCGTCGCCATGACGACAATTATGACATCACCGTCGCCGTGACGACCATTATGACATCATCGTCGCTATGACGACCATTATGACATCACCGTCGCCGTGACGACCATTATGACATCATCGTCGCTGTGACGACCATTATGACATCATCGTCGCAATGACGACCATTATGACATCATTTTCGCCATGACGACCGTTATGACATCATCGTCGGCATGACGACCATTATGACATCACGGTCGCCATGACGACCTTTATGACATCATCGTCGCCATGACGACCATTATGGCAACACCGTCTCCATGACGACCAGTATGACATCATCGTCGCCATGACGACCATTATGACATCACCATCGCCGTGACGACCATTATGACATCATCGTCGCCGTAACGGCCATTATGACATCATCGTCGCCGTGATGAACATTATGACATCATCGTCGCCATGACGACCATTATGACATCACCGTCGCCATGACGACCATTATGACATCACCAAAGCCATGACAACCATATTGACATCATCGTCGCCATGACGACCATTATGACATCACCAAAGCCATGACCACCATACTGACATCATCGTCGCCATGACGACCATTCTGACATCACCATTGCCATGACGACCATTATGACATCACCGTCGCCATGACGACCATTATGACATCACCAAAGCCATGACCACCATACTGACATCATTGTCGCCATGACGACCATTATGACATCATCGTCGCCATGACGACCATTATGGCAACACCGTCGCCATGACGACCAGTATGACATCATCGTCGCCATGACGACCATTATGACATCACCGTCGCCATGACGACCATTATGACATCATCGTCGCCATGACGACCATTATGACATCATCGTCGCCATGACGACCATTATGACATCACCATCGCCATGTCGACCATTATGACATCACCAAAGCCATGACAACCATATTGACATCATCGTCGCCATGACGACCATTATGACATCATCGTCGCCATGACGACCATTATGACATCACCAAAGCCATGACCACCATACTGACATCATCGTCGCCATGACGACCATTCTGACATCACCATTGCCATGACGACCATTATGACATCACCGTCGCCATGACAACCATTATGACATCACCAAAGCCATGACCACCATACTGACATCATCGTCGCCATGACGACCATTATGACATCATCGTCGCTATGACGACCATTATGACATCATCGTCGCCATGACGACCATTATGACATCACCAAAGCCATGACCACCATACTGACATCATCGTCGGCTTGACGACCATTATGACATCACCGTCGCCATGACCACCATACTGACATCATCGTCGGCTTGACGACCATTATGACATCACCGTCGCCATGACGACCATTATGACATCATCGTCGCCATGACGACCATTATGACATCACCGTCGCCATGACGACCATTATGACATCACCAAAGCCATGACAACCATATTGACATCATCGTCGCCATGACGACCATTATGACATCATCGTCGCCATGACGACCATTATGTCAACACCGTCGGCATGACGACCATTATGACATCACCGTCGCCATGACGACCATTATGACATCACCAAAGCCATGACAACCATATTGACATCATCGTCGCCATTACGACCAATATGACATCATCGTCGCCATGACGACCATTATGACATCACCAATGCCATGGCCACCATACTGACATCATCGTCGCCATGACAACCATTCTGACATCACCATTGCCATGACGACCATTATGACATCACCGTCGCCATGACGACCATTATGACATCACCAAAGCCATGACCACCATACTGACATCATCGTCGCCATGACGACCATTATGACATCATCGTCGCCATGACGACCATTATGGCAACACCGTCGCCATGACGACCAGTATGACATCATCGTCGCCATGACGACCAGTATGACATCATCGTCGCCGTGACGACCATTATGACATCACCGTCGCCGTGACGACCATTATGACATCATCGTCGCCGTGACGACCATTATGACATCATCGTCGCCATGACGACCATTATGACATCACCGTCGCCATGACGACCATTATGACATCAACAAAGCCATGACAACCATATTGACATCATCGTCGCCATGACGATCATTATGACATCATCGTCGCCATGATGACCATTATGACATCACCATTGCC
Organism: Phyllobates terribilis; assembly: GCF_046119375.1. Lineage (NCBI taxonomy): Eukaryota > Metazoa > Chordata > Amphibia > Anura > Dendrobatidae > Phyllobates > Phyllobates terribilis. The sequence continues at coordinate 6,559,085 of NW_027362819.1, forward strand.
ATGACGACCATTATGACATCACCAAAGCCATGACCACCATACTGACATCATCGTCTCCATGACGACCATTATGACATCATCGTCGCCATGACGACCATTATGGCAACACCGTCGCCATGATGACCAGTATGACATCATCGTCGCCATGACGACCATTATGACATCATCGTCGCCATGACGACAATTATGACGTCATCGTCGCCATGACGACCATTATGACATCATCGTCGCCGTGACGACCATTATGACGTCACCGTCGCCATGACGACCATTATGACATCATCGTCGCCATGACGACCATATGACATCATCGTCGCCATGACGACCATTATGGCAACACCGTCGCCATGACGACCAGTATGACATCATCGTCGCCATGACGACCATTATGACATCACCGTCGCGGTGACGACCATTATGACATCACCGTCGCGGTGACGACCATTATGACATCATCGTCGCCGTGACGACCATTATGACATCATCGTCGCCATGACGACCATTATGACATCACCGTCGCCATGACGAACATTATGACATCACCAAAGCCATTACAACCATATTGACATCATCGTCGCCATGACGACCATTATGACATCATCGTCGCCATGACAACCATTATGACATCACCAAAGCCATGACCACCATACTGACATCATCGTCGCCATGACGACCATTCTGACATCACCATTGCCATGACGACCATTCTGACATCACCATTGCCATGACGACCATTATGACATCACCGTCGCCATGACGACCATTAAGACATCACCAAAGCCATGACGACCATACTGACATCATCGTCGCCATAACGACCATTATGATATCATCGTCGCCATGACGACCATTATGGCAACACCGTCGCCATGACGACCAGTATGACATCATCGTCGCCATGACGACCATTATGACATCACCGTCGCGGTGACGACCATTATGACATCACCGTCGCGGTGACGACCATTATGACATCATCGTCGCCGTGACGACCATTATGACATCATCGTCGCCATGACGACCATTATGACATCACCGTCGCCATGACGAACATTATGACATCACCAAAGCCATTACAACCATATTGACATCATCGTCGCCATGACGACCATTATGACATCATCGTCGCCATGACAACCATTATGACATCACCAAAGCCATGACCACCATACTGACATCATCGTCGCCATGACGACCATTCTGACATCACCATTGCCATGACGACCATTCTGACATCACCATTGCCATGACGACCATTATGACATCACCGTCGCCATGACGACCATTAAGACATCACCAAAGCCATGACGACCATACTGACATCATCGTCGCCATAACGACCATTATGATATCATCGTCGCCATGACGACCATTATGGCAACACCGTCGCCATGACGACCATTATGACATCATCGTCGGCATGACGACCATTATGACATCATCGTCGCCATGACGACTATTATGACATCACCGTCGCCATGACGACCATTATGACATCATCGTCGCCATGACGACCATTATGACGTCATCGTCGCCATGACGACCATTATGACGTCATCGTCGCCATGACGACCATTATGACGTCATCTTCGCCATGACGACCATTATGACATCATCTTCGGCATGACGACCATTATGACATCACCGTCGCCATGACGATCATTATGACATCATCGTCGCCATGACGACCATTATGTCAACACCGTCGCCATGACGACCATTATGGCATCATCGTCGGCATGACGACCATTATGACATCACTGTCGCCATGACGACCATTATGACATCACCAAAGCCATGACAACCATATTGACATCATCGTCGCCATGACGACCAATATGACATCATCGTCGCCATGACGACCATTATGACATCACCAACGCCATGGCCACCATACTGACATCATCGTCGCCATGACAACCATTCTGACATCACCATTGCCATGACGACCATTATGACATCACCGTCGCCATGACGACCATTATGACATCATCGTCGCCATGACGACCATACTGACATCATCGTCGCCATGACGACCATTATGACATCATCGTCGCCATGACGACCATTATGGCAACACCGTCGCCATGACGACCAGTATGACATCACCGTCGCCATGACGACCATTATGACATCACCGTCGCCGTGACGACCATTATGACATCATCGTCGCCGTGACGACCATTATGACATCAACAAAGCCATGACAACCATATTGACATCATCGTCGCCATGACGACCATTATGACATCATCGTCGCCATGACGACCATTATGACATCACCATTGCCATGACGACCATTATGACATCACCAAAGCCATGACCACCATACTGACATCATCGTCTCCATGACGACCATTATGACATCATCGTCGCCATGACGACCATTATGGCAACACCGTCGCCATGATGACCAGTATGACATCATCGTCGCCATGACGACCATTATGACATCATCGTCGCCATGACGACAATTATGACGTCATCGTCGCCATGACGACCATTATGACATCATCGTCGCCGTGACGACCATTATGACGTCACCGTCGCCATGACGACCATTATGACATCATAGTCGCCATGACGACCATATGACATCATCGTCGCCATGACGACCATTATGGCAACACCGTCGCCATGACGACCAGTATGACATCATCGTCGCCATGACGACCATTATGGCAACACCGTCGCCATGACGACCAGTATGACATCATCGTCGCCATGACGACCATTATGGCAACACCGTCGCCATGACGACCAGTATGACATCATCGTCGCCATGACGACCAGTATGACATCATCGTCGCCGTGACGACCATTATGACATCACCGTCGCCGTGACGACCATTATGACATCATCGTCGCCGTGACGACCATTATGACATCATCGTCGCCATGACGACCATTATGACATCACCGTCGCCATGACGACCATTATGACATCAACAAAGCCATGACAACCATATTGACATCATCGTCGCCATGACGACCATTATGACATCATCGTCGCCATGATGACCATTATGACATCATCGTCGCCATGATGACCATTATGACATCACCATTGCCATGACGACCATTATGACATCACCAAAGCCATGACCACCATACTGACATCATCGTCTCCATGACGACCATTATGACATCATCGTCGCCATGACGACCATTATGGCAACACCGTCGCCATGATGACCAGTATGACATCATCGTCGCCATGACGACCATTATGACATCATCGTCGCCATGACGACAATTATGACGTCATCGTCGCCATGACGACCATTATGACATCATCGTCGCCGTGACGACCATTATGACGTCACCGTCGCCATGACGACCATTATGACATCATCGTCGCCATGACGACCATATGACATCATCGTCGCCATGACGACCATTATGGCAACACCGTCGCCATGACGACCAGTATGACATCATCGTCGCCATGACGACCATTATGACATCACCGTCGCGGTGACGACCATTATGACATCACCGTCGCGGTGACGACCATTATGACATCATCGTCGCCGTGACGACCATTATGACATCATCGTCGCCATGACGACCATTATGACATCACCGTCGCCATGACGAACATTATGACATCACCAAAGCCATTACAACCATATTGACATCATCGTCGCCATGACGACCATTATGACATCATCGTCGCCATGACAACCATTATGACATCACCAAAGCCATGACCACCATACTGACATCATCGTCGCCATGACGACCATTCTGACATCACCATTGCCATGACGACCATTCTGACATCACCATTGCCATGACGACCATTATGACATCACCGTCGCCATGACGACCATTAAGACATCACCAAAGCCATGACGACCATACTGACATCATCGTCGCCATAACGACCATTATGATATCATCGTCGCCATGACGACCATTATGGCAACACCGTCGCCATGACGACCATTATGACATCATCGTCGGCATGACGACCATTATGACATCATCGTCGCCATGACGACTATTATGACATCACCGTCGCCATGACGACCATTATGACATCATCGTCGCCATGACGACCATTATGACGTCATCGTCGCCATGACGACCATTATGACGTCATCGTCGCCATGACGACCATTATGACGTCATCTTCGCCATGACGACCATTATGACATCATCTTCGGCATGACGACCATTATGACATCACCGTTGCCATGACGATCATTATGACATCATCGTCGCCATGACGACCATTATGTCAACACCGTCGCCATGACGACCATTATGGCATCATCGTCGGCATGACGACCATTATGACATCACCGTCGCCATGACGACCATTATGACATCACCAAAGCCATGACAACCATATTGACATCATCGTCGCCATGACGACCAATATGACATCATCGTCGCCATGACGACCATTATGACATCACCAACGCCATGGCCACCATACTGACATCATCGTCGCCATGACAACCATTCTGACATCACCATTGCCATGACGACCATTATGACATCACCGTCGCCATGACGACCATTATGACATCATCGTCGCCATGACGACCATACTGACATCATCGTCGCCATGACGACCATTATGACATCATCGTCGCCATGACGACCATTATGGCAACACAGTCGCCATGACGACCAGTATGACATCACCGTCGCCATGACGACCATTATGACATCACCGTCGCCGTGACGACCATTATGACATCATCGTCGCCGTGACGACCATTATGACATCAACAAAGCCATGACAACCATATTGACATCATCGTCGCCATGACGACCATTATGACATCATCGTCGCCATGACGACCATTATGACATCACCATTGCCATGACGACCATTATGACATCACCAAAGCCATGACCACCATACTGACATCATCGTCTCCATGACGACCATTATGACATCATCGTCGCCATGACGACCATTATGGCAACACCGTCGCCATGATGACCAGTATGACATCATCGTCGCCATGACGACCATTATGACATCATCGTCGCCATGACGACAATTATGACGTCATCGTCGCCATGACGACCATTATGACATCATCGTCGCCGTGACGACCATTATGACGTCACCGTCGCCATGACGACCATTATGACATCATAGTCGCCATGACGACCATATGACATCATCGTCGCCATGACGACCATTATGGCAACACCGTCGCCATGACGACCAGTATGACATCATCGTCGCCATGACGACCATTATGACATCACCGTCGCGGTGACGACCATTATGACATCACCGTCGCGGTGACGACCATTATGACATCATCGTCGCCGTGACGACCATTATGACATCATCGAAGCCATGACGACAATTATGACGTCATCGTCGCCATGACGACCATTATGACATCATCGTCGCCGTGACGACCATTATGACGTCACCGTCGCCATGACGACCATTATGACATCATCGTCGCCATGACGACCATATGACATCATCGTCGCCATGACGACCATTATGGCAACACCGTCGCCATGACGACCAGTATGACATCATCGTCGCCATGACGACCATTATGACATCACCGTCGCGGTGACGACCATTATGACATCACCGTCGCGGTGACGACCATTATGACATCATCGTCGCCGTGACGACCATTATGACATCATCGTCGCCATGACGACCATTATGACATCACCGTCGCCATGACGAACATTATGACATCACCAAAGCCATTACAACCATATTGACATCATCGTCGCCATGACGACCATTATGACATCATCGTCGCCATGACAACCATTATGACATCACCAAAGCCATGACCACCATACTGACATCATCGTCGCCATGACGACCATTCTGACATCACCATTGCCATGACGACCATTCTGACATCACCGTCGCCATGACGACCATTAAGACATCACCAAAGCCATGACGACCATACTGACATCATCGTCGCCATAACGACCATTATGATATCATCGTCGCCATGACGACCATTATGACATCATCGTCGCCATGACGACAATTATGACATCACCGTCGCCGTGACGACCATTATGACATCATCGTCGCCATGACGACCATTATGACATCATCGTCGCCATGACGACCATTATGGCAACACCGTCGCCATGATGACCAGTATGACATCATCGTCGCCATGACGACCATTATGACATCATCGTCGCCATGACGACAATTATGACGTCATCGTCGCCATGACGACCATTATGACATCATCGTCGCCGTGACGACCATTATGACGTCACCGTCGCCATGACGACCATTATGACATCATCGTCGCCATGACGACCATATGACATCATCGTCGCCATGACGACCATTATGGCAACACCGTCGCCATGACGACCAGTATGACATCATCGTCGCCATGACGACCATTATGACATCACCGTCGCGGTGACGACCATTATGACATCACCGTCGCGGTGACGACCATTATGACATCATCGTCGCCGTGACGACCATTATGACATCATCGTCGCCATGACGACCATTATGACATCACCGTCGCCATGACGAACATTATGACATCACCAAAGCCATTACAACCATATTGACATCATCGTCGCCATGACGACCATTATGACATCATCGTCGCCATGACAACCATTATGACATCACCAAAGCCATGACCACCATACTGACATCATCGTCGCCATGACGACCATTCTGACATCACCATTGCCATGACGACCATTCTGACATCACCATTGCCATGACGACCATTATGACATCACCGTCGCCATGACGACCATTAAGACATCACCAAAGCCATGACGACCATACTGACATCATCGTCGCCATAACGACCATTATGATATCATCGTCGCCATGACGACCATTATGGCAACACCGTCGCCATGACGACCATTATGACATCATCGTCGGCATGACGACCATTATGACATCATCGTCGCCATGACGACTATTATGACATCACCGTCGCCATGACGACCATTATGACATCATCGTCGCCATGACGACCATTATGACGTCATCGTCGCCATGACGACCATTATGACGTCATCGTCGCCATGACGACCATTATGACGTCATCTTCGCCATGACGACCATTATGACATCATCTTCGGCATGACGACCATTATGACATCACCGTTGCCATGACGATCATTATGACATCATCGTCGCCATGACGACCATTATGTCAACACCGTCGCCATGACGACCATTATGGCATCATCGTCGGCATGACGACCATTATGACATCACCGTCGCCATGACGACCATTATGACATCACCAAAGCCATGACAACCATATTGACATCATCGTCGCCATGACGACCAATATGACATCATCGTCGCCATGACGACCATTATGACATCACCAACGCCATGGCCACCATACTGACATCATCGTCGCCATGACAACCATTCTGACATCACCATTGCCATGACGACCATTATGACATCACCGTCGCCATGACGACCATTATGACATCATCGTCGCCATGACGACCATACTGACATCATCGTCGCCATGACGACCATTATGACATCATCGTCGCCATGACGACCATTATGGCAACACAGTCGCCATGACGACCAGTATGACATCACCGTCGCCATGACGACCATTATGACATCACCGTCGCCGTGACGACCATTATGACATCATCGTCGCCGTGACGACCATTATGACATCAACAAAGCCATGACAACCATATTGACATCATCGTCGCCATGACGACCATTATGACATCATCGTCGCCATGACGACCATTATGACATCACCATTGCCATGACGACCATTATGACATCACCAAAGCCATGACCACCATACTGACATCATCGTCTCCATGACGACCATTATGACATCATCGTCGCCATGACGACCATTATGGCAACACCGTCGCCATGATGACCAGTATGACATCATCGTCGCCATGACGACCATTATGACATCATCGTCGCCATGACGACAATTATGACGTCATCGTCGCCATGACGACCATTATGACATCATCGTCGCCGTGACGACCATTATGACGTCACCGTCGCCATGACGACCATTATGACATCATAGTCGCCATGACGACCATATGACATCATCGTCGCCATGACGACCATTATGGCAACACCGTCGCCATGACGACCAGTATGACATCATCGTCGCCATGACGACCATTATGACATCACCGTCGCGGTGACGACCATTATGACATCACCGTCGCGGTGACGACCATTATGACATCATCGTCGCCGTGACGACCATTATGACATCATCGAAGCCATGACGACAATTATGACGTCATCGTCGCCATGACGACCATTATGACATCATCGTCGCCGTGACGACCATTATGACGTCACCGTCGCCATGACGACCATTATGACATCATCGTCGCCATGACGACCATATGACATCATCGTCGCCATGACGACCATTATGGCAACACCGTCGCCATGACGACCAGTATGACATCATCGTCGCCATGACGACCATTATGACATCACCGTCGCGGTGACGACCATTATGACATCACCGTCGCGGTGACGACCATTATGACATCATCGTCGCCGTGACGACCATTATGACATCATCGTCGCCATGACGACCATTATGACATCACCGTCGCCATGACGAACATTATGACATCACCAAAGCCATTACAACCATATTGACATCATCGTCGCCATGACGACCATTATGACATCATCGTCGCCATGACAACCATTATGACATCACCAAAGCCATGACCACCATACTGACATCATCGTCGCCATGACGACCATTCTGACATCACCATTGCCATGACGACCATTCTGACATCACCATTGCCATGACGACCATTATGACATCACCGTCGCCATGACGACCATTAAGACATCACCAAAGCCATGACGACCATACTGACATCATCGTCGCCATAACGACCATTATGATATCATCGTCGCCATGACGACCATTATGACATCATCGTCGCCATGACGACAATTATGACATCACCGTCGCCGTGACGACCATTATGACATCATCGTCGCCATGACGACCATTATGACATCATCGTCGCCATGACGACCATTATGGCAACACCGTCGCCATGACGACCAGTATGACATCATCGTCGCCATGACGACCAGTATGACATCATCGTCGCCATGACGACAATTATGACATCACCGTCGCCGTGACGACCATTATGACATCATCGTCGCCATGACGACCATTATGACATCATCGTCGCCATGACGACCATTATGGCAACACCGTCGCCATGACGACCAGTATGACATCATCGTCGCCATGACGACCAGTATGACATCATCGTCGCCGTGACGACCATTATGACATCACCGTCGCCGTGACGACCATTATGACATCATCGTCGCCGTGACGACCATTATGACATCATCGTCGCCATGACGACCATTATGACATCACCGTCGCCATGACGACCATTATGACATCAACAAAGCCATGACAACCATATTGACATCATCGTCGCCATGACGACCATTATGACATCATCGTCGCCATGATGACCATTATGACATCACCATTGCCATGACGACCATTATGACATCACCAAAGCCATGACCACCATACTGACATCATCGTCTCCATGACGACCATTATGACATCATCGTCGCCATGACGACCATTATGGCAACACCGTCGCCATGATGACCAGTATGACATCATCGTCGCCATGACGACCATTATGACATCATCGTCGCCATGACGACAATTATGACGTCATCGTCGCCATGACGACCATTATGACATCATCGTCGCCGTGACGACCATTATGACGTCACCGTCGCCATGACGACCATTATGACATCATCGTCGCCATGACGACCATATGACATCATCGTCGCCATGACGACCATTATGGCAACACCGTCGCCATGACGACCAGTATGACATCATCGTCGCCATGACGACCATTATGACATCACCGTCGCGGTGACGACCATTATGACATCACCGTCGCGGTGACGACCATTATGACATCATCGTCGCCGTGACGACCATTATGACATCATCGTCGCCATGACGACCATTATGACATCACCGTCGCCATGACGAACATTATGACATCACCAAAGCCATTACAACCATATTGACATCATCGTCGCCATGACGACCATTATGACATCATCGTCGCCATGACAACCATTATGACATCACCAAAGCCATGACCACAATACTGACATCATCGTCGCCATGACGACCATTCTGACATCACCATTGCCATGACGACCATTCTGACATCACCATTGCCATGACGACCATTATGACATCACCGTCGCCATGACGACCATTAAGACATCACCAAAGCCATGACGACCATACTGACATCATCGTCGCCATAACGACCATTATGATATCATCGTCGCCATGACGACCATTATGGCAACACCGTCGCCATGACGACCATTATGACATCATCGTCGGCATGACGACCATTATGACATCATCGTCGCCATGACGACTATTATGACATCACCGTCGCCATGACGACCATTATGACATCATCGTCGCCATGACGACCATTATGACGTCATCGTCGCCATGACGACCATTATGACGTCATCGTCGCCATGACGACCATTATGACATCATCTTCGCCATGACGACCATTATGACATCATCTTCGGCATGACGACCATTATGACATCACCGTCGCCATGACGATCATTATGACATCATCGTCGCCATGACGACCATTATGTCAACACCGTCGCCATGACGACCATTATGGCATCATCGTCGGCATGACGACCATTATGACATCACCGTCGCCATGACGACCATTATGACATCACCAAAGCCATGACAACCATTCTGACATCATCGTCGCCATGACGACCAAAATGACATCATCGTCGCCATGACGACCATTATGACATCACCAACGCCATGGCCACCATACTGACATCATCGTCGCCATGACAACCATTCTGACATCACCATTGCCATGACGACCATTATGACATCACCGTCGCCATGACGACCATTATGACATCATCGTCGCCATGACGACCATACTGACATCATCGTCGCCATGACGACCATTATGACATCATCGTCGCCATGACGACCATTATGGCAACACCGTCGCCATGACGACCAGTATGACATCATCGTCGCCATGACGACCATTATGACATCACCGTCGCCGTGACGACCATTATGACATCATCGTCGCCGTGACGACCATTATGACATCAACAAAGCCATGACAACCATATTGACATCATCGTCGCCATGACGACCATTATGACATCATCGTCGCCATGACGACCATTATGACATCACCATTGCCATGACGACCATTATGACATCACCAAAGCCATGACCACCATACTGACATCATCGTCTCCATGACGACCATTATGACATCATCGTCGCCATGACGACCATTATGGCAACACCGTCGCCATGATGACCAGTATGACATCATCGTCGCCATGACGACCATTATGACATCATCGTCGCCATGACGACAATTATGACGTCATCGTCGCCATGACGACCATTATGACATCATCGTCGCCGTGACGACCATTATGACGTCACCGTCGCCATGACGACCATTATGACATCATAGTCGCCATGACGACCATATGACATCATCGTCGCCATGACGACCATTATGGCAACACCGTCGCCATGACGACCAGTATGACATCATCGTCGCCATGACGACCATTATGACATCACCGTCGCGGTGACGACCATTATGACATCACCGTCGCGGTGACGACCATTATGACATCATCGTCGCCGTGACGACCATTATGACATCATCGTCGCCATGACGACCATTATGACATCACCGTCGCCATGACGAACATTATGACATCACCAAAGCCACTACAACCATATTGACATCATCGTCGCCATGACGACCATTATGACATCATCGTCGCCATGACGACCATTATGACATCACCAAAGCCATGACCACCATACTGACATCATCGTCGCCATGACGACCATTCTGACATCACCATTGCCATGACGACCATTCTGACATCACCATTGCCATGACGACCATTATGACATCACCGTCGCCATGACGACCATTAAGACATCACCAAAGCCATGACGACCATACTGACATCATCGTCGCCATGACGACCATTATGATATCATCGTCGCCATGACGACCATTATGGCAACACCGTCGCCATGACGACCATTATGACATCATCGTCGGCATGACGACCATTATGACATCATCGTCGCCATGACGACTATTATGACATCACCGTCGCCATGACGACCATTATGACATCATCGTCGCCATGACGTCCATTATGACGTCATCGTCGCCATGACGACCATTATGACGTCATCGTCGCCATGACGACCATTATGACATCATCTTCGCCATGACGACCATTATGACATCATCGTCGGCATGACGACCATTATGACATCACCGTCGCCATGACGATCATTATGACATCATCGTCGCCATGACGACCATTATGGCAACACCGTCGCCATGACGACCAGTATGACATCATCGTAGCCATGACTACCATTATGACATCATCGTCGCCATGACTACCATTATGACGTCATCGTTGCCATGACGAGCATTATGACATCATCGTCACCATGACGACCAATATGACGTCATCGTCGCCATGACGACCATTATGGCAACACCGTCGCCATGACGACCAGTATGACATCATCGTCGCCATGACGACAATTATGACATCACCGTCGCCGTGACGACCATTATGACATCATCGTCGCTATGACGACCATTATGACATCACCGTCGCCGTGACGACCATTATGACATCATCGTCGCTGTGACGACCATTATGACATCATCGTCGCCATGACGACCATTATGACATCACCGTCGCCATGACGACCATTATGGCAACACCGTCGCCATGACGAACATTATGACATCATCGTCGGCATGACGACCATTATGACATCATCGTCGCCATGACGACCATTATGGCAACACCGTCGCCATGACGACCATTATGACATCATCTTCGGAATGACGACCATTATGACATCATTTTCGCCATGACGACCGTTATGACATCATCGTCGGCATGACGACCATTATGACATCACGGTCGCCATGACGACCTTTATGACATCATCGTCGCCATGACGACCATTATGGCAACACCGTCTCCATGACGACCAGTATGACATCATCGTCGCCATGACGACCATTATGACATCACCATCGCCGTGACGACCATTATGACATCATCGTCGCCGTGACGGCCATTATGACATCATCGTCGCCGTGATGAACATTATGACATCATCGTCGCCATGACGACCATTATGACATCACCGTCGCCATGACGACCATTATGACATCACCAAAGCCATGACAACCATATTGACATCATCGTCGCCATGACGACCATTATGACATCACCAAAGCCATGACCACCATACTGACATCATCGTCGCCATGACGACCATTCTGACATCACCATTGCCATGACGACCATTATGACATCACCGTCGCCATGACGACCATTATGACATCACCAAAGCCATGACCACCATACTGACATCATTGTCGCCATGACGACCATTATGACATCATCGTCGCCATGACGACCATTATGGCAACACCGTCGCCATGACGACCAGTATGACATCATCGTCGCCATGACGACCATTATGACATCACCGTCGCCATGACGACCATTATGACATCATCGTCGCCATGACGACCATTATGACATCATCGTCGCCATGACGACCATTATGACATCACCATCGCCATGTCGACCATTATGACATCACCAAAGCCATGACAACCATATTGACATCATCGTCGCCATGACGACCATTATGACATCATCGTCGCCATGACGACCATTATGACATCACCAAAGCCATGACCACCATACTGACATCATCGTCGCCATGACGACCATTCTGACATCACCATTGCCATGACGACCATTATGACATCACCGTCGCCATGACAACCATTATAACATCACCAAAGCCATGACCACCATACTGACATCATCGTCGCCATGACGACCATTATGACATCATCGTCGCTATGACGACCATTATGACATCATCGTCGCCATGACGACCATTATGACATCACCAAAGCCATGACCACCATACTGACATCATCGTCGGCTTGACGACCATTATGACATCACCGTCGCCATGACGACCATTATGACATCATCGTCGCCATGACGACCATTATGACATCACCGTCGCCATGACGACCATTATGACATCACCAAAGCCATGACAACCATATTGACATCATCGTCGCCATGACGACCATTATGACATCATCGTCGCCATGACGACCATTATGTCAACACCATCGCCATGACGACCATTATGGCATCATCGTCGGCATGACGACCATTATGACATCACCGTCGCCATGACGACCATTATGACATCACCAAAGCCATGACAACCATATTGACATCATCGTCGCCATTACGACCAATATGACAACATCGTCGCCATGACGACCATTATGACATCACCAACGCCATGGCCACCATACTGACATCATCGTCGCCATGACAACCATTCTGACATCACCATTGCCATGACGACCATTATGACATCACCGTCGCCATGACGACCATTATGACATCACCAAAGCCATGACCACCATACTGACATCATCGTCGCCATGACGACCATTATGACATCATCGTCGCCATGACGACCATTATGGCAACACCGTCGCCATGACGACCAGTATGACATCATCGTCGCCATGACGACCAGTATGACATCATCGTCGCCGTGACGACCATTATGACATCACCGTCGCCGTGACGACCATTATGACATCATCGTCGCCGTGACGACCATTATGACATCATCGTCGCCATGACGACCATTATGACATCACCGTCGCCATGACGACCATTATGACATCAACAAAGCCATGACAACCATATTGACATCATCGTCGCCATGACGACCATTATGACATCATCGTCGCCATGATGACCATTATGACATCACCATTGCCATGACGACCATTATGACATCACCAAAGCCATGACCACCATACTGACATCATCGTCTCCATGACGACCATTATGACATCATCGTCACCATGACGACCATTATGGCAACACCGTCGCCATGATGACCAGTATGACATCATCGTCGCCATGACGACCATTATGACATCATCGAAGCCATGACGACAATTATGACGTCATCGTCGCCATGACGACCATTATGACATCATCGTCGTCGTGACGACCATTATGACGTCACCGTCGCCATGACGACCATTATGACATCATCGTCGCCATGACGACCATATGACATCATCGTCGCCATGACGACCATTATGGCAACACCGTCGCCATGACGACCAGTATGACATCATCGTCGCCATGACGACCATTATGACATCACCGTCGCGGTGACGACCATTATGACATCACCGTCGCGGTGACGACCATTATGACATCATCGTCGCCGTGACGACCATTATGACATCATCGTCGCCATGACGACCATTATGACATCACCGTCGCCATGACGAACATTATGACATCACCAAAGCCATTACAACCATATTGACATCATCGTCGCCATGACGACCATTATGACATCATCGTCGCCATGACAACCATTATGACATCACCAAAGCCATGACCACCATACTGACATCATCGTCGCCATGACGACCATTCTGACATCACCATTGCCATGACGACCATTCTGACATCACCATTGCCATGACGACCATTATGACATCACCGTCGCCATGACGACCATTAAGACATCACCAAAGCCATGACGACCATACTGACATCATCGTCGCCATAACGACCATTATGATATCATCGTCGCCATGACGACCATTATGGCAACACCGTCGCCATGACGACCATTATGACATCATCGTCGGCATGACGACCATTATGACATCATCGTCGCCATGACGACTATTATGACATCACCGTCGCCATGACGACCATTATGACATCATCGTCGCCATGACGACCATTATGACGTCATCGTCGCCATGACGACCATTATGACGTCATCGTCGCCATGACGACCATTATGACATCATCTTCGCCATGACGACCATTATGACATCATCTTCGGCATGACGACCATTATGACATCACCGTCGCCATGACGATCATTATGACATCATCGTCGCCATGACGACCATTATGGCAACACTGTCGCCATGACGACCAGTATGACATCATCGTAGCCATGACTACCATTATGACATCATCGTCGCCATGACGACCATTATGACGTCATCGTTGCCATGACGACCATTATGACATCATCGTCACCATGACGACCAATATGACGTCATCGTCGCCATGACGACCATTATGGCAACACCGTCGCCATGACGACCAGTATGACATCATCGACGCCATGACGACAATTATGACATCACCGTCGCCGTGACGACCATTATGACATCATCGTCGCCATGACGACCATTATGACATCACCGTCGCCTTGACGACCATTATGACATCACCAAAGCCATGACAACCATATTGACATCATCGTCGCCATGACGACCATTATGACATCATCGTCGCCATGACGACCATTATGACATCACCAAAGCCATGACCACCATACTGACATCACCGTCGCCATGACGACCATTCTGACATCACCATTGCCATGACAACCATTATGACATCACCGTCGCCATGACGACCATTATGACATCACCAAAGCCATGACCACCATACTGACATCATCGTCGCCATGACGACCATTATGACATCATCGTCGGCATGACGACCATTATGACATCATCGTCGCAATGATGACCATTATGGCAATACCGTCGCCATGACGACCAGTATGACATCATCGTCGCCATGACGACCATTATGACATCATCGTCGCCATGACGACCATTATGACATCATCGTCGCCATGACGACCATTATGACATCACCAAAGCCATGACCACCATACTGACATCATCGTCGCCATGACAACCATTCTGACATCACCATTGCCATGACGACCATTATGACATCACCAATCCATGACCACCATACTGACATCATCGTCGCCATGACGACCATTATGACATCATCGTCGCCATGACGACCATTATGACATGATCGTCGCCATGACGACCATTATGGCAACACCGTCGCCATGACGACCATTATGACATCATCGTCGGCAAGACGACCATTATGACATCATCGTCGCCATGACGACTATTATGACATCACCGTCGCCATGACGACCATTATGACATCATCGTCGGCAAGACGACCATTATGACATCATCGTCGCCATGACGACCATTATGACATCATCTTCGCCATGACGACCATTATGACATCATCGTCGGTATGACGACCATTATGACATCATCGTCGCCATGACGACCATTATGACATCATCGTCGCCATGACGACCATTATGGCAACACCGTCGCCATGACGACCATTATGGCAACACCGTCGCCATGACGACCAGTATGACATCATCGTCGCCATGACGACCATTATGACATCATCGTCGCCATGACGACCATTATGACGTCATCGTCGCCATGACGACCATTATTACATCATCGTCGCCGTGACGACCATTATGACGTCATCGTCGCCATGACGACCATTATGACATCATCGTCGCCATGACGACCATATGACATCATCGTCGCCATGACGACCATTATGGCAACACCGTCGCCATGACGACCAGTATGACATCATCGTCGCCATGACGACCATTATGACATCACCGTCACGGTGACGACCATTATGACATCATCGTCGCCGTGAGGACCATCATGACATCATCGTCGCCATGACGACCATTATGACATCACCGTCGCCATGACGACCATTATGACATCACAAAAGCCATTACAACAATATTGACATCATCGTCGCGATGACGACCATTATGACATCATCGTCGCCATGACGACCATTATGACATCACCAAAGCCATGACCACCATTCTGACATCATCGTCGCCATGACGACCATTCTGACATCACCATTGCCATGACGACCATTATGACATCACCGTCGCCATGACGACCATTATGACATCACCAAAGCCATGACCACCATACTGACATCATCGTCGCCATGACGACCATTATGATATCATCGTCGCCATGACGACCATTATGACATCATCGTCGGCATGACGACCATTATGACATCATCTTCGCCATGACGACCATTATGACATCATCTTCGCCATGACGACCATTATGACATCATCGTCGGCATGACGACCATTATGACATCACCGTCGCCATGACGATCATTATGACATCATCGTCGCCATGACGACCATTATGGCAACACCGTCGCCATGACGACCAGTATGACATCATCGTCGCCATGACTACCATTATGGCAACATCGTCGCCATGACGACCAGTATGACATCTTGGTCGCCATGACGACCATTATGACATCATCGTCGCCATGACGACCATTATGGCAACACCGTCGCCATGACGACCAGTATGACATCATCGTCGCCATGACGACCATTATGACATCACCGTCGCCGTGACGACCATTATGACATCATCGTCGCCATGACGACCATTATGACATCATCGTCGCCATGACGACCATTATGACATCACCATCGCCATGTCGACCATTATGACATCACCAAAGCCATGACAACCATATTGACATCATCGTCGCCATGACGACCATTATGACATCATCGTCGCCATGACGACCATTATGACATCACCAAAGCCATGACCACCATACTGACATCATCGTCGCCATGACGACCATTATGACATCATCGTCGCTATGACGACCATTATGACATCATCGTCGCCATGACGACCATTATGACATCACCAAAGCCTTGACCACCATACTGACATCATCGTCGGCTTGACGACCATTATGACATCACCGTCGCCATGACGACCATTATGACATCATCGTCGCCATGACGACCATTATGGCAACACCGTCGCCATGACGACCAGTATGACATCATCGTCGCCATGACGACCATTATGACATCATCGTCGCCATGACGACCATTATGACATCATCGTCGCCATGACGACCATTATGGCAACACCGTCGCCATGACGACCAGTATGACATCATCGTCGCCATGGCGACCATTATGACATCACCGTCGCCGTGACGACCATTATGACATCATCGTCGCCATGACGACCATTATGACATCACCGTCGCCATGACGAACATTATGACATCACCAAAGCCATTACAACCATATTGACATCATCGTCGCCATGACGACCATTATGACATCATCGTCGCCATGACGACCATTATGACATCACCATTGCCATGACGACCATTATGACATCACCGTCGCCATGACGACCATTAAGACATCACCAAAGCCATGACCACCATACTGACATCATCGTCGCCATGACGACCATTATGATATCATCGTCGCCATGACGACCATTATGGCAACACCGTCGCCATGACGACCATTATGACATCATCGTCGGCATGACGACCATTATGACATCATCGTCGCCATGACGACTATTATGACATCACCGTCGCCATGACGACCATTATGACGTCATCGTCGCCATGTCGACCATTATGACGTCATCGTCGCCATGACGACCATTATGACGTCATCGTCGCCATGACGACCATTATGACATCATCTTCGCCATGACGACCATTATGACATCATCGTCGGCATGACGACCATTATGACATCACCGTCGCCATGACGATCATTATGACATCATCGTCGCCATGACGACCATTATGGCAACACCGTCGCCATGACGACCAGTATGACATCATCGTCGCCATGACTACCATTATGACATCATCGTCGCCATGACGACCATTATGACGTCATCGTTGCCATGACGACCATTATGACATCATCGTCGCCATGACGACCAATATGACGTCATCGTCGCCATGACGACCATTATGGCAACACCGTCGCCATGACGACCAGTATGACATCATCGTCGCCATGACGACAATTATGACATCACCGTCGCCGTGACGACCATTATGACATCATCGTCGCCATGACGACCATTATGACATCACCGTCGCCTTGACGACCATTATGACATCACCAAAGCCATGACAACCATATTGACATCATCGTCGCCATGACGACCATTATGACATCATCGTCGCCATGACGACCATTATGACATCACCAAAGCAATGACCACCATACTGACATCACCGTCGCCATGACGACCATTCTGACATCACCATTGCCATGACGACCATTATGACATCACCGTCGCCATGACGACCATTATGACATCACCAAAGCCATGACCACCATACTGACATCATCGTCGCCATGACGACCATTATGACATCATCGTCGGCATGACGACCATGATGACATCATCGTCGTAATGATGACCATTATGGCAATACCGTCGCCATGACGACCAGTATGACATCATCGTCGCCATGATGACCATTATGGCAACACCGTCGCCATGACGACCAGTATGACATCATCGTCGCCATGACGACCATTATGGCAACACCGTCGCCATGACGACCAGTATGACATCATCGTAGCCATGACTACCATTATGACATCATCGTCGCCATGACGACCATTATGACGTCATCGTTGCCATGACGACCATTATGACATCATCGTCACCATGACGACCAATATGACGTCATCGTCGCCATGACGACCATTATGGCAACACCGTCGCCATGACGACCAGTATGACATCATCGTCGCCATGACGACAATTATGACATCACCGTCGCCGTGACGACCATTATGACATCATCGTCGCCATGACGACCATTATGACATCACCGTCGCCTTGACGACCATTATGACATCACCAAAGCCATGACAACCATATTGACATCATCGTCGCCATGACGACCATTATGACATCATCGTCGCCATGACGACCATTCTGACATCACCAAAGCCATGACCACCATACTGACATCACCGTCGCCATGACGACCATTCTGACATCACCATTGCCATGACGACCATTATGACATCACCGTCGCCATGACGACCATTATGACATCACCAAAGCCATGACCACCATACTGACATCATCGTCGCCATGACGACCATTATGACATCATCGTCGGCATGACGACCATTATGACATCATCGTCGCCATGATGACCATTATGGCAATACCGTCGCCATGACGACCAGTATGACATCATCGTCGCCATGACGACCATTATGACATCATCGTCGCCATGACGACCATTATGACATCATCGTCGCCATGACGACCATTATGACATCACCAAAGCCATGACCACCATACTGACATCATCGTCGCCATGACGACCATTCTGACATCACCATTGCCATGACGACCATTATGACATCACCAATCCATGACCACCATACTGACATCATCGTCGCCATGACGACCATTATGACATCATCGTCGCCATGACGACCATTATGACATGATCGTCGCCATGACGACCATTATGGCAACACCGTCGCCATGACGACCATTATGACATCATCGTCGGCAAGACGACCATTATGACATCATCGTCGCCATGACGACTATTATGACATCACCGTCGCCATGACGACCATTATGACATCATCGTCGGCAAGACGACCATTATGACATCATCGTCGCCATGACGACCATTATGACATCATCTTCGCCATGACGACCATTATGACATCATCGTCGGTATGACGACCATTATGACATCATCGTCGCCATGACGACCATTATGACATCATCGTCGCCATGACGACCATTATGGCAACACCGTCGCCATGACGACCAGTATGACATCATCGTCGCCATGACGACCATTATGACATCATCGTCGCCATGACGACCATTATGACGTCATCGTCGCCATGACGACCATTATTACATCATCGTCGCCGTGACGACCATTATGACGTCATCGTCGCCGTGACGACCATTATGACGTCATCGTCGCCATGACGACCATTATGACATCATCGTCGCCATGACGACCATATGACATCATCGTCGCCATGACGACCATTATGGCAACACCGTCGCCATGACGACCAGTATGACATCATCGTCGCCATGACGACCATTATGACATCACCGTCGCGGTGACGACCGTTATGACATCATCGTCGCCGTGACGACCATCATGACATCATCGTCGCCATGACGACCATTATGACATCACCGTCGCCATGACGACCATTATGACATCACCAAAGCCATTACAACAATATTGACATCATCGTCGCGATGACGACCATTATGACATCATCGTCGCCATGACGACCATTATGACATCACCAAAGCCATGACCACCATTCTGACATCATCGTCGCCATGACGACCATTCTGACATCACCATTGCCATGACGACCATTATGACATCACCGTCGCCATGACGACCATTATGACATCACCAAAGCCATGACCACCATACTGACATCATCGTCGCCATGACGACCATTATGATATCATCGTCGCCATGACGACCATTATGACATCATCGTCGGCATGACGACCATTATGACATCATCTTCGCCATGACGACCATTATGACATCATCTTCGCCATGACGACCATTATGACATCATCGTCGGCATGACGACCATTATGACATCACCGTCGCCATGACGATCATTATGACATCATCGTCGCCATGACGACCATTATGGCAACACCGTCGCCATGACGACCAGTATGACATCATCGTCGCCATGACTACCATTATGGCAACATCGTCGCCATGACGACCAGTATGACATCTTAGTCGCCATGACGACCATTATGACATCATCGTCGCCATGACGACCATTATGGCAACACCGTCGCCATGACGACCAGTATGACATCATCGTCGCCATGACGACCATTATGACATCACCGTCGCCGTGACGACCATTATGACATCATCGTCGCCATGACGACCATTATGACATCATCGTCGCCATGACGACCATTATGACATCACCATCGCCATGTCGACCATTATGACATCACCAAAGCCATGACAACCATATTGACATCATCGTCGACATGACGACCATCATGACATCATCGTCGCCATGACGACCATTATGACATCACCAAAGCCATGACCACCATACTGACATCATCGTCGCCATGACGACCATTATGACATCATCGTCGCTATGACGACCATTATGACATCATCGTCGCCATGACGACCATTATGACATCACCAAAGCCATGACCACCATACTGACATCATCGTCGGCTTGACGACCATTATGACATCACCGTCGCCATGACGACCATTATGACATCATCGTCGCCATGACGACCATTATGGCAACACCGTCGCCATGACGACCAGTATGACATCATCGTCGCCATGACGACCATTATGACATCATCGTCGCCATGACGACCATTATGACATTATCGTCGCCATGACGACCATTATGGCAACACCGTCGCCATGACGACCAGTATGACATCATCGTCGCCATGGCGACCATTATGACATCACCGTCGCCGTGACGACCATTATGACATCATCGTCGCCATGACGACCATTATGACATCACCGTCGCCATGACGAACATTATGACATCACCAAAGCCATTACAACCATATTGACATCATCGTCGCCATGACGACCATTATGACATCATCGTCGCCATGACGACCATTATGACATCACCGTTGCCATGACGACCATTATGACATCACCGTCGCCATGACGACCATTAAGACATCACCAAAGCCATGACCACCATACTGACATCATCGTCGCCATGACGACCATTATGATATCATCGTCGCCATGACGACCATTATGGCAACACCGTCGCCATGACGACCATTATGACATCATCGTCGGCATGACGACCATTATGACATCATCGTCGCCATGACGACTATTATGACATCACCGTCGCCATGACGACCATTATGACGTCATCGTCGCCATGACGACCATTATGACGTCATCGTCGCCATGACGACCATTATGACGTCATCGTCGCCATGACGACCATTATGACATCATCTTCGCCATGACGACCATTATGACATCATCGTCGCCATGACGACCATTATTACATCATCGGCGCCGTGACGACCATTATGACGTCATCGTCGCCATGACGACCATTATGACATCATCGTCGCCATGACGACCATATGACATCATCGTCGCCATGACGACCATTATGGCAACACCGTCGCCATGACGACCAGTATGACATCATCGTCGCCATGACGACCATTATGACATCACCGTCGCGGTGACGACCATTATGACATCATCGTCGCCGTGACGACCATCATGACATCATCGTCGCCATGACGACCATTATGACATCACCGTCGCCATGACGACCATTATGACATCACCAAAGCCATTACAACAATATTGACATCATCGTCGCGATGACGACCATTATGACATCATCGTCGCCATGACGACCATTATGACATCACCAAAGCCATGACCACCATTCTGACATCATCGTCGCCATGACGACCATTCTGACATCACCATTGCCATGACGACCATTATGACATCACCGTCGCCATGACGACCATTATGACATCACCAAAGCCATGACCACCATACTGACATCATCGTCGCCATGACGACCATTATGATATCATCGTCGCCATGACGACCATTATGACATCATCGTCGGCATGACGACCATTATGACATCATCTTCGCCATGACGACCATTATGACATCATCGTCGGCACGACGACCATTATGACATCACCGTCGCCATGACGATCATTATGACATCATCGTCGCCATGACGACCATTATGGCAACACCGTCGCCATGACGACCAGTATGACATCATCGTCGCCATGACTACCATTATGGCAACATCGTCGCCATGACGACCAGTATGACATCTTCGTCGCCATGACGACCATTATGACATCATCGTCGCCATGACGACCATTATGGCAACACCGTCGCCATGACGACCAGTATGACATCATCGTCGCCATGACGACCATTATGACATCACCGTCGCCGTGACGACCATTATGACATCATCGTCGCCATGACGACCATTATGACATCATCGTCGCCATGACGACCATTATGACATCACCATCGCCATGTCGACCATTATGACATCACCAAAGCCATGACAACCATATTGACATCATCGTCGCCATGACGACCATTATGACATCATCGTCGCCATGACGACCATTATGACATCACCAAAGCCATGACCACCATACTGACATCATCGTCGCCATGACGACCATTATGACATCATCGTCGCTATGACGACCATTATGACATCATCGTCGCCATGACGACCATTATGACATCACCAAAGCCATGACCACCATACTGACATCATCGTCGGCTTGACGACCATTATGACATCACCGTCGCCATGACGACCATTATGACATCATCGTCGCCATGACGACCATTATGGCAACACCGTCGCCATGACGACCAGTATGACATCATCGTCGCCATGACGACCATTATGACATCATCGTCGCCATGACGACCATTATGACATTATCGTCGCCATGACGACCATTATGGCAACACCGTCGCCATGACGACCAGTATGACATCATCGTCGCCATGACGACCATATGACATCATCGTCGCCATGACGACCATTATGGCAACACCGTCGCCATGACGACCAGTATGACATCATCGTCGCCATGACGACCATTATGACATCATCGTCGCCGTGACGACCATCATGACATCATCGTCGCCATGACGACCATTATGACATCACCAAAGCCATTACAACCATATTGACATCATCGTCGCCATGACGACCATTATGACATCATCGTCGCCATGACGACCATTATGACATCACCAAAGCCATGACCACCATACTGACATCATCGTCGCCATGACGACCATTATGATATCATCGTCGCCATGACGACCATTATGGCAACACCGTCGCCATGACGACCATTATGACATCATCGTCGGCATGACGGCCATTATGACATCATCGTCGCCATGAAGACTATTATGACATCACCGTCGCCATGACGACCATTATGACATCATCTTCGCCATGACGACCATTATGACATCATCGTCGGCATGACGACCATTATGACATCACCGTCGCCATGACGATCATTATGACATCATCATCGCCATGACGACCATTATGGCAACACCGTCGCCATGACGACCAGTATGACATCATCGTCGCCATGACTACCATTATGGCAACACCGCCGCCATGACGACCAGTATGACATCATCGTCGCCATGACTACCATTATGACATCATCGTCGCCATGACGACCATTATGGCAACACCGTCGCCATGACGACCAGTATGACATCATCATCGCCATGACGACAATTATGACATCACCGTCGCCGTGACGACCATTATGACATCATCGTCGCCATGACAACCATTATGACATCACCGTCGCCATGACGACCATTATGACATCACCAAAGCCATGACAACCATATTGACATCATCGTCGCCATGACGACCATTATGACATCATCGTCGCCATGACGACCATTATGACATCACCAAAGCCATGACCACCATACTGACATCATCGTCGCCATGACGACCATTCTGACATCACCATTGCCATGACGACCATTATGACATCAACGTCGCCATGACGACCATTATGACATCACCAAAGCCATGACCACCATACTGACATCATCGTCGGCTTGACGAACATTATGACATCACCGTCGCCATGACGACCATTATGACATCATCGTCGCCATGACGACCATTATGGCAACACCGTCGCCATGACGACCAGTATGACATCATCGTCGCCATGACGACCATTATGACATCATCGTCGCCATGACGACCATTATGACATTATCATCGCCATGACGACCATTATGGCAACACCGTCGCCATGACGACCAGTATGACATCATCGTCGCCATGGCGACCATTATGACATCACCGTCGCCGTGACGACCATTATGACATCATCGTCGCCATGACGACCATTATGACATCACCGTCGCCATGACGAACATTATGACATCACCAAAGCCATTACAACCATATTGACATCATCGTCGCCATGACGACCATTATGACATCATCGTCGCCATGACGACCATTATGACATCACCGTTGCCATGACGACCATTATGACATCACCGTCGCCATGACGACCATTAAGACATCACCAAAGCCATGACCACCATACTGACATCATCGTCGCCATGACGACCATTATGATATCATCGTCGCCATGACGACCATTATGGCAACACCGTCGCCATGACGACCATTATGACATCATCGTCGGCATGACGACCATTATGACATCATCGTCGCCATGACGACTATTATGACATCACCGTCGCCATGACGACCATTATGACGTCATCGTCGCCATGACGACCATTATGACGTCATCGTCGCCATGACGACCATTATGACGTCATTGTCGCCATGACGACCATTATGACATCATCTTCGCCATGACGACCATTATGACATCATCGTCGCCATGACGACCATTATTACATCATCGTCGCCGTGACGACCATTATGACGTCATCGTCGCCATGACGACCATTATGACATCATCGTCGCCATGACGACCATATGACATCATCGTCGCCATGACGACCATTATGGCAACACCGTCGCCATGACGACCAGTATGACATCATCGTCGCCATGACGACCATTATGACATCACCGTCGCGGTGACGACCATTATGACATCATCGTCGCCGTGACGACCATCATGACATCATCGTCGCCATGACGACCATTATGACATCACCGTCGCCATGACGACCATTATGACATCACCAAAGCCATTACAACAATATTGACATCATCGTCGCGATGACGACCATTATGACATCATCGTCGCCATGACGACCATTATGACATCACCAAAGCCATGACCACCATTCTGACATCATCGTCGCCATGACGACCATTCTGACATCACCATTGCCATGACGACCATTATGACATCACCGTCGCCATGACGACCATTATGACATCACCAAAGCCATGACCACCATACTGACATCATCGTCGCCATGACGACCATTATGATATCATCGTCGCCATGACGACCATTATGACATCATCGTCGGCATGACGACCATTATGACATCATCTTCGCCATGACGACCATTATGACATCATCTTCGCCATGACGACCATTATGACATCATCGTCGGCACGACGACCATTATGACATCACCGTCGCCATGACGATCATTATGACATCATCGTCGCCATGACGACCATTATGGCAACACCGTCGCCATGACGACCAGTATGACATCATCGTCGCCATGACTACCATTATGGCAACATCGTCGCCATGACGACCAGTATGACATCTTCGTCGCCATGACGACCATTATGACATCATCGTCGCCATGACGACCATTATGGCAACACCGTCGCCATGACGACCAGTATGACATCATCGTCGCCATGACGACCATTTTGACATCACCGTCGCCGTGACGACCATTATGACATCATCGTCGCCATGACGACCATTATGACATCATCGTCGCCATGACGACCATTATGACATCACCATCGCCATGTCGACCATTATGACATCACCAAAGCCATGACAACCATATTGACATCATCGTCGCCATGACGACCATTATGACATCATCGTCGCCATGACGACCATTATGACATCACCAAAGCCATGACCACCATACTGACATCATCGTCGCCATGACGACCATTATGACATCATCGTCGCTATGACGACCATTATGACATCATTGTCGCCATGACGACCATTATGACATCACCAAAGCCATGACCACCATACTGACATCATCGTCGGCTTGACGACCATTATGACATCACCGTCGCCATGACGACCATTATGACATCATCGTCGCCATGACGACCATTATGGCAACACCGTCGCCATGACGACCAGTATGACATCATCGTCGCCATGACGACCATTATGACATCATCGTCGCCATGACGACCATTATGACATTATCGTCGCCATGACGACCATTATGGCAACACCGTCGCCATGACGACCAGTATGACATCATCGTCGCCATGGCGACCATTATGACATCACCGTCGCCGTGACGACCATTATGACATCATCGTCGCCATGACGACCATTATGACATCACCGTCGCCATGACGAACATTATGACATCACCAAAGCCATTACAACCATATTGACATCATCGTCGCCATGACGACCATTATGACATCATCGTCGCCATGACGACCATTATGACATCACCATTGCCATGACGACCATTATGACATCACCGTCGCCATGACGACCATTAAGACATCACCAAAGCAATGACCACCATACTGACATCATCGTCGCCATGACGACCATTATGATATCATCGTCGCCATGACGACCATTATGGCAACACCGTCGCCATGACGACCATTATGACATCATCGTCGGCATGACGACCATTATGACATCATCGTCGCCATGACGACTATTATGACATCACCGTCGCCATGACGACCATTATGACGTCATCGTCGCCATGAGGACCATTATGACGTCATCGTTGCCATGACGACCATTATGACGTCATCGTCGCCATGACGACCATTATGACATCATCTTCGCCATGACGACCATTATGACATCATCGTCGGCATGACGACCATTATGACATCACCGTCGCCATGACGATCATTATGACATCATCGTCGCCATGACGACCATTATGGCAACACCGTCGCCATGACGACCAGTATGACATCAACGTCGCCATGACTACCATTATGACATCATCGTCGCCATGATGACCATTATGACGTCATCGTTGCCATGACGACCATTATGACATCATCGTCGCCATGACGACCAATATGACGTCATCGTCGCCATGACGACCATTATGGCAACACCGTCGCCATGACGACCAGTATGACATCATCGTCGCCATGACGACAATTATGACATCACCGTCGCCGTGACGAACATTATGACATCATCGTCGCCATGACGACCATTATGACATCACCGTCGCCTTGACGACCATTATGACATCACCAAAGCCATGACAACCATATTGACATCATCGTCGCCATAACGACCATTATGACATCATCGTCGCCATGACGACCATTATGACATCACCAAAGCCATGACCACCATACTGACATCACCGTCGCCATGACGACCATTCTGACATCACCATTGCCATGACGACCATTATGACATCACCGTCGCCATGACGACCATTATGACATCACCAAAGCCATGACCACCATACTGACATCATCGTCGCCATGACGACCATTATGACATCATCGTCGCCATGATGACCATTATGACATCATCGTCGCCATGACGACCATTATGACATCACCAAAGCCATGACCACCATACTGACATCATCGTCGCCATGACGACCATTCTGACATCACCATTGCCATGACGACCATTATGACATCATCTTCGCCATGACGACCATTATGACATCATCATCGGTATGACGACCATTATGACATCATCGTCGCCATGACGACCATTATGACATCATCGTCGCCATGACGACCATTATGGCAACACCGTCGCCATGACGACCAGTATGACATCATCGTCGCCATGACGACCATTATGACATCATCGTCGCCATGACGACCATTATGACGTCATCGTCACCATGATGACCATTATGACATCATCGTCGCCGTGACGACCATTATGACGTCATCGTCGCCATGACGACCATTATGACATCATCGTCGCCATGACGACCATATGACATCATCGTCGCCATGACGACCATTATGGCAACACCGTCGCCATGACGACCAGTATGACATCATCGTCGCCATGACGACCATTATGACATCATCGTCGCCGTGACGACCATCATGACATCATCGTCGCCATGACGACCATTATGACATCACCAAAGCCATTACAACCATATTGACATCATCGTCGCCATGACGACCATTATGACATCATCGTCGCCATGACGACCATTATGACATCACCAAAGCCATGACCACCATACTGACATCTTCGTCGCCATGACGACCATTATGATATCATCGTCGCCATGACGACCATTATGGCAACACCGTCGCCATGACGACCATTATGACATCATCGTCGGCATGACGGCCATTATGACATCATCGTCGCCATGAAGACTATTATGACATCACCGTCGCCATGACGACCATTATGACATCATCTTCGCCATGACGACCATTATGACATCATCGTCGGCATGACGACCATTATGACATCACCGTCGCCATGACGATCATTATGACATCATCATCGCCATGACGACCATTATGGCAACACCGTCGCCATGACGACCAGTATGACATCATCGTCGCCATGACTACCATTATGGCAACACCGCCGCCATGACGACCAGTATGACATCATCGTCGCCATGACTACCATTATGACATCATCGTCGCCATGACGACCATTATGGCAACACCGTCGCCATGACGACCAGTATGACATCATCATCGCCATGACGACAATTATGACATCACCGTCGCCGTGACGACCATTATGACATCATCGTCGCCATGACAACCATTATGACATCACCGTCGCCATGACGACCATTATGACATCACCAAAGCCATGACAACCATATTGACATCATCGTCGCCATGACGACCATTATGACATCATCGTCGCCATGACGACCATTATGACATCACCAAAGCCATGACCACCATACTGACATCATCGTCGCCATGACGACCATTCTGACATCACCATTGCCATGACGACCATTATGACATCAACGTCGCCATGACGACCATTATGACATCACCAAAGCCATGACCACCATACTGACATCATCGTCGCCATGACGACCATTATGACATCATCGTCGCCATGACGACCATTATGACATCATCGTCGACATGACGACCATTATGGCAACACCGTCGCCATGACGACCATTATGACATCATTGTCGGCATGACGACCATTATGACATCATCGTCGCCATGACGACCATAATGGCAATACCGTCGCCATGACGACCAGTATGACATCATCGTCGCCATGACGACCATTATGACATCATCGTCGCCATGACGACCATTATGACGTCATCGTCGCCATGACGACCATTATGACATCATCGTCGCCATGACGACCATTATGACATCATCGTCGCCATGACGACCATTATGGTAACACCGTCGCCATGACGACCAGTATGACATCATCGTCGCCATGACGACCATTATGACATCACCGTCGCCATGACGACCATTATGACATCACCGTCGCCGTGACGACCATTATGACATCATCGTCGCCATGACGACCATTATGACATCACCGTCGCCATGACGACCTTTATGACATCACCAAAGCCATGACAACCATATTGACATCATCGTCGCCAAAACGACCATTATGACATCATAGTCGCCATGACGACCATTATGACATCAATAAAGCCATGACCACCACACTGACATCATCGTCGCCATGACGACCATTCTGACATCACCATTGCCATGACGACCATTATGACATCACCGTCGCCATGACGACCATTATGACATCACCAAAGCCATGACCACCATACTGACATCATCGTCGCCATGACGACCATTATGACATCATCGTCGGCATGACGACCATTATGACATCATCGTCGCCATGACGACTATTATGACATCACCGTCGCAATGACGACCATTATGACATCACCGTCGCCATGACGACCATTATGACATCATCGTCGCCATGACGACCATTCTGACATCACCATTGCCATGACGAACATTATGACATCATCGTCGCCATGACGACCATTATGACATCACCGTCGCCATGACGACCAGTATGACATAATCGTCGCCATGACGACCATTCTGACATCACCATTGCCATGACGACCATTTTGACATCACCGTCGCCATGACGACCATTATGACATCACCAAAGCCATGACCACCATACTGACATCATCGTCGCCATGACGACCATTATGACGTCATCGTCGCCATGACGACCATTATGACATCATCGTTGCCATGACGACCATTATGACATCACCTAAGCCATGACCACCATACTGACATCATCGTCGGCATGACGACCATTATGACATCACCATCGCCATGACGACCATTATGACATCATCATCGCCATGACGACCATTATGACATCATCTTCGCCATGACGACCATTATGACATCATCGTCGGTATGACGACCATTATGACATCATCGTCGCCATGACGACCATTATGACATCATCGTCGCCATGACGACCATTATGGCAACACCGTCGCCATGACGACCAGTATGACATCATCGTCGCCATGACGACCATTATGACATCATCGTCGCCATGACGACCATTATGACGTCATCGTCGCCATGACGACCATTATTACATCATCGTCGCCGTGACGACCATTATGACGTCATCGTCGCCATGACGACCATTATGACATCATCGTCGCCATGACGACCATATGACATCATCGTCGCCATGACGACCATTATGGCAACACCGTCGCCATGACGACCAGTATGACATCATCGTCGCCATGACGACCATTATGACATCACCGTCGCGGTGACGACCGTTATGACATCATCGTCGCCGTGACGACCATCATGACATCATCGTCGCCATGACGACCATTATGACATCACCGTCGCCATGACGACCATTATGACATCACCAAAGCCATTACAACAATATTGACATCATCGTCGCGATGACGACCATTATGACATCATCGTCGCCATGACGACCATTATGACATCACCAAAGCCATGACCACCATTCTGACATCATCGTCGCCATGACGACCATTCTGACATCACCATTGCCATGACGACCATTATGACATCACCGTCGCCATGACGACCATTATGACATCACCAAAGCCATGACCACCATACTGACATCATCGTCGCCATGACGACCATTATGATATCATCGTCGCCATGACGACCATTATGACATCATCGTCGGCATGACGACCATTATGACATCATCTTCGCCATGACGACCATTATGACATCATCTTCGCCATGACGACCATTATGACATCATCGTCGGCATGACGACCATTATGACATCACCGTCGCCATGACGATCATTATGACATCATCGTCGCCATGACGACCATTATGGCAACACCGTCGCCATGACGACCAGTATGACATCATCGTCGCCATGACTACCATTATGGCAACATCGTCGCCATGACGACCAGTATGACATCTTAGTCGCCATGACGACCATTATGACATCATCGTCGCCATGACGACCATTATGGCAACACCGTCGCCATGACGACCAGTATGACATCATCGTCGCCATGACGACCATTATGACATCACCGTCGCCGTGACGACCATTATGACATCATCGTCGCCATGACGACCATTATGACATCATCGTCGCCATGACGACCATTATGACATCACCATCGCCATGTCGACCATTATGACATCACCAAAGCCATGACAACCATATTGACATCATCGTCGACATGACGACCATCATGACATCATCGTCGCCATGACGACCATTATGACATCACCAAAGCCATGACCACCATACTGACATCATCGTCGCCATGACGACCATTATGACATCATCGTCGCTATGACGACCATTATGACATCATCGTCGCCATGACGACCATTATGACATCACCAAAGCCATGACCACCATACTGACATCATCGTCGGCTTGACGACCATTATGACATCACCGTCGCCATGACGACCATTATGACATCATCGTCGCCATGACGACCATTATGGCAACACCGTCGCCATGACGACCAGTATGACATCATCGTCGCCATGACGACCATTATGACATCATCGTCGCCATGACGACCATTATGACATTATCGTCGCCATGACGACCATTATGGCAACACCGTCGCCATGACGACCAGTATGACATCATCGTCGCCATGGCGACCATTATGACATCACCGTCGCCGTGACGACCATTATGACATCATCGTCGCCATGACGACCATTATGACATCACCGTCGCCATGACGACCATTATGACATCACCAAAGCCATTACAACCATATTGACATCATCGTCGCCATGACGACCATTATGACATCATCGTCGCCATGACGACCATTATGACATCACCGTTGCCATGACGACCATTATGACATCACCGTCGCCATGACGACCATTAAGACATCACCAAAGCCATGACCACCATACTGACATCATCGTCGCCATGACGACCATTATGATATCATCGTCGCCATGACGACCATTATGGCAACACCGTCGCCATGACGACCATTATGACATCATCGTCGGCATGACGACCATTATGACATCATCGTCGCCATGACGACTATTATGACATCACCGTCGCCATGACGACCATTATGACGTCATCGTCGCCATGACGACCATTATGACGTCATCGTCGCCATGACGACCATTATGACGTCATCGTCGCCATGACGACCATTATGACATCATCTTCGCCATGACGACCATTATGACATCATCGTCGCCATGACGACCATTATTACATCATCGGCGCCGTGACGACCATTATGACGTCATCGTCGCCATGACGACCATTATGACATCATCGTCGCCATGACGACCATATGACATCATCGTCGCCATGACGACCATTATGGCAACACCGTCGCCATGACGACCAGTATGACATCATCGTCGCCATGACGACCATTATGACATCACCGTCGCGGTGACGACCATTATGACATCATCGTCGCCGTGACGACCATCATGACATCATCGTCGCCATGACGACCATTATGACATCACCGTCGCCATGACGACCATTATGACATCACCAAAGCCATTACAACAATATTGACATCATCGTCGCGATGACGACCATTATGACATCATCGTCGCCATGACGACCATTATGACATCACCAAAGCCATGACCACCATTCTGACATCATCGTCGCCATGACGACCATTCTGACATCACCATTGCCATGACGACCATTATGACATCACCGTCGCCATGACGACCATTATGACATCACCAAAGCCATGACCACCATACTGACATCATCGTCGCCATGACGACCATTATGATATCATCGTCGCCATGACGACCATTATGACATCATCGTCGGCATGACGACCATTATGACATCATCTTCGCCATGACGACCATTATGACATCATCTTCGCCATGACGACCATTATGACATCATCGTCGGCACGACGACCATTATGACATCACCGTCGCCATGACGATCATTATGACATCATCGTCGCCATGACGACCATTATGGCAACACCGTCGCCATGACGACCAGTATGACATCATCGTCGCCATGACTACCATTATGGCAACATCGTCGCCATGACGACCAGTATGACATCTTCGTCGCCATGACGACCATTATGACATCATCGTCGCCATGACGACCATTATGGCAACACCGTCGCCATGACGACCAGTATGACATCATCGTCGCCATGACGACCATTATGACATCACCGTCGCCGTGACGACCATTATGACATCATCGTCGCCATGACGACCATTATGACATCATCGTCGCCATGACGACCATTATGACATCACCATCGCCATGTCGACCATTATGACATCACCAAAGCCATGACAACCATATTGACATCATCGTCGCCATGACGACCATT
Source organism: Phyllobates terribilis (assembly GCF_046119375.1). Classification (NCBI taxonomy): domain Eukaryota; kingdom Metazoa; phylum Chordata; class Amphibia; order Anura; family Dendrobatidae; genus Phyllobates; species Phyllobates terribilis. Next base: position 6,595,761 of record NW_027362819.1, read on the forward strand.
ATGACATCATCGTCGCCATGACGACCATTATGACATCACCAAAGCCATGACCACCATACTGACATCATCGTCGCCATGACGACCATTATGACATCATCGTCGCTATGACGACCATTATGACATCATCGTCGCCATGACGACCATTATGACATCACCAAAGCCATGACCACCATACTGACATCATCGTCGGCTTGACGACCATTATGACATCACCGTCGCCATGACGACCATTATGACATCATCGTCGCCATGACGACCATTATGGCAACACCGTCGCCATGACGACCAGTATGACATCATCGTCGCCATGACGACCATTATGACATCATCGTCGCCATGACGACCATTATGACATTATCGTCGCCATGACGACCATTATGGCAACACCGTCGCCATGACGACCAGTATGACATCATCGTCGCCATGACGACCATATGACATCATCGTCGCCATGACGACCATTATGGCAACACCGTCGCCATGACGACCAGTATGACATCATCGTCGCCATGACGACCATTATGACATCATCGTCGCCGTGACGACCATCATGACATCATCGTCGCCATGACGACCATTATGACATCACCAAAGCCATTACAACCATATTGACATCATCGTCGCCATGACGACCATTATGACATCATCGTCGCCATGACGACCATTATGACATCACCAAAGCCATGACCACCATACTGACATCATCGTCGCCATGACGACCATTATGATATCATCGTCGCCATGACGACCATTATGGCAACACCGTCGCCATGACGACCATTATGACATCATCGTCGGCATGACGGCCATTATGACATCATCGTCGCCATGAAGACTATTATGACATCACCGTCGCCATGACGACCATTATGACATCATCTTCGCCATGACGACCATTATGACATCATCGTCGGCATGACGACCATTATGACATCACCGTCGCCATGACGATCATTATGACATCATCATCGCCATGACGACCATTATGGCAACACCGTCGCCATGACGACCAGTATGACATCATCGTCGCCATGACTACCATTATGGCAACACCGCCGCCATGACGACCAGTATGACATCATCGTCGCCATGACTACCATTATGACATCATCGTCGCCATGACGACCATTATGGCAACACCGTCGCCATGACGACCAGTATGACATCATCATCGCCATGACGACAATTATGACATCACCGTCGCCGTGACGACCATTATGACATCATCGTCGCCATGACAACCATTATGACATCACCGTCGCCATGACGACCATTATGACATCACCAAAGCCATGACAACCATATTGACATCATCGTCGCCATGACGACCATTATGACATCATCGTCGCCATGACGACCATTATGACATCACCAAAGCCATGACCACCATACTGACATCATCGTCGCCATGACGACCATTCTGACATCACCATTGCCATGACGACCATTATGACATCAACGTCGCCATGACGACCATTATGACATCACCAAAGCCATGACCACCATACTGACATCATCGTCGGCTTGACGAACATTATGACATCACCGTCGCCATGACGACCATTATGACATCATCGTCGCCATGACGACCATTATGGCAACACCGTCGCCATGACGACCAGTATGACATCATCGTCGCCATGACGACCATTATGACATCATCGTCGCCATGACGACCATTATGACATTATCGTCGCCATGACGACCATTATGGCAACACCGTCGCCATGACGACCAGTATGACATCATCGTCGCCATGGCGACCATTATGACATCACCGTCGCCGTGACGACCATTATGACATCATCGTCGCCATGACGACCATTATGACATCACCGTCGCCATGACGAACATTATGACATCACCAAAGCCATTACAACCATATTGACATCATCGTCGCCATGACGACCATTATGACATCATCGTCGCCATGACGACCATTATGACATCACCGTTGCCATGACGACCATTATGACATCACCGTCGCCATGACGACCATTAAGACATCACCAAAGCCATGACCACCATACTGACATCATCGTCGCCATGACGACCATTATGATATCATCGTCGCCATGACGACCATTATGGCAACACCGTCGCCATGACGACCATTATGACATCATCGTCGGCATGACGACCATTATGACATCATCGTCGCCATGACGACTATTATGACATCACCGTCGCCATGACGACCATTATGACGTCATCGTCGCCATGACGACCATTATGACGTCATCGTCGCCATGACGACCATTATGACGTCATTGTCGCCATGACGACCATTATGACATCATCTTCGCCATGACGACCATTATGACATCATCGTCGCCATGACGACCATTATTACATCATCGTCGCCGTGACGACCATTATGACGTCATCGTCGCCATGACGACCATTATGACATCATCGTCGCCATGACGACCATATGACATCATCGTCGCCATGACGACCATTATGGCAACACCGTCGCCATGACGACCAGTATGACATCATCGTCGCCATGACGACCATTATGACATCACCGTCGCGGTGACGACCATTATGACATCATCGTCGCCGTGACGACCATCATGACATCATCGTCGCCATGACGACCATTATGACATCACCGTCGCCATGACGACCATTATGACATCACCAAAGCCATTACAACAATATTGACATCATCGTCGCGATGACGACCATTATGACATCATCGTCGCCATGACGACCATTATGACATCACCAAAGCCATGACCACCATTCTGACATCATCGTCGCCATGACGACCATTCTGACATCACCATTGCCATGACGACCATTATGACATCACCGTCGCCATGACGACCATTATGACATCACCAAAGCCATGACCACCATACTGACATCATCGTCGCCATGACGACCATTATGATATCATCGTCGCCATGACGACCATTATGACATCATCGTCGGCATGACGATCATTATGACATCATCTTCGCCATGACGACCATTATGACATCATCTTCGCCATGACGACCATTATGACATCATCGTCGGCACGACGACCATTATGACATCACCGTCGCCATGACGATCATTATGACATCATCGTCGCCATGACGACCATTATGGCAACACCGTCGCCATGACGACCAGTATGACATCATCGTCGCCATGACTACCATTATGGCAACATCGTCGCCATGACGACCAGTATGACATCTTCGTCGCCATGACGACCATTATGACATCATCGTCGCCATGACGACCATTATGGCAACACCGTCGCCATGACGACCAGTATGACATCATCGTCGCCATGACGACCATTTTGACATCACCGTCGCCGTGACGACCATTATGACATCATCGTCGCCATGACGACCATTATGACATCATCGTCGCCATGACGACCATTATGACATCACCATCGCCATGTCGACCATTATGACATCACCAAAGCCATGACAACCATATTGACATCATCGTCGCCATGACGACCATTATGACATCATCGTCGCCATGACGACCATTATGACATCACCAAAGCCATGACCACCATACTGACATCATCGTCGCCATGACGACCATTATGACTTCATCGTCGCTATGACGACCATTATGACATCATTGTCGCCATGACGACCATTATGACATCACCAAAGCCATGACCACCATACTGACATCATCGTCGGCTTGACGACCATTATGACATCACCGTCGCCATGACGACCATTATGACATCATCGTCGCCATGACGACCATTATGGCAACACCGTCGCCATGACGACCAGTATGACATCATCGTCGCCATGACGACCATTATGACATCATCGTCGCCATGACGACCATTATGACATTATCGTCGCCATGACGACCATTATGGCAACACCGTCGCCATGACGACCAGTATGACATCATCGTCGCCATGGCGACCATTATGACATCACCGTCGCCGTGACGACCATTATGACATCATCGTCGCCATGACGACCATTATGACATCACCGTCGCCATGACGAACATTATGACATCACCAAAGCCATTACAACCATATTGACATCATCGACGCCATGACGACCATTATGACATCATCGTCGCCATGACGACCATTATGACATCACCATTGCCATGACGACCATTATGACATCACCGTCGCCATGACGACCATTAAGACATCACCAAAGCAATGACCACCATACTGACATCATCGTCGCCATGACGACCATTATGATATCATCGTCGCCATGACGACCATTATGGCAACACCGTCGCCATGACGACCATTATGACATCATCGTCGGCATGACGACCATTATGACATCATCGTCGCCATGACGACTATTATGACATCACCGTCGCCATGACGACCATTATGACGTCATCGTCGCCATGAGGACCATTATGACGTCATCGTTGCCATGACGACCATTATGACGTCATCGTCGCCATGACGACCATTATGACATCATCTTCGCCATGACGACCATTATGACATCATCGTCGGCATGACGACCATTATGACATCACCGTCGCCATGACGATCATTATGACATCATCGTCGCCATGACGACCATTATGGCAACACCGTCGCCATGACGACCAGTATGACATCAACGTCGCCATGACTACCATTATGACATCATCGTCGCCATGATGACCATTATGACGTCATCGTTGCCATGACGACCATTATGACATCATCGTCGCCATGACGACCAATATGACGTCATCGTCGCCATGACGACCATTATGGCAACACCGTCGCCATGACGACCAGTATGACATCATCGTCGCCATGACGACAATTATGACATCACCGTCGCCGTGACGAACATTATGACATCATCGTCGCCATGACGACCATTATGACATCACCGTCGCCTTGACGACCATTATGACATCACCAAAGCCATGACAACCATATTGACATCATCGTCGCCATAACGACCATTATGACATCATCGTCGCCATGACGACCATTATGACATCACCAAAGCCATGACCACCATACTGACATCACCGTCGCCATGACGACCATTCTGACATCACCATTGCCATGACGACCATTATGACATCACCGTCGCCATGACGACCATTATGACATCACCAAAGCCATGACCACCATACTGACATCATCGTCGCCATGACGACCATTATGGCAACACCGTCGCCATGACGACCAGTATGACATCATCGTCGCCATGACGACCATTATGACATCATCGTCGCCATGACGACCATTATGACGTCATCGTCACCATGATGACCATTATGACATCATCGTCGCCGTGACGACCATTATGACGTCATCGTCGCCATGACGACCATTATGACATCATCGTCGCCATGACGACCATATGACATCATCGTCGCCATGACGACCATTATGGCAACACCGTCGCCATGACGACCAGTATGACATCATCGTCGCCATGACGACCATTATGACATCATCGTCGCCGTGACGACCATCATGACATCATCGTCGCCATGACGACCATTATGACATCACCAAAGCCATTACAACCATATTGACATCATCGTCGCCATGACGACCATTATGACATCATCGTCGCCATGACGACCATTATGACATCACCAAAGCCATGACCACCATACTGACATCTTCGTCGCCATGACGACCATTATGATATCATCGTCGCCATGACGACCATTATGGCAACACCGTCGCCATGACGACCATTATGACATCATCGTCGGCATGACGGCCATTATGACATCATCGTCGCCATGAAGACTATTATGACATCACCGTCGCCATGACGACCATTATGACATCATCTTCGCCATGACGACCATTATGACATCATCGTCGGCATGACGACCATTATGACATCACCGTCGCCATGACGATCATTATGACATCATCATCGCCATGACGACCATTATGGCAACACCGTCGCCATGACGACCAGTATGACATCATCGTCGCCATGACTACCATTATGGCAACACCGCCGCCATGACGACCAGTATGACATCATCGTCGCCATGACTACCATTATGACATCATCGTCGCCATGACGACCATTATGGCAACACCGTCGCCATGACGACCAGTATGACATCATCATCGCCATGACGACAATTATGACATCACCGTCGCCGTGACGACCATTATGACATCATCGTCGCCATGACAACCATTATGACATCACCGTCGCCATGACGACCATTATGACATCACCAAAGCCATGACAACCATATTGACATCATCGTCGCCATGACGACCATTATGACATCATCGTCGCCATGACGACCATTATGACATCACCAAAGCCATGACCACCATACTGACATCATCGTCGCCATGACGACCATTCTGACATCACCATTGCCATGACGACCATTATGACATCAACGTCGCCATGACGACCATTATGACATCACCAAAGCCATGACCACCATACTGACATCATCGTCGCCATGACGACCATTATGACATCATCGTCGCCATGACGACCATTATGACATCATCGTCGACATGACGACCATTATGGCAACACCGTCGCCATGACGACCATTATGACATCATTGTCGGCATGACGACCATTATGACATCATCGTCGCCATGACGACCATAATGGCAATACCGTCGCCATGACGACCAGTATGACATCATCGTCGCCATGACGACCATTATGACATCATCGTCGCCATGACGACCATTATGACGTCATCGTCGCCATGACGACCATTATGACATCATCGTCGCCATGACGACCATTATGACATCATCGTCGCCATGACGACCATTATGGTAACACCGTCGCCATGACGACCAGTATGACATCATCGTCGCCATGACGACCATTATGACATCACCGTCGCCATGACGACCATTATGACATCACCGTCGCCGTGACGACCATTATGACATCATCGTCGCCATGACGACCATTATGACATCACCGTCGCCATGACGACCTTTATGACATCACCAAAGCCATGACAACCATATTGACATCATCGTCGCCAAAACGACCATTATGACATCATAGTCGCCATGACGACCATTATGACATCAATAAAGCCATGACCACCACACTGACATCATCGTCGCCATGACGACCATTCTGACATCACCATTGCCATGACGACCATTATGACATCACCGTCGCCATGACGACCATTATGACATCACCAAAGCCATGACCACCATACTGACATCATCGTCGCCATGACGACCATTATGACATCATCGTCGGCATGACGACCATTATGACATCATCGTCGCCATGACGACTATTATGACATCACCGTCGCAATGACGACCATTATGACATCACCGTCGCCATGACGACCATTATGACATCATCGTCGCCATGACGACCATTCTGACATCACCATTGCCATGACGAACATTATGACATCATCGTCGCCATGACGACCATTATGACATCACCGTCGCCATGACGACCAGTATGACATAATCGTCGCCATGACGACCATTCTGACATCACCATTGCCATGACGACCATTTTGACATCACCGTCGCCATGACGACCATTATGACATCACCAAAGCCATGACCACCATACTGACATCATCGTCGCCATGACGACCATTATGACGTCATCGTCGCCATGACGACCATTATGACATCATCGTTGCCATGACGACCATTATGACATCACCTAAGCCATGACCACCATACTGACATCATCGTCGGCATGACGACCATTATGACATCACCATCGCCATGACGACCATTATGACATCATCATCGCCATGACGACCATTATGGCAACACCGTCGCCATGACGACCAGTATGGCAACACCGTCGCCATGACGACCAGTATGACATCATCGTCGCCATGACGACCATTATGACATCATCGTCGCCATGACTACCATTATGACGTCATCGTCGCCATGACGACCATTATTACATCATCGTCGCCGTGACGACCATTATGACGTCATCGTCGCCATGACGACCATTATGACATCATCGTCGCCATGACGACCATATGACATCATCGTCGCCATGACGACCATTATGGCAACACCGTCGCCATGATGACCAGTATGACATCATCGTCGCCATGACGACCATTATGACATCACCGTCGCGGTGACGACCGTTATGACATCATCGTCGCCGTGACGACCATCATGACATCATCGTCGCCATGACGACCATTATGACATCACCGTCGCCATGACGACCATTATGACATCACCAAAGCCATTACAACAATATTGACATCATCGTCGCCATGACGACCATTATGAGATCATCGTCGCCATGACGACCATTATGACATCACCAAAGCCATGACCACCATTCTGACATCATCGTCGCCATGATGACCATTCTGACATCACCATTGCCATGACGACCATTATGACATCACCGTCGCCATGACGACCATTATGACATCACCAAAGCCATGACCACCATACTGACATCATCGTCGCCATGACGACCATTATGATATCATCGTCGCCATGACGACCATTATGACATCATCGTCGGCATGACGACCATTATGACATCATCTTCGCCATGACGACCATTATGACATCATCTTCGCCATGACGACCATTATGACATCATCGTCGGCATGACGACCATTATGACATCACCGTCGCCATGACGATCATTATGACATCATCGTCGCCATGACGACCATTATGGCAACACCGTCGCCATGACGACCAGTATGACATCATCGTCGCCATGACTACCATTATGGCAACATCGTCGCCATGACGACCAGTATGACATCTTCGTCGCCATGACGACCATTATGACATCATCGTCGCCATGACGACCATTATGGCAACACCGTCGCCATGACGACCAGTATGACATCATCGTCGCCATGACGACCATTATGACATCACCGTCGCCGTGACGACCATTATGACATCATCGTCGCCATGACGACCATTATGACATCACCGTCGCCATGACGACCTTTATGACATCACCAAAGCCATGACAACCATATTGACATCATCGTCGCCAAAACGACCATTATGACATCATAGTCGCCATGACGACCATTATGACATCAATAAAGCCATGACCACCACACTGACATCATCGTCGCCATGACGACCATTCTGACATCACCATTGCCATGACGACCATTATGACATCACCGTCGCCATGACGACCATTATGACATCACCAAAGCCATGACCACCATACTGACATCATCGTCGCCATGACGACCATTATGACATCATCGTCGGCATGACGACCATTATGACATCATCGTCGCCATGACGACTATTATGACATCACCGTCGCAATGACGACCATTATGACATCACCGTCGCCATGACGACCATTATGACATCATCGTCGCCATGACGACCATTCTGACATCACCATTGCCATGACGAACATTATGACATCATCGTCGCCATGACGACCATTATGACATCACCGTCGCCATGACGACCAGTATGACATAATCGTCGCCATGACGACCATTCTGACATCACCATTGCCATGACGACCATTTTGACATCACCGTCGCCATGACGACCATTATGACATCACCAAAGCCATGACCACCATACTGACATCATCGTCGCCATGACGACCATTATGACGTCATCGTCGCCATGACGACCATTATGACATCATCGTTGCCATGACGACCATTATGACATCACCTAAGCCATGACCACCATACTGACATCATCGTCGGCATGACGACCATTATGACATCACCATCGCCATGACGACCATTATGACATCATCATCGCCATGACGACCATTATGGCAACACCGTCGCCATGACGACCAGTATGGCAACACCGTCGCCATGACGACCAGTATGACATCATCGTCGCCATGACGACCATTATGACATCATCGTCGCCATGACGACCATTATGACGTCATCGTCGCCATGACGACCATTATTACATCATCGTCGCCGTGACGACCATTATGACGTCATCGTCGCCATGACGACCATTATGACATCATCGTCGCCATGACGACCATATGACATCATCGTCGCCATGACGACCATTATGGCAACACCGTCGCCATGACGACCAGTATGACATCATCGTCGCCATGACGACCATTATGACATCACCGTCGCGGTGACGACCGTTATGACATCATCGTCGCCGTGACGACCATCATGACATCATCGTCGCCATGACGACCATTATGACATCACCGTCGCCATGACGACCATTATGACATCACCAAAGCCATTACAACAATATTGACATCATCGTCGCCATGACGACCATTATGAGATCATCGTCGCCATGACGACCATTATGACATCACCAAAGCCATGACCACCATTCTGACATCATCGTCGCCATGATGACCATTCTGACATCACCATTGCCATGACGACCATTATGACATCACCGTCGCCATGACGACCATTATGACATCACCAAAGCCATGACCACCATACTGACATCATCGTCGCCATGACGACCATTATGATATCATCGTCGCCATGACGACCATTATGACATCATCGTCGGCATGACGACCATTATGACATCATCTTCGCCATGACGACCATTATGACATCATCTTCGCCATGACGACCATTATGACATCATCGTCGGCATGACGACCATTATGACATCACCGTCGCCATGACGATCATTATGACATCATCGTCGCCATGACGACCATTATGGCAACACCGTCGCCATGACGACCAGTATGACATCATCGTCGCCATGACTACCATTATGGCAACATCGTCGCCATGACGACCAGTATGACATCTTCGTCGCCATGACGACCATTATGACATCATCGTCGCCATGACGACCATTATGGCAACACCGTCGCCATGACGACCAGTATGACATCATCGTCGCCATGACGACCATTATGACATCACCGTCGCCGTGACGACCATTATGACATCATCGTCGCCATGACGACCATTATGACATCATCGTCGCCATGACGACCATTATGACATCACCATCGCCATGTCGACCATTATGACATCACCAAAGCCATGACAACCATATTGACATCATCGTCGCCATGACGACCATTATGACATCATCGTCGCCATGACGACCATTATGACATCACCAAAGCCATGACCACCATACTGACATCATCGTCGCCATGACGACCATTATGACATCATCGTCGCTATGACGACCATTATGACATCATCGTCGCCATGACGACCATTATGACATCACCAAAGCCATGACCACCATACTGACATCATCGTCGGCTTGACGACCATTATGACATCACCGTCGCCATGACGACCATTATGACATCATCGTCGCCATGACGACCATTATGGCAACACCGTCGCCATGACGACCAGTATGACATCATCGTCGCCATGACGACCATTATGACATCATCGTCGCCATGACGACCATTATGACATTATCGTCGCCATGACGACCATTATGGCAACACCGTCGCCATGACGACCAGTATGACATCATCGTCGCCATGGCGACCATTATGACATCACCGTCGCCGTGACGACCATTATGACATCATCGTCGCCATGACGACCATTATGACATCACCGTCGCCATGACGAACATTATGACATCACCAAAGCCATTACAACCATATTGACATCATCGTCGCCATGACGACCATTATGACATCATCGTCGCCATGACGACCATTATGACATCACCATTGCCATGACGACCATTATGACATCACCGTCGCCATGACGACCATTAAGACATCACCAAAGCCATGACCACCATACTGACATCATCGTCGCCATGACGACCATTATGATATCATCGTCGCCATGACGACCATTATGGCAACACCGTCGCCATGACGACCATTATGACATCATCGTCGGCATGACGACCATTATGACATCATCGTCGCCATGACGACTATTATGACATCACCGTCGCCATGACGACCATTATGACGTCATCGTCGCCATGACGACCATTATGACGTCATCGTCGCCATGACGACCATTATGACGTCATCGTCGCCATGACGACCATTATGACATCATCTTCGCCATGACGACCATTATGACATCATCGTCGCCATGACGACCATTATTACATCATCGTCGCCGTGACGACCATTATGACGTCATCGTCGCCATGACGACCATTATGACATCATCGTCGCCATGACGACCATATGACATCATCGTCGCCATGACGACCATTATGGCAACACCGTCGCCATGACGACCAGTATGACATCATCGTCGCCATGACGACCATTATGACATCACCGTCGCGGTGACGACCATTATGACATCATCGTCGCCGTGACGACCATCATGACATCATCGTCGCCATGACGACCATTATGACATCACCGTCGCCATGACGACCATTATGACATCACCAAAGCCATTACAACAATATTGACATCATCGTCGCGATGACGACCATTATGACATCATCGTCGCCATGACGACCATTATGACATCACCAAAGCCATGACCACCATTCTGACATCATCGTCGCCATGACGACCATTCTGACATCACCATTGCCATGACGACCATTATGACATCACCATCGCCATGACGACCATTATGACATCACCAAAGCCATGACCACCATACTGACATCATCGTCGCCATGACGACCATTATGATATCATCGTCGCCATGACGACCATTATGACATCATCGTCGGCATGACGACCATTATGACATCATCTTCGCCATGACGACCATTATGACATCATCTTCGCCATGACGACCATTATGACATCATCGTCGGCATGACGACCATTATGACATCACCGTCGCCATGACGATCATTATGACATCATCGTCGCCATGACGACCATTATGGCAACACCGTCGCCATGACGACCAGTATGACATCATCGTCGCCATGACTACCATTATGGCAACATCGTCGCCATGACGACCAGTATGACATCTTCGTCGCCATGACGACCATTATGACATCATCGTCGCCATGACGACCATTATGGCAACACCGTCGCCATGACGACCAGTATGACATCATCGTCGCCATGACGACCATTATGACATCACCGTCGCCGTGACGACCATTATGACATCATCGTCGCCATGACGACCATTATGACATCATCGTCGCCATGACGACCATTATGACATCACCATCGCCATGTCGACCATTATGACATCACCAAAGCCATGACAACCATATTGACATCATCGTCGCCATGACGACCATTATGACATCATCGTCGCCATGACGACCATTATGACATCACCAAAGCCATGACCACCATACTGACATCATCGTCGCCATGACGACCATTATGACATCATCGTCGCTATGACGACCATTATGACATCATCGTCGCCATGACGACCATTATGACATCACCAAAGCCATGACCACCATACTGACATCATCGTCGGCTTGACGACCATTATGACATCACTGTCGCCATGACGAACATTATGACATCATCGTCGCCATGACGACCATTATGGCAACACCGTCGCCATGACGACCAGTATGACATCATCGTCGCCATGACGACCATTATGACATCATCGTCGCCATGACGACCATTATGACATTATCGTCGCCATGACGACCATTATGGCAACACCGGCGCCATGACGACCAGTATGACATCATCGTCGCCATGGCGACCATTATGACATCACCGTCGCCGTGACGACCATTATGACATCATCGTCGGCATGACGACCATTATGACATCACCGTCGCCATGACGATCATTATGACATCATCATCGCCATGACGACCATTATGGCAACACCGTCGCCATGACGACCAGTATGACATCATCGTCGCCATGACTACCATTATGGCAACACCGCCGCCATGACGACCAGTATGACATCATCGTCGCCATGACTACCATTATGACATCATCGTCGCCATGACGACCATTATGGCAACACCGTCGCCATGACGACCAGTATGACATCATCATCGCCATGACGACAATTATGACATCACCGTCGCCGTGACGACCATTATGACATCATCGTCGCCATGACAACCATTATGACATCACCGTCGCCATGACGACCATTATGACATCACCAAAGCCATGACAACCATATTGACATCATCGTCGCCATGACGACCATTATGACATCATCGTCGCCATGACGACCATTATGACATCACCAAAGCCATGACCACCATACTGACATCATCGTCGCCATGACGACCATTCTGACATCACCATTGCCATGACGACCATTATGACATCAACGTCGCCATGACGACCATTATGACATCACCAAAGCCATGACCACCATACTGACATCATCGTCGCCATGACGACCATTATGACATCATCGTCGCCATGACGACCATTATGACATCATCGTCGACATGACGACCATTATGGCAACACCGTCGCCATGACGACCATTATGACATCATTGTCGGCATGACGACCATTATGACATCATCGTCGCCATGACGACCATTATGGCAATACCGTCGCCATGACGACCAGTATGACATCATCGTCGCCATGACGACCATTATGACATCATCGTCGCCATGACGACCATTATGACGTCATCGTCGCCATGACGACCATTATGACATCATCGTCGCCATGACGACTATTATGACATCATCGTCGCCATGACGACCATTATGGTAACACCGTCGCCATGACGACCAGTATGACATCATCGTCGCCATGACGACCATTATGACATCACCGTCGCCATGACGACCATTATGACATCACCGTCGCCGTGACGACCATTATGACATCATCGTCGCCATGACGACCATTATGACATCACCGTCGCCATGACGACCTTTATGACATCACCAAAGCCATGACAACCATATTGACATCATCGTCGCCAAAACGACCATTATGACATCATAGTCGCCATGACGACCATTATGACATCAATAAAGCCATGACCACCACACTGACATCATCGTCGCCATGACGACCATTCTGACATCACCATTGCCATGACGACCATTATGACATCACCGTCGCCATGACGACCATTATGACATCACCAAAGCCATGACCACCATACTGACATCATCGTCGCCATGACGACCATTATGACATCATCGTCGGCATGACGACCATTATGACATCATCGTCGCCATGACGACTATTATGACATCACCGTCGCAATGACGACCATTATGACATCACCGTCGCCATGACGACCATTATGACATCATCGTCGCCATGACGACCATTCTGACATCACCATTGCCATGACGAACATTATGACATCATCGTCGCCATGACGACCATTATGACATCACCGTCGCCATGACGACCAGTATGACATAATCGTCGCCATGACGACCATTCTGACATCACCATTGCCATGACGACCATTTTGACATCACCGTCGCCATGACGACCATTATGACATCACCAAAGCCATGACCACCATACTGACATCATCGTCGCCATGACGACCATTATGACGTCATCGTCGCCATGACGACCATTATGACATCATCGTTGCCATGACGACCATTATGACATCACCTAAGCCATGACCACCATACTGACATCATCGTCGGCATGACGACCATTATGACATCACCATCGCCATGACGACCATTATGACATCATCATCGCCATGACGACCATTATGGCAACACCGTCGCCATGACGACCAGTATGGCAACACCGTCGCCATGACGACCAGTATGACATCATCGTCGCCATGACGACCATTATGACATCATCGTCGCCATGACGACCATTATGACGTCATCGTCGCCATGACGACCATTATTACATCATCGTCGCCGTGACGACCATTATGACGTCATCGTCGCCATGACGACCATTATGACATCATCGTCGCCATGACGACCATATGACATCATCGTCGCCATGACGACCATTATGGCAACACCGTCGCCATGACGACCAGTATGACATCATCGTCGCCATGACGACCATTATGACATCACCGTCGCGGTGACGACCGTTATGACATCATCGTCGCCGTGACGACCATCATGACATCATCGTCGCCATGACGACCATTATGACATCACCGTCGCCATGACGACCATTATGACATCACCAAAGCCATTACAACAATATTGACATCATCGTCGCCATGACGACCATTATGAGATCATCGTCGCCATGACGACCATTATGACATCACCAAAGCCATGACCACCATTGTGACATCATCGTCGCCATGATGACCATTCTGACATCACCATTGCCATGACGACCATTATGACATCACCGTCGCCATGACGACCATTATGACATCACCAAAGCCATGACCACCATACTGACATCATCGTCGCCATGACGACCATTATGATATCATCGTCGCCATGACGACCATTATGACATCATCGTCGGCATGACGACCATTATGACATCATCTTCGCCATGACGACCATTATGACATCATCTTCGCCATGACGACCATTATGACATCATCGTCGGCATGACGACCATTATGACATCACCGTCGCCATGACGATCATTATGACATCATCGTCGCCATGACGACCATTATGGCAACACCGTCGCCATGACGACCAGTATGACATCATCGTCGCCATGACTACCATTATGGCAACATCGTCGCCATGACGACCAGTATGACATCTTCGTCGCCATGACGACCATTATGACATCATCGTCGCCATGACGACCATTATGGCAACACCGTCGCCATGACGACCAGTATGACATCATCGTCGCCATGACGACCATTATGACATCACCGTCGCCGTGACGACCATTATGACATCATCGTCGCCATGACGACCATTATGACATCATCGTCGCCATGACGACCATTATGACATCACCAAAGCCATGACAACCATATTGACATCATCGTCGCCATGACGACCATTATGATATCATCGTCGCCATGACGACCATTATGACATCACCAAAGCCATGACCACCATACTGACATCATCGTCGCCATGACGACCATTATGACATCATCGTCGCTATGACGACCATTATGACATCATCGTCGCCATGACGACCATTATGACATCACCAAAGCCATGACCACCATACTGACATCATCGTCGGCTTGACGACCATTATGACATCACCGTCGCCATGACGACCATTATGACATCATCGTCGCCATGACGACCATTATGGCAACACCGTCGCCATGACGACCAGTATGACATCATCGTCGCCATGACGACCATTATGACATCATCGTCGCCATGACGACCATTATGACATTATCGTCGCCATGACGACCATTATGGCAACACCGTCGCCATGACGACCATTATGACATCACCGTCGCCATGACGGCCATTAAGACATCACCAAAGCCATGACCACCATACTGACATCATCGTCGCCATGACGACCATTATGATATCATCGTCGCCATGACGACCATTATGGCAACACCGTCGCCATGACGACCATTATGACATCATCGTCGGCATGACGACCATTATGACATCATCGTCGCCATGACGACTATTATGACATCACCGTCGCCATGACGACCATTATGACGTCATCGTCGCCATGACGACCATTATGACGTCATCGTCGCCATGACGACCATTATGACGTCATCGTCGCCATGACGACCATTATGACATCATCTTCGCCATGACGACCATTATGACATCATCGTCGCCATGACGACCATTATTACATCATCGTCGCCGTGACGACCATTATGACGTCATCGTCGCCATGACGACCATTATGACATCATCGTCGCCATGACGACCATATGACATCATCGTCGCCATGACGACCATTATGGCAACACCGTCGCCATGACGACCAGTATGACATCATCGTCGCCATGACGACCATTATGACATCACCGTCGCGGTGATGACCATTATGACATCATCGTCGCCGTGACGACCATCATGACATCATCGTCGCCATGACGACCATTATGACATCACCGTCGCCGTGACGACCATTATGACATCACCAAAGCCATTACAACAATATTGACATCATCGTCGCGATGACGACCATTATGACATCATCGTCGCCATGACGACCATTATGACATCACCAAAGCCATGACCACCATTCTGACATCATCGTCGCCATGACGACCATTCTGACATCACCATTGCCATGACGACCATTATGACATCACCGTCGCCATGACGACCATTATGACATCACCAAAGCCATGACCACCATACTGACATCATCGTCGCCATGACGACCATTATGATATCATCGTCGCCATGACGACCATTATGACATCATCGTCGGCATGACGACCATTATGACATCATCTGCGCCTTGACGACCATTATGACATCATCTTCGCCATGACGACCATTATGACATCATCGTCGGCATGACGACCATTATGACATCACCGTCGCCATGACGATCATTATGACATCATCGTCGCCATGACGACCATTATGGCAACACCGTCGCCATGACGACCAGTATGACATCATCGTCGCCATGACTACCATTATGGCAACATCGTCGCCATGACGACCAGTATGACATCTTCGTCGCCATGACGACCATTATGACATCATCGTCGCCATGACGACCATTATGGCAACACCGTCGCCATGACGACCAGTATGACATCATCGTCGCCATGACGACCATTATGACATCACCGTCGCCGTGACGACCATTATGACATCATCGTCGCCATGACGACCATTATGACATCATCGTCGCCATGACGACCATTATGACATCACCATCGCCATGTCGACCATTATGACATCACCAAAGCCATGACAACCATATTGACATCATCGTCGCCATGACGACCATTATGACATCATCGTCGCCATGACGACCATTATGACATCACCAAAGCCATGACCACCATACTGACATCATCGTCGCCATGACGACCATTATGACATCATCGTCGCTATGACGACCATTATGACATCATCGTCGCCATGACGACCATTATGACATCACCAAAGCCATGACCACCATACTGACATCATCGTCGGCTTGACGACCATTATGACATCACTGTCGCCATGACGACCATTATGACATCATCGTCGCCATGACGACCATTATGGCAACACCGTCGCCATGACGACCAGTATGACATCATCGTCGCCATGACGACCATTATGACATCATCGTCGCCATGACGACCATTATGACATTATCGTCGCCATGACGACCATTATGGCAACACCGGCGCCATGACGACCAGTATGACATCATCGTCGCCATGGCGACCATTATGACATCACCGTCGCCGTGACGACCATTATGACATCATCGTCGCCATGACGACCATTATGACATCACCGTCGCCATGACGAACATTATGACATCACCAAAGCCATTACAACCATATTGACATCATCGTCGCCATGACGACCATTATGACATCATCGTCGCCATGACGACCATTATGACATCACCATTGCCATGACGACCATTATGACATCACCGTCGCCATGACGACCATTAAGACATCACCAAAGCCATGACCACCATACTGACATCATCGTCGCCATGACGACCATTATGATATCATCGTCGCCATGACGACCATTATGGCAACACCGTCGCCATGACGACCATTATGACATCATCGTCGGCATGACGACCATTATGATATAATCGTCGCCATGACGACTATTATGACATCACCGTCGCCATGACGACCATTATGACGTCATCGTCGCCATGACGACCATTATGACGTCATCGTCGCCATGACGACCATTATGACGTCATCGTCGCCATGACGACCATTATGACATCATCTTCGCCATGACGACCATTATGACATCATCGTCGGCATGACGACCATTATGACATCACCGTCGCCATGACGATCATTATGACATCATCGTCGCCATGACGACCATTATGGCAACACCGTCGCCATGACGACCAGCATGACATCATCGTCGCCATGACTACCATTATGACATCATCGTCGCCATGACGACCATTATGACGTCATCGTTGCCATGACGACCATTATGACATCATCGTCGCCATGACGACCAATATGACGTCATCGTCGCCATGACGACCATTATGGCAACACCGTCGCCATGACGACCAGTATGACATCATCGTCGCCATGACGACAATTATGACATCACCGTCGCCGTGACGAACATTATGACATCATCGTCGCCATGACGACCATTATGACATCACCGTCGCCTTGACGACCATTATGACATCACCAAAGCCATGACAACCATATTGACATCATCGTCGCCATGACGACCATTATGACATCATCGTCGCCATGACGACCATTATGACATCACCAAAGCCATGACCACCATACTGACATCACCGTCGCCATGACGACCATTCTGACATCACCATTGCCATGACGTCCATTATGACATCACCGTCGCCATGACGACCATTATGACATCACCAAAGCCATGACCACCATACTGACATCATCGTCGCCATGACGACCATTATGACATCATCGTCGGCATAACGACCATGATGACATCATCGTCGTAATGATGACCATTATGGCAATACCGTCGCCATGACGACCAGTATGACATCATCGTCGCCATGATGACCATTATGACATCATCGTCGCCATGACGACCATTATGACATCACCAAAGCCATGACCACCATACTGACATCATCGTCGCCATGACGACCATTCTGACATCACCATTGCCATGACGACCATTATGACATCATCTTCGCCATGACGACCATTATGACATCATCGTCGGTATGATGACCATTATGACATCATCGTCGCCATGACGACCATTATGACATCATCGTCGCCATGACGACCATTATGACGTCATCGTCACCATGATGACCATTATGACATCATCGTCGCCGTGACGACCATTATGACGTCATCGTCGCCATGACGACCATTATGACATCATCGTCGCCATGACGACCATATGACATCATCGTCGCCATGACGACCATTATGGCAACACCGTCGCCATGACGACCAGTATGACATCATCGTCGCCATGACGACCATTATGACATCATCGTCGCCGTGACGACCATCATGACATCATCGTCGCCATGACGACCATTATGACATCACCAAAGCCATTACAACCATATTGACATCATCGTCGCCATGACGACCATTATGACATCATCGTCGCCATGACGACCATTATGACATCACCAAAGCCATGACCACCATACTGACATCATCGTCGCCATGACGACCATTATGATATCATCGTCGCCATGACGACCATTATGGCAACACCGTCGCCATGACGACCATTATGACATCATCGTCGGCATGACGGCCATTATGACATCATCGTCGCCATGAAGACTATTATGACATCACCGTCGCCATGACGACCATTATGACATCATCTTCGCCATGACGACCATTATGACATCATCGTCGGCATGACGACCATTATGACATCACCGTCGCCATGACGATCATTATGACATCATCATCGCCATGACGACCATTATGGCAACACCGTCGCCATGACGACCAGTATGACATCATCGTCGCCATGACTACCATTATGGCAACACCGCCGCCATGACGACCAGTATGACATCATCGTCGCCATGACTACCATTATGACATCATCGTCGCCATGACGACCATTATGGCAACACCGTCGCCATGACGACCAGTATGACATCATCATCGCCATGACGACAATTATGACATCACCGTCGCCGTGACGACCATTATGACATCATCGTCGCCATGACAACCATTATGACATCACCGTCGCCATGACGACCATTATGACATCACCAAAGCCATGACAACCATATTGACATCATCGTCGCCATGACGACCATTATGACATCATCGTCGCCATGACGACCATTATGACATCACCAAAGCCATGACCACCATACTGACATCATCGTCGCCATGACGACCATTCTGACATCACCATTGCCATGACGACCATTATGACATCAACGTCGCCATGACGACCATTATGACATCACCAAAGCCATGACCACCATACTGACATCATCGTCGCCATGACGACCATTATGACATCATCGTCGCCATGACGACCATTATGACATCATCGTCGACATGACGACCATTATGGCAACACCGTCGCCATGACGACCATTATGACATCATTGTCGGCATGACGACCATTATGACATCATCGTCGCCATGACGACCATTATGGCAATACCGTCGCCATGACGACCAGTATGACATCATCGTCGCCATGACGACCATTATGACATCATCGTCGCCATGACGACCATTATGACGTCATCGTCGCCATGACGACCATTATGACATCATCGTCGCCATGACGACCATTATGACATCATCGTCGCCATGACGACCATTATGGTAACACCGTCGCCATGACGACCAGTATGACATCATCGTCGCCATGACGACCATTATGACATCACCGTCGCCATGACGACCATTATGACATCACCGTCGCCGTGACGACCATTATGACATCATCGTCGCCATGACGACCATTATGACATCACCGTCGCCATGACGACCTTTATAACATCACCAAAGCCATGACAACCATATTGACATCATCGTCGCCAAAACGACCATTATGACATCATAGTCGCCATGACGACCATTATGACATCAATAAAGCCATGACCACCACACTGACATCATCGTCGCCATGACGACCATTCTGACATCACCATTGCCATGACGACCATTATGACATCACCGTCGCCATGACGACCATTATGACATCACCAAAGCCATGACCACCATACTGACATCATCGTCGCCATGACGACCATTATGACATCATCGTCGGCATGACGACCATTATGACATCATCGTCGCCATGACGACTATTATGACATCACCGTCGCAATGACGACCATTATGACATCACCGTCGCCATGACGACCATTATGACATCATCGTCGCCATGACGACCATTCTGACATCACCATTGCCATGACGAACATTATGACATCATCGTCGCCATGACGACCATTATGACATCACCGTCGCCATGACGACCAGTATGACATAATCGTCGCCATGACGACCATTCTGACATCACCATTGCCATGACGACCATTTTGACATCACCGTCGCCATGACGACCATTATGACATCACCAAAGCCATGACCACCATACTGACATCATCGTCGCCATGACGACCATTATGACATCATCGTCGCCATGACGACCATTATGACATCATCGTTGCCATGACGACCATTATGACATCACCTAAGCCATGACCACCATACTGACATCATCGTCGGCATGACGACCATTATGACATCACCATCGCCATGACGACCATTATGACATCATCATCGCCATGACGACCATTATGGCAACACCGTCGCCATGACGACCATTATGACATCATCGTCGCCATGACGACCATTATGACGTCATCGTCGCCATGATGACCATTATGACATCATCGTCGCCATGACGACCATTATGGCAACACCGTCGCCATGACGACAGTATGACATCATCGTCGCCATGACGACCATTATGACATTACCGCCGCCGTGACGAACATTATGACATCATCGTCGCCGTGACGACCATTATGACATCATCGTCGCCATGACGACCATTATGACATCACCAAAGCCATGACCACCATTCTGACATCATCGTCGCCATGACGACCATTCTGACATCACCATTGCCATGACGACCATTATGACATCACCGTCGCCATGACGACCATTATGACATCACCAAAGCCATGACCACCATACTGACATCATCGTCGCCATGACGACCATTATGATATCATCGTCGCCATGACGACCATTATGACATCATCGTCGGCATGACGACCATTATGACATCATCTTCGCCATGACGACCATTATGACATCATCTTCGCCATGACGACCATTATGACATCATCGTCGGCATGACGACCATTATGACATCACCGTCGCCATGACGATCATTATGACATCATCGTCGCCATGACGACCATTATGGCAACACCGTCGCCATGACGACCAGTATGACATCATCGTCGCCATGACTACCATTATGGCAACATCGTCGCCATGACGACCAGTATGACATCTTCGTCGCCATGACGACCATTATGACATCATCGTCGCCATGACGACCATTATGGCAACACCGTCGCCATGACGACCAGTATGACATCATCGTCGCCATGACGACCATTATGACATCACCGTCGCCGTGACGACCATTATGACATCATCGTCGCCATGACGACCATTATGACATCATCGTCGCCATGACGACCATTATGACATCACCATCGCCATGTCGACCATTATGACATCACCAAAGCCATGACAACCATATTGACATCATCGTCGCCATGACGACCATTATGACATCATCGTCGCCATGACGACCATTATGACATCACCAAAGCCATGACCATCATACTGACATCATCGTCGCCATGACGACCATTATGACATCATCGTCGCTATGACGACCATTATGACATCATCGTCGCCATGACGACCATTATGACATCACCAAAGCCATGACCACCATACTGACATCATCGTCGGCTTGACGACCATTATGACATCACCGTCGCCATGACGACCATTATGACATCATCGTCGCCATGACGACCATTATGGCAACACCGTCGCCATGACGACCAGTATGACATCATCGTCGCCATGACGACCATTATGACATCATCGTCGCCATGACGACCATTATGACATTATCGTCGCCATGACGACCATTATGGCAACACCGTCGCCATGACGACCAGTATGACATCATCGTCGCCATGGCGACCATTATGACATCACCGTCGCCGTGACGACCATTATGACATCATCGTCGCCATGACGACCATTATGACATCACCGTCGCCATGACGAACATTATGACATCACCAAAGCCATTACAACCATATTGACATCATCGTCGCCATGACGACCATTATGACATCATCGTCGCCATGACGACCATTATGACATCACCATTGCCATGACGACCATTATGACATCACCGTCGCCATGACGACCATTAAGACATCACCAAAGCCATGACCACCATACTGACATCATCGTCGCCATGACGACCATTATGATATCATCGTAGCCATGACGACCATTATGGCAACACCGTCGCCATGACGACCATTATGACATCATCGTCGGCATGACGATCATTATGACATCATCGTCGCCATGACGACTATTATGACATCACCGTCGCCATGACGACCATTATGACGTCATCGTCGCCATGACGACCATTATGACGTCATCGTCGCCATGACGACCATTATGACGTCATCGTCGCCATGACGACCATTATGACGTCATCTTCGCCATGACGACCATTATGACATCATCGTCGGCATGACGACCATTATGGCATCACCGTCGCCATGACGACCATTATGACATCATCGTCGCCATGACGACCATTATGGCAACACCGTCGCCATGACGACCAGTATGACATCATCGTCGCCATGACTACCATTATGACATCATCGTCGCCATGACGACCATTATGACGTCATCGTTGCCATGACGACCATTATGACATCATCGTCGCCATGACGACCAATATGACGTCATCGTCGCCATGACGACCATTATGGCAACACCGTCGCCATGATGACCAGTATGACATCATCGTCGCCATGACGACAATTATGACATCACCGTCGCCGTGACGACCATTATGACATCATCGTCGCCATGACGACCATTATGACATCACCGTCGCCTTGACGACCATTATGACATCACCAAAGCCATGACAACCATATTGACATCATCGTCGCCATGACGACCATTAAGACATCATCGTCGCCATGACGACCATTATGACATCACCAAAGCCATGACCACCATACTGACATCACCGTCGCCATGACGACCATTCTGACATCACCATTGCCATGACGACCATTATGACATCACCGTCGCCATGACGACCATTATGACATCACCAAAGCCATGACCACCATACTGACATCATCGTCGCCATGACGACCATTATGACATCATCGTCGGCATGACGACCATGATGACATCATCGTCGTAATGATGACCATTATGGCAATACCGTCGCCATGACGACCAGTATGACATCATCGTCGCCATGATGACCATTATGACATCATCGTCGCCATGACGACCATTATGACATCACCAAAGCCATGACCACCATACTGACATCATCGTCGCCATGACGACCATTCTGACATCACCATTGCCATGACGACCATTATGACGTCATCGTCACCATGATGACCATTATGACATCATCGTCGCCGTGACGACCATTATGACGTCATCGTCGCCGTGACGACCATCATGACATCATCGTCGCCATGACGACCATTATGACATCACCAAAGCCATTACAACCATATTGACATCATCGTCGCCATGACGACCATTATGACATCATCGTCGCCATTACAACCATTATGACATCACCAAAGCCATGACCACCATACTGACATCATCGTCGCCATGACGACCATTATGATATCATCGTCGCCATGACGACCATTATGGCAACACCGTCGCCATGACGACCATTATGACATCATCGTCGGCATGACGGCCATTATGACATCATCGTCGCCATAAAGACTATTATGACATCACCGTCGCCATGACGACCATTATGACATCATCTTCGCCATGACGACCATTATGACATCATCGTCGGCATGACGACCATTATGACATCACCGTCGCCATGACGATCATTATGACATCATCATCGCCATGACGACCATTATGGCAACACCGTCGCCATGACGACCAGTATGACATCATCGTCGCCATGACTACCATTATGGCAACACCGCCGCCATGACGACCAGTATGACATCATCGTCGCCATGACTACCATTATGACATCATCATCGCCATGACGACAATTATGACATCACCGTCGCCGTGACGACCATTATGACATCATCGTCGCCATGACAACCATTATGACATCACCGTCGCCATGACGACCATTATGACATCACCAAAGCCATGACAACCATATTGACATCATCGTCGCCATGACGACCATTATGACATCATCGTCGCCATGACGACCATTATGACATCACCAAAGCCATGACCACCATACTGACATCATCGTCGCCATGACGACCATTCTGACATCACCATTGCCATGACGACCATTATGACATCAACGTCGCCATGACGACCATTATGACATCACCAAAGCCATGACCACCATACTGACATCATCGTCGCCATGACGACCATTATGACATCATCGTCGCCATGACGACCATTATGACATCATCGTCGACATGACGACCATTATGGCAACACCGTCGCCATGACGACCATTATGACATCATTGTCGGCATGACGACCATTATGACATCATCGTCGCCATGACGACCATTATGGCAATACCGTCGCCATGACGACCAGTATGACATCATCGTCGCCATGACGACCATTATGACATCATCGTCGCCATGACGACCATTATGACGTCATCGTCGCCATGACGACCATTATGACATCATCGTCGCCATGACGACCATTATGACATCATCGTCGCCATGACGACCATTATGGTAACACCGTCGCCATGACGACCAGTATGACATCATCGTCGCCATGACGACCATTATGACATCACCGTCGCCATGACGACCATTATGACATCACCGTCGCCGTGACGACCATTATGACATCATCGTCGCCATGACGACCATTATGACATCACCGTCGCCATGACGACCTTTATGACATCACCAAAGCCATGACAACCATATTGACATCATCGTCGCCAAAACGACCATTATGACATCATAGTCGCCATGACGACCATTATGACATCAATAAAGCCATGACCACCACACTGACATCATCGTCGCCATGACGACCATTCTGACATCACCATTGCCATGACGACCATTATGACATCACCGTCGCCATGACGACCATTATGACATCACCAAAGCCATGACCACCATACTGACATCATCGTCGCCATGACGACCATTATGACATCATCGTCGGCATGACGACCATTATGACATCATCGTCGCCATGACGACTATTATGACATCACCGTCGCAATGACGACCATTATGACATCACCGTCGCCATGACGACCATTATGACATCATCGTCGCCATGACGACCATTCTGACATCACCATTGCCATGACGAACATTATGACATCATCGTCGCCATGACGACCATTATGACATCACCGTCGCCATGACGACCAGTATGACATAATCGTCGCCATGACGACCATTCTGACATCACCATTGCCATGACGACCATTTTGACATCACCGTCGCCATGACGACCATTATGACATCACCAAAGCCATGACCACCATACTGACATCATCGTCGCCATGACGACCATTATGACATCATCGTCGCCATGACGACCATTATGACATCATCGTTGCCATGACGACCATTATGACATCACCTAAGCCATGACCACCATACTGACATCATCGTCCGCATGACGACCATTATGACATCATCGTCGCCATGACGACTATTATGACATCATCGTCGCCATGACGACCATTATGACATCATCGTTGCCATGACGACCATTATGACATCACCTAAGCCATGACCACCATACTGACATCATCGTCCGCATGACGACCATTATGACGTCATCGTCGCCATGACGACCATTATGACGTCATCGTCGCCATGACGACCATTATGACGTCATCGTCGCCATGACGACCATTATGACATCATCTTCGCCATGACGACCATTATGACATCATCGTCGCCATGACGACCATTATTACATCATCGTCGCCGTGACGACCATTATGACGTCATCGTCGCCATGACGACCATTATGACATCATCGTCGCCATGACGACCATATGACATCATCGTCGCCATGACGACCATTATGGCAACACCGTCGCCATGACGACCAGTATGACATCATCGTCGCCATGACGACCATTATGACATCACCGTCGCGGTGACGACCATTATGACATCATCGTCGCCGTGACGACCATCATGACATCATCGTCGCCATGACGACCATTATGACATCACCGTCGCCATGACGACCATTATGACATCACCAAAGCCATTACAACAATATTGACATCATCGTCGCGATGACGACCATTATGACATCATCGTCGCCATGACGACCATTATGACATCACCAAAGCCATGACCACCATTCTGACATCATCGTCGCCATGACGACCATTCTGACATCACCATTGCCATGACGACCATTATGACATCACCGTCGCCATGACGACCATTATGACATCACCAAAGCCATGACCACCATACTGACATCATCGTCGCCATGACGACCATTATGATATCATCGTCGCCATGACGACCATTATGACATCATCGTCGGCATGACGACCATTATGACATCATCTTCGCCATGACGACCATTATGACATCATCTTCGCCATGACGACCATTATGACATCATCGTCGGCATGACGACCATTATGACATCACCGTCGCCATGACGATCATTATGACATCATCGTCGCCATGACGACCATTATGGCAACACCGTCGCCATGACGACCAGTATGACATCATCGTCGCCATGACTACCATTATGGCAACATCGTCGCCATGACGACCAGTATGACATCTTCGTCGCCATGACGACCATTATGACATCATCGTCGCCATGACGACCATTATGGCAACACCGTCGCCATGACGACCAGTATGACATCATCGTCGCCATGACGACCATTATGACATCACCGTCGCCGTGACGACCATTATGACATCATCGTCGCCATGACGACCATTATGACATCATCGTCGCCATGACGACCATTATGACATCACCATCGCCATGTCGACCATTATGACATCACCAAAGCCATGACAACCATATTGACATCTTCGTCGCCATGACGACCATTATGACATCATCGTCGCCATGACGACCATTATGACATCACCAAAGCCATGACCACCATACTGACATCATCGTCGCCATGACGACCATTATGACATCATCGTCGCTATGACGACCATTATGACATCATCGTCGCCATGACGACCATTATGACATCACCAAAGCCATGACCACCATACTGACATCATCGTCGGCTTGACGACCATTATGACATCACTGTCGCCATGACGACCATTATGACATCATCGTCGCCATGACGACCATTATGGCAACACCGTCGCCATGACGACCAGTATGACATCATCGTCGCCATGACGACCATTATGACATCATCGTCGCCATGACGACCATTATGACATTATCGTCGCCATGACGACCATTATGGCAACACCGGCGCCATGACGACCAGTATGACATCATCGTCGCCATGGCGACCATTATGACATCACCGTCGCCGTGACGACCATTATGACATCATCGTCGCCATGACGACCATTATGACATCACCGTCGCCATGACGAACATTATGACATCACCAAAGCCATTACAACCATATTGACATCATCGTCGCCATGACGACCATTATGACATCATCGTCGCCATGACGACCATTATGACATCACCATTGCCATGACGACCATTATGACATCACCGTCGCCATGACGACCATTAAGACATCACCAAAGCCATGACCACCATACTGACATCATCGTCGCCATGACGACCATTATGATATCATCGTCGCCATGACGACCATTATGGCAACACCGTCGCCATGACGACCATTATGACATCATCGTCGGCATGACGACCATTATGACATCATCGTCGCCATGACGACTATTATGACATCACCGTCGCCATGACGACCATTATGACGTCATCGTCGCCATGACGACCATTATGACGTCATCGTCGCCATGACGACCATTATGACGTCATCGTCGCCATGACGACCATTATGACATCATCTTCGCCATGACGACCATTATGACATCATCGTCGACATGACGACCATTATGACATCACCGTCGCCATGACGATCATTATGACATCATCGTCGCCATGACGACCATTATGGCAACACCGTCGCCATGACGACCAGTATGACATCATCGTCGCCATGACTACCATTATGACATCATCGTCTCCATGACGACCATTATGACGTCATCGTTGCCATGACGACCATTATGACATCATCGTCGCCATGACGACCAATATGACGTCATCGTCGCCATGACGACCATTATGGCAACACCGTCGCCATGACGACCAGTATGACATCATCGTCGCCATGACGACAATTATGACATCACCGTCGCCGTGACGAACATTATGACATCATCGTCGCCATGACGACCATTATGACATCACCGTCGCCTTGACGACCATTATGACATCACCAAAGCCATGACAACCATATTGACATCATCGTCGCCATGACGACCATTATGACATCATCGTCGCCATGACGACCATTATGACATCACCAAAGCCATGACCACCATACTGACATCACCGTCGCCATGACGACCATTCTGACATCACCATTGCCATGACGTCCATTATGACATCACCGTCGCCATGACGACCATTATGACATCACCAAAGCCATGACCACCATACTGACATCATCGTCGCCATGACGACCATTATGACATCATCGTCGGCATGACGACCATGATGACATCATCGTCGTAATGATGACCATTATGGCAATACCGTCGCCATGACGACCAGTATGACATCATCGTCGCCATGATGACCATTATGACATCATCGTCGCCATGACGACCATTATGACATCACCAAAGCCATGACCACCATACTGACATCATCGTCGCCATGACGACCATTCTGACATCACCATTGCCATGACGACCATTATGACATCATCTTCGCCATGACGACCATTATGACATCATCGTCGGTATGACGACCATTATGACATCATCGTCGCCATGACGACCATTATGACATCATCGTCGCCATGACGACCATTATGACGTCATCGTCACCATGATGACCATTATGACATCATCGTCGCCGTGACGACCATTATGACGTCATCGTCGCCATGACGACCATTATGACATCATCGTCGCCATGACGACCATATGACATCATCGTCGCCATGACGACCATTATGGCAACACCGTCGCCATGACGACCAGTATGACATCATCGTCGCCATGACGACCATTATGACATCATCGTCGCCGTGACGACCATCATGACATCATCGTCGCCATGACGACCATTATGACATCACCAAAGCCATTACAACCATATTGACATCATCGTCGCCATGACGACCATTATGACATCATCGTCGCCATGACGACCATTATGACATCACCAAAGCCATGACCACCATACTGACATCATCGTCGCCATGACGACCATTATGATATCATCGTCGCCATGACGACCATTATGGCAACACCGTCGCCATGACGACCATTATGACATCATCGTCGGCATGACGGCCATTATGACATCATCTTCGCCATGACGACCATTATGACAACATCGTCGGCATGACGACCATTATGACATCACCGTCGCCATGACGATCATTATGACATCATCATCGCCATGACGACCATTATGGCAACACCGTCGCCATGACGACCAGTATGACATCATCGTCGCCATGACTACCATTATGGCAACACCGCCGCCATGACGACCAGTATGACATCATCGTCGCCATGACTACCATTATGACATCATCGTCGCCATGACGACCATTATGGCAACACCGTCGCCATGACGACCAGTATGACATCATCATCGCCATGACGACAATTATGACATCACCGTCGCCGTGACGACCATTATGACATCATCGTCGCCATGACAACCATTATGACATCACCGTCGCCATGACGACCATTATGACATCACCAAAGCCATGACAACCATATTGACATCATCGTCGCCATGACGACCATTATGACATCATCGTCGCCATGACGACCATTATGACATCACCAAAGCCATGACCACCATACTGACATCATCGTCGCCATGACGACCATTCTGACATCACCATTGCCATGACGACCATTATGACATCAACGTCGCCATGACGACCATTATGACATCACCAAAGCCATGACCACCATACTGACATCATCGTCGCCATGACGACCATTATGACATCATCGTCGCCATGACGACCATTATGACATCATCGTCGACATGACGACCATTATGGCAACACCGTCGCCATGACGACCATTATGACATCATTGTCGGCATGACGACCATTATGACATCATCGTCGCCATGACGACCATTATGGCAATACCGTCGCCATGACGACCAGTATGACATCATCGTCGCCATGACGACCATTATGACATCATCGTCGCCATGACGACCATTATGACGTCATCGTCGCCATGACGACCATTATGACATCATCGTCGCCATGACGACCATTATGACATCATCGTCGCCATGACGACCATTATGGTAACACCGTCGCCATGACGACCAGTATGACATCATCGTCGCCATGACGACCATTATGACATCACCGTCGCCATGACGACCATTATGACATCACCGTCGCCGTGACGACCATTATGACATCATCGTCGCCATGACGACCATTATGACATCACCGTCGCCATGACGACCTTTATGACATCACCAAAGCCATGACAACCATATTGACATCATCGTCGCCAAAACGACCATTATGACATCATAGTCGCCATGACGACCATTATGACATCAATAAAGCCATGACCACCACACTGACATCATCGTCGCCATGACGACCATTCTGACATCACCATTGCCATGACGACCATTATGACATCACCGTCGCCATGACGACCATTATGACATCACCAAAGCCATGACCACCATACTGACATCATCGTCGCCATGACGACCATTATGACATCATCGTCGGCATGACGACCATTATGACATCATCGTCGCCATGACGACTATTATGACATCACCGTCGCAATGACGACCATTATGACATCACCGTCGCCATGACGACCATTATGACATCATCGTCGCCATGACGACCATTCTGACATCACCATTGCCATGACGAACATTATGACATCATCGTCGCCATGACGACCATTATGACATCACCGTCGCCATGACGACCAGTATGACATAATCGTCGCCATGACGACCATTCTGACATCACCATTGCCATGACGACCATTTTGACATCACCGTCGCCATGACGACCATTATGACATCACCAAAGCCATGACCACCATACTGACATCATCGTCGCCATGACGACCATTATGACATCATCGTCGCCATGACGACCATTATGACATCATCGTTGCCATGACGACCATTATGACATCACCTAAGCCATGACCACCATACTGACATCATCGTCGGCATGACGACCATTATGACATCACCATCGCCATGACGACCATTATGACATCATCATCGCCATGACGACCATTATGGCAACACCGTCGCCATGACGACCATTATGACATCATTGTCGCCATGACGACCATTATGACGTCATCGTCGCCATGATGACCATTATGACATCATCGTCGCCATGACGACCATTATGGCAACACCGTCGCCATGACGACAGTATGACATCATCGTCGCCATGACGACCATTATGACATTACCGCCGCCGTGACGAACATTATGACATCATCGTCGCCGTGACGACCATTATGACATCATCGTCGCCATGACGACCATTATGACATCACCAAAGCCATGACCACCATTCTGACATCATCGTCGCCATGACGACCATTCTGACATCACCATTGCCATGACGACCATTATGACATCACCGTCGCCATGACGACCATTATGACATCACCAAAGCCATGACCACCATACTGACATCATCGTCGCCATGACGACCATTATGATATCATCGTCGCCATGACGACCATTATGACATCATCGTCGGCATGACGACCATTATGACATCATCTTCGCCATGACGACCATTATGACATCATCTTCGCCATGACGACCATTATGACATCATCGTCGGCATGACGACCATTATGACATCACCGTCGCCATGACGATCATTATGACATCATCGTCGCCATGACGACCATTATGGCAACACCGTCGCCATGACGACCAGTATGACATCATCGTCGCCATGACTACCATTATGGCAACATCGTCGCCATGACGACCAGTATGACATCTTCGTCGCCATGACGACCATTATGACATCATCGTCGCCATGACGACCATTATGGCAACACCGTCGCCATGACGACCAGTATGACATCATCGTCGCCATGACGACCATTATGACATCACCGTCGCCGTGACGACCATTATGACATCATCGTCGCCATGACGACCATTATGACATCATCGTCGCCATGACGACCATTATGACATCACCATCGCCATGTCGACCATTATGACATCACCAAAGCCATGACAACCATATTGACATCATCGTCGCCATGACGACCATTATGACATCATCGTCGCCATGACGACCATTATGACATCACCAAAGCCATGACCACCATACTGACATCATCGTCGCCATGACGACCATTATGACATCATCGTCGCTATGACGACCATTATGACATCATCGTCGCCATGACGACCATTATGACATCACCAAAGCCATGACCACCATACTGACATCATCGTCGGCTTGACGACCATTATGACATCACCGTCGCCATGACGACCATTATGACATCATCGTCGCCATGACGACCATTATGGCAACACCGTCGCCATGACGACCAGTATGACATCATCGTCGCCATGACGACCATTATGACATCATCGTCGCCATGACGACCATTATGACATTATCGTCGCCATGACGACCATTATGGCAACACCGTCGCCATGACGACCAGTATGACATCATCGTCGCCATGGCGACCATTATGACATCACCGTCACCGTGACGACCATTATGACATCATCGTCGCCATGACGACCATTATGACATCACCGTCGCCATGACGAACATTATGACATCACCAAAGCCATTACAACCATATTGACATCATCGTCGCCATGACGACCATTATGACATCATCGTCGCCATGACGACCATTATGACATCATCGTCGCCATGACGACCATTATGACATCACCATTGCCATGACGACCATTATGACATCACCGTCGCCATGACGACCATTAAGACATCACCAAAGCCATGACCACCATACTGACATCATCGTCGCCATGACGACCATTATGATATCATCGTAGCCATGACGACCATTATGGCAACACCGTCGCCATGACGACCATTATGACGTCATCGTCGCCATGACGACCATTATGACGTCATCGTCGCCATGACGACCATTATGACGTCATCGTCGCCATGACGACCATTATGACATCATCTTCGCCATGACGACCATTATGACATCATCGTCGGCATGACGACCATTATGACATCACCGTCGCCATGACGATCATTATGACATCATCGTCGCCATGACGACCATTATGGCAACACCGTCGCCATGACGACCAGTATGACATCATCGTCGCCATGACTACCATTATGACATCATCGTCGCCATGACTACCATTATGACATCATCGTCGCCATGACGACCATTATGACGTCATCGTTGCCATGACGACCATTATGACATCATCGTCGCCATGACGACCAATATGACGTCATCGTCGCCATGACGACCATTATGGCAACACCGTCGCCATGACGACCAGTATGACATCATCGTCGCCATGACGACAATTATGACATCACCGTCGCCGTGACGAACATTATGACATCATCGTCGCCATGACGACCATTATGACATCACCGTCGCCTTGACGACCATTATGACATCACCAAAGCCATGACAACCATATTGACATCATCGTCGCCATGACGACCATTATGACATCATCGTCGCCATGACGACCATTATGACATCACCAAAGCCATGACCACCATACTGACATCACCGTCGCCATGACGACCATTCTGACATCACCATTGCCATGACGTCCATTATGACATCACCGTCGCCATGACGACCATTATGACATCACCAAAGCCATGACCACCATACTGACATCATCGTCGCCATGACGACCATTATGACATCATCGTCGGCATGACGACCATGATGACATCATCGTCGTAATGATGACCATTATGGCAATACCGTCGCCATGACGACCAGTATGACATCATCGTCGCCATGATGACCATTATGACATCATCGTCGCCATGACGACCATTATGACATCACCAAAGCCATGACCACCATACTGACATCATCGTCGCCATGACGACCATTCTGACATCACCATTGCCATGACGACCATTATGACATCATCTTCGCCATGACGACCATTATGACATCATCGTCGGTATGACGACCATTATGACATCATCGTCGCCATGACGACCATTATGACATCATCGTCGCCATGACGACCATTATGACGTCATCGTCACCATGATGACCATTATGACATCATCGTCGCCGTGACGACCATTATGACGTCATCGTCGCCATGACGACCATTATGACATCATCGTCGCCATGACGACCATATGACATCATCGTCGCCATGACGACCATTATGGCAACACCGTCGCCATGACGACCAGTATGACATCATCGTCGCCATGACGACCATTATGACATCATCGTCGCCGTGACGACCATCATGACATCATCGTCGCCATGACGACCATTATGACATCACCAAAGCCATTACAACCATATTGACATCATCGTCGCCATGACGACCATTATGACATCATCGTCGCCATGACGACCATTATGACATCACCAAAGCCATGACCACCATACTGACATCATCGTCGCCATGACGACCATTATGATATCATCGTCGCCATGACGACCATTATGGCAACACCGTCGCCATGACGACCATTATGACATCATCGTCGGCATGACGGCCATTATGACATCATCTTCGCCATGACGACCATTATGACATCATCGTCGGCATGACGACCATTATGACATCACCGTCGCCATGACGATCATTATGACATCATCATCGCCATGACGACCATTATGGCAACACCGTCGCCATGACGACCAGTATGACATCATCGTCGCCATGACTACCATTATGGCAACACCGCCGCCATGACGACCAGTATGACATCATCGTCGCCATGACTACCATTATGACATCATCGTCGCCATGACGACCATTATGGCAACACCGTCGCCATGACGACCAGTATGACATCATCATCGCCATGACGACAATTATGACATCACCGTCGCCGTGACGACCATTATGACATCATCGTCGCCATGACAACCATTATGACATCACCGTCGCCATGACGACCATTATGACATCACCAAAGCCATGACAACCATATTGACATCATCGTCGCCATGACGACCATTATGACATCATCGTCGCCATGACGACCATTATGACATCACCAAAGCCATGACCACCATACTGACATCATCGTCGCCATGACGACCATTCTGACATCACCATTGCCATGACGACCATTATGACATCAACGTCGCCATGACGACCATTATGACATCACCAAAGCCATGACCACCATACTGACATCATCGTCGCCATGACGACCATTATGACATCATCGTCGCCATGACGACCATTATGACATCATCGTCGACATGACGACCATTATGGCAACACCGTCGCCATGACGACCATTATGACATCATTGTCGGCATGACGACCATTATGACATCATCGTCGCCATGACGACCATTATGGCAATACCGTCGCCATGACGACCAGTATGACATCATCGTCGCCATGACGACCATTATGACATCATCGTCGCCATGACGACCATTATGACGTCATCGTCGCCATGACGACCATTATGACATCATCGTCGCCATGACGACCATTATGACATCATCGTCGCCATGACGACCATTATGGTAACACCGTCGCCATGACGACCAGTATGACATCATCGTCGCCATGACGACCATTATGACATCACCGTCGCCATGACGACCATTATGACATCACCGTCGCCGTGACGACCATTATGACATCATCGTCGCCATGACGACCATTATGACATCACCGTCGCCATGACGACCTTTATGACATCACCAAAGCCATGACAACCATATTGACATCATCGTCGCCAAAACGACCATTATGACATCATAGTCGCCATGACGACCATTATGACATCAATAAAGCCATGACCACCACACTGACATCATCGTCGCCATGACGACCATTCTGACATCACCATTGCCATGACGACCATTATGACATCACCGTCGCCATGACGACCATTATGACATCACCAAAGCCATGACCACCATACTGACATCATCGTCGCCATGACGACCATTATGACATCATCGTCGGCATGACGACCATTATGACATCATCGTCGCCATGACGACTATTATGACATCACCGTCGCAATGACGACCATTATGACATCACCGTCGCCATGACGACCATTATGACATCATCGTCGCCATGACGACCATTCTGACATCACCATTGCCATGACGAACATTATGACATCATCGTCGCCATGACGACCATTATGACATCACCGTCGCCATGACGACCAGTATGACATAATCGTCGCCATGACGACCATTCTGACATCACCATTGCCATGACGACCATTTTGACATCACCGTCGCCATGACGACCATTATGACATCACCAAAGCCATGACCACCATACTGACATCATCGTCGCCATGACGACCATTATGACATCATCGTCGCCATGACGACCATTATGACATCATCGTTGCCATGACGACCATTATGACATCACCTAAGCCATGACCACCATACTGACATCATCGTCGGCATGACGACCATTATGACATCACCATCGCCATGACGACCATTATGACATCATCATCGCCATGACGACCATTATGGCAACACCGTCGCCATGACGACCATTATGACATCATCGTCGCCATGACGACCATTATGACGTCA
This sequence comes from Phyllobates terribilis, assembly GCF_046119375.1. Classification (NCBI taxonomy): domain Eukaryota; kingdom Metazoa; phylum Chordata; class Amphibia; order Anura; family Dendrobatidae; genus Phyllobates; species Phyllobates terribilis. The sequence goes on from NW_027362819.1 coordinate 6,635,573, forward strand.
TCGTCGCCATGATGACCATTATGACATCATCGTCGCCATGACGACCATTATGGCAACACCGTCGCCATGACGACAGTATGACATCATCGTCGCCATGACGACCATTATGACATTACCGCCGCCGTGACGAACATTATGACATCATCGTCGCCGTGACGACCATTATGACATCATCGTCGCCATGACGACCATTATGACATCACCAAAGCCATGACCACCATTCTGACATCATCGTCGCCATGACGACCATTCTGACATCACCATTGCCATGACGACCATTATGACATCACCGTCGCCATGACGACCATTATGACATCACCAAAGCCATGACCACCATACTGACATCATCGTCGCCATGACGACCATTATGATATCATCGTCGCCATGACGACCATTATGACATCATCGTCGGCATGACGACCATTATGACATCATCTTCGCCATGACGACCATTATGACATCATCTTCGCCATGACGACCATTATGACATCATCGTCGGCATGACGACCATTATGACATCACCGTCGCCATGACGATCATTATGACATCATCGTCGCCATGACGACCATTATGGCAACACCGTCGCCATGACGACCAGTATGACATCATCGTCGCCATGACTACCATTATGGCAACATCGTCGCCATGACGACCAGTATGACATCTTCGTCGCCATGACGACCATTATGACATCATCGTCGCCATGACGACCATTATGGCAACACCGTCGCCATGACGACCAGTATGACATCATCGTCGCCATGACGACCATTATGACATCACCGTCGCCGTGACGACCATTATGACATCATCGTCGCCATGACGACCATTATGACATCATCGTCGCCATGACGACCATTATGACATCACCATCGCCATGTCGACCATTATGACATCACCAAAGCCATGACAACCATATTGACATCATCGTCGCCATGACGACCATTATGACATCATCGTCGCCATGACGACCATTATGACATCACCAAAGCCATGACCACCATACTGACATCATCGTCGCCATGACGACCATTATGACATCATCGTCGCTATGACGACCATTATGACATCATCGTCGCCATGACGACCATTATGACATCACCAAAGCCATGACCACCATACTGACATCATCGTCGGCTTGACGACCATTATGACATCACCGTCGCCATGACGACCATTATGACATCATCGTCGCCATGACGACCATTATGGCAACACCGTCGCCATGACGACCAGTATGACATCATCGTCGCCATGACGACCATTATGACATCATCGTCGCCATGACGACCATTATGACATTATCGTCGCCATGACGACCATTATGGCAACACCGTCGCCATGACGACCAGTATGACATCATCGTCGCCATGGCGACCATTATGACATCACCGTCGCCGTGACGACCATTATGACATCATCGTCGCCATGACGACCATTATGACATCACCGTCGCCATGACGAACATTATGACATCACCAAAGCCATTACAACCATATTGACATCATCGTCGCCATGACGACCATTATGACATCATCGTCGCCATGACGACCATTATGACATCACCATTGCCATGACGACCATTATGACATCACCGTCGCCATGACGACCATTAAGACATCACCAAAGCCATGACCACCATACTGACATCATCGTCGCCATGACGACCATTATGATATCATCGTAGCCATGACGACCATTATGGCAACACCGTCGCCATGACGACCATTATGACATCATCGTCGGCATGACGATCATTATGACATCATCGTCGCCATGACGACTATTATGACATCACCGTCGCCATGACGACCATTATGACGTCATCGTCGCCATGACGATCATTATGACGTCATCGTCGCCATGACGACCATTATGACGTCATCGTCGCCATGACGACCATTATGACGTCATCTTCGCCATGACGACCATTATGACATCATCGTCGGCATGACGACCATTATGGCATCACCGTCGCCATGACGATCATTATGACATCATCGTCGCCATGACGACCATTATGGCAACACCGTCGCCATGACGACCAGTATGACATCATCGTCGCCATGACTAACATTATGACATCATCGTCGCCATGACGACTATTATGACGTCATCGTTGCCATGACGACCATTATGACATCATCGTCGCCATGACGACCAATATGACGTCATCGTCGCCATGACGACCATTATGGCAACACCGTCGCCATGATGACCAGTATGACATCATCGTCGCCATGACGACAATTATGACATCACCGTCGCCGTGACGACCATTATGACATCATCGTCGCCATGACGACCATTATGACATCACCGTCGCCTTGACGACCATTATGACATCACCAAAGCCATGACAACCATATTGACATCATCGTCGCCATGACGACCATTAAGACATCATCGTCGCCATGACGACCATTATGACATCACCAAAGCCATGACCACCATACTGACATCACCGTCGCCATGACGACCATTCTGACATCACCATTGCCATGACGACCATTATGACATCACCGTCGCCATGACGACCATTATGACATCACCAAAGCCATGACCACCATACTGACATCGTCGCCATGACGACCATTATGACATCATCGTCGGCATGACGACCATGATGACATCATCGTCGTAATGATGACCATTATGGCAATACCGTCGCCATGACGACCAGTATGACATCATCGTCGCCATGATGACCATTATGACATCATCGTCGCCATGACGACCATTATGACATCACCAAAGCCATGACCACCATACTGACATCATCGTCGCCATGACGACCATTCTGACATCACCATTGCCATGACGACCATTATGACATCATCTTCGCCATGACGACCATTATGACATCATCGTCGTTATGACGACCATTATGACATCATCGTCGCCATGACGACCATTATGACATCATCGTCGCCATGACGACCATTATGGCAACACCGTCGCCATGACGACCAGTATGACATCATCGTCGCCATGACGACCATTATGACATCATCGTCGCCATGACGACCATTATGACGTCATCGTCACCATGATGACCATTGTGACATCATCGTCGCCGTGACGACCATTATGACGTCATCGTCGCCATGACGACCATTATGACATCATCGTCGCCATGACGACCATATGACATCATCGTCGCCATGACGACCATTATGGCAACACCGTCGCCATGACGACCAGTATGACATCATCGTCGCCATGACGACCATTATGACATCATCGTCGCCGTGACGACCATCATGACATCATCGTCGCCATGACGACCATTATGACATCACCAAAGCCATTACAACCATATTGACATCATCGTCGCCATGACGACCATTATGACATCATCGTCGCCATGACGACCATTATGACATCACCAAAGCCATGACCACCATACTGACATCATCGTCGCCATGACGACCATTATGATATCATCGTCGCCATGACGACCATTATGGCAACACCGTCGCCATGACGACCATTATGACATCATCGTCGGCATGACGGCCATTATGACATCATCGTCGCCATAAAGACTATTATGACATCACCGTCGCCATGACGACCATTATGACATCATCTTCGCCATGACGACCATTATGACATCATCGTCGGCATGACGACCATTATGACATCACCGTCGCCATGACGATCATTATGACATCATCATCGCCATGACGACCATTATGGCAACACCGTCGCCATGACGACCAGTATGACATCATCGTCGCCATGACTACCATTATGGCAACACCGCCGCCATGACGACCAGTATGACATCATCGTCGCCATGACTACCATTATGACATCATCGTCGCCATGACGACCATTATGGCAACACCGTCGCCATGACGACCAGTATGACATCATCATCGCCATGACGACAATTATGACATCACCGTCGCCGTGACGACCATTATGACATCATCGTCGCCATGACAACCATTATGACATCACCGTCGCCATGACGACCATTATGACATCACCAAAGCCATGACAACCATATTGACATCATCGTCGCCATGACGACCATTATGACATCATCGTCGCCATGACGACCATTATGACATCACCAAAGCCATGACCACCATACTGACATCATCGTCGCCATGACGACCATTCTGACATCACCATTGCCATGACGACCATTATGACATCAACGTCGCCATGACGACCATTATGACATCACCAAAGCCATGACCACCATACTGACATCATCGTCGCCATGACGACCATTATGACATCATCGTCGCCATGACGACCATTATGACATCATCGTCGACATGACGACCATTATGGCAACACCGTCGCCATGACGACCATTATGACATCATTGTCGGCATGACGACCATTATGACATCATCGTCGCCATGACGACCATTATGGCAATACCGTCGCCATGACGACCAGTATGACATCATCGTCGCCATGACGACCATTATGACATCATCGTCGCCATGACGACCATTATGACGTCATCGTCGCCATGACGACCATTATGACATCATCGTCGCCATGACGACCATTATGACATCATCGTCGCCATGACGACCATTATGGTAACACCGTCGCCATGACGACCAGTATGACATCATCGTCGCCATGACGACCATTATGACATCACCGTCGCCATGACGACCATTATGACATCACCGTCGCCGTGACGACCATTATGACATCATCGTCGCCATGACGACCATTATGACATCACCGTCGCCATGACGACCTTTATGACATCACCAAAGCCATGACAACCATATTGACATCATCGTCGCCAAAACGACCATTATGACATCATAGTCGCCATGACGACCATTATGGCATCAATAAAGCCATGACCACCACACTGACATCATCGTCGCCATGACGACCATTCTGACATCACCATTGCCATGACGACCATTATGACATCACCGTCGCCATGACGACCATTATGACATCACCAAAGACATGACCACCATACTGACATCATCGTCGCCATGACGACCATTATGACATCATCGTCGGCATGACGACCATTATGACATCATCGTCGCCATGACGACTATTATGACATCACCGTCGCAATGACGACCATTATGACATCACCGTCGCCATGACGACCATTATGACATCATCGTCGCCATGACGACCATTCTGACATCACCATTGCCATGACGAACATTATGACATCATCGTCGCCATGACGACCATTATGACATCACCGTCGCCATGACGACCAGTATGACATAATCGTCGCCATGACGACCATTCTGACATCACCATTGCCATGACGACCATTTTGACATCACCGTCGCCATGACGACCATTATGACATCACCAAAGCCATGACCACCATACTGACATCATCGTCGCCATGACGACCATTATGACATCATCGTCGCCATGACGACCATTATGACATCATCGTTGCCATGACGACCATTATGACATCACCTAAGCCATGACCACCATACTGACATCATCGTCGGCATGACGACCATTATGACATCACCATCGCCATGACGACCATTATGACATCATCATCGCCATGACGACCATTATGGCAACACCGTCGCCATGACGACCATTATGACATCATCGTCGCCATGACGACCATTATGACGTCATCGTCGCCATGATGACCATTATGACATCATCGTCGCCATGACGACCATTATGGCAACACCGTCGCCATGACGACAGTATGACATCATCGTCGCCATGACGACCATTATGACATTACCGCCGCCGTGACGAACATTATGACATCATCGTCGCCGTGACGACCATTATGACATCATCGTCGCCATGACGACCATTATGACATCACCGTCGCCATGACGACCATTATGACATCACCAAAGCCATGACCACCATACTGACATCATCGTCGCCATGACGACCATTCTGACATCACCATTGCCATGACGACCATTATGACATCACCAATCCATGACCACCATACTGACATCATCGTCGCCATGACGACCATTATGACATGATCGTCGCCATGACGACCATTATGGCAACACCGTCGCCATGACGACCATTATGACATCATCGTCGGCAAGACGACCATTATGACATCATCGTCGCCATGACGACTATTATGACATCACCGTCGCCATGACGACCATTATGACATCATCGTCGGCAAGACGACCATTATGACATCATCGTCGCCATGACGACCATTATGACATCATCGTCGCCATGACGACCATTATGACATCATCGTCGCCATGACGACCATTCTGACATCACCATTGCCATGACGAACATTATGACATCATCGTCGCCATGACGACCATTATGACATCACCGTCGCCATGACGACCAGTATGACATAATCGTCGCCATGACGACCATTCTGACATCACCATTGCCATGACGACCATTTTGACATCACCGTCGCCATGACGACCATTATGACATCACCAAAGCCATGACCACCATACTGACATCATCGTCGCCATGACGACCATTATGACATCATCGTCGCCATGACGACCATTATGACATCATCGTTGCCATGACGACCATTATGACATCACCTAAGCCATGACCACCATACTGACATCATCGTCGGCATGACGACCATTATGACATCACCATCGCCATGACGACCATTATGACATCATCATCGCCATGACGACCATTATGGCAACACCGTCGCCATGACGACCATTATGACATCATCGTCGCCATGACGACCATTATGACGTCATCGTCGCCATGATGACCATTATGACATCATCGTCGCCATGACGACCATTATGGCAACACCGTCGCCATGACGACAGTATGACATCATCGTCGCCATGACGACCATTATGACATTACCGCCGCCGTGACGAACATTATGACATCATCGTCGCCGTGACGACCATTATGACATCATCGTCGCCATGACGACCATTATGACATCACCGTCGCCATGACGACCATTATGACATCACCAAAGCCATGACCACCATACTGACATCATCGTCGCCATGACGACCATTCTGACATCACCATTGCCATGACGACCATTATGACATCACCAATCCATGACCACCATACTGACATCATCGTCGCCAAGACGACCATTATGACATGATCGTCGCCATGACGACCATTATGGCAACACCGTCGCCATGACGACCATTATGACATCATCGTCGGCAAGACGACCATTATGACATCATCGTCGCCATGACGACTATTATGACATCACCGTCGCCATGACGACCATTATGACATCATCGTCGGCAAGACGACCATTATGACATCATCGTCGCCATGACGACCATTATGACATCATCTTCGCCATGACGACCATTATGACATCATCGTCGGTATGACGACCATTATGACATCATCGTCGCCATGACGACCATTATGACATCATCGTCGCCATGTCGACCATTATGGCAACACCGTCGCCATGACGACCAGTATGACATCATCGTCGCCATGACGACCATTATGACATCATCGTCGCCATGACGACCATTATGACGTCATCGTCGCCATGACGACCATAATGACATCATCGTCGCCATGACGACCATATGACATCATCGTCGCCATGACGACCATTATGGCAACACCGTCGCCATGACGACCAGTATGACATCATCGTCGCCATGACGACCATTATGACATCACCGTCGCGGTGACGACCATTATGACATCATCGTCGCCGTGACGACCATCATGACATCATCGTCGCCATGACGACCATTATGACATCACCGTCGCCATGACGACCATTATGACATCACCAAAGCCATTACAACAATATTGACATCATCGTCGCCATGACGACCATTATGACATCATCGTCGCCATGACGACCATTATGACATCACCAAAGCCATGACCACCATACTGACATCATCGTCGCCATGACGACCATTCTGACATCACCATTGCCATGACGACCATTATGACATCACCGTCGCCATGACGACCATTATGACATCACCAAAGCCATGACCACCATACTGACATCATCGTCGCCATGACGACCATTATGATATCATCGTCGCCATGACGACCATTATGACATCATCGTCGGCATGACGACCCTTATGACATCATCTTCGCCATGACGACCATTATGACATCATCTTCGCCATGACGACCATTATGACATCATCGTCGCCATGACGACCATTATGGCAACACCGTCGCCATGACGACCAGTATGACATCATCGTCGCCATGACTACCATTATGGCAACATCGTCGCCATGACGACCAGTATGACATCTTCGTCGCCATGACGACCATTATGACATCATCGTCGCCATGACGACCATTATGGCAACACCGTCGCCATGACGACCAGTATGACATCATCGTCACCATGACGACCATTATGACATCACCGTCGCCGTGACGACCATTATGACATAATCGTCGCCATGACGACCATTATGACATCATCGTCGCCATGACGACCATTATGACATCACCATCGCCATGTCGACCATTATGACATCACCAAAGCCATGACAACCATATTGACATCATCGTCGCCATGACGACCATTATGACATCATCGTCGCCATGACGACCATTATGACATCACCAAAGCCATGACCACCATACTGACATCATCGTCGCCATGACGACCATTATGACATCATCGTCGCTATGACGACCATTATGACATCATCGTCGCCATGACGACCATTATGACATCACCAAAGCCATGACCACCATACTGACATAATCGTCGCCATGACGACCATTATGACATCATCGTCGCCATGACGACCATTATGGCAACACCGTCGCCATGACGACCAGTATGACATCATCGTCGCCATGACGACCATTATGACATCATCGTCGCCATGACGACCATTATGGCAACACCGTCGCCATGACGACCAGTATGACATCATCGTAGCCATGGCGACCATTATGACATCACCGTCGCCGTGACGACCATTATGACATCATCGTCGCCGTGACGACCATTATGACAGCATCGTCGCCATGACGACCATTATGACATCACCATCGCCATGACGACCATTATGACATCACCAAAGCCATGATGACCATATTGACATCATCGTCGCCATGACGACCATTATGACATCATCGTCGCCATGACGACCATTATGTCAACACCGTCGCCATGACGACCATTATGGCATCATCGTCGGCATGACGACCATTATGACATCACGGTCGCCATGACGACCATTATGACATCACCAAAGCCATGACAACCATATTGACATCATCGTCGCCATGACGACCATTATGACATCATCGTCGCCATGACGACCATTATGACATCATCGTCGCCATGACGACCATTATGACATCACCAAAGCCATGGCCACCATACTGACATCATCGTCGCCATGACAACCATTCTGACATCACCGTTGCCATGACGACCATTATGACATCACCGTCGCCATGACGACCATTATGACATCACCAAAGCCATGACCACCATACTGACATCATCGTCGCCATGACGACCATTCTGACATCACCATTGCCATGACGACCATTATGACATCACCAAAGCCATGACCACCATACTGACATCATCGTCGCCATGACGACCATTATGACATCATCGTCGCCATGACGACCATTATGACATCATCATCGCCATGACGACCATTATGGCAACACCGTCGCCATGACGACCATTATGACATCATCGTTGGCAAGACGACCATTATGACATCATCGTCGCGATGACGACTATTATGACATCACCGTCGCCATGACGACCATTATGACATCATCATCGCCATGACGACCATTATGACGTCATCGTCGCCATGACGACCATTATGACATCATCGTCGCCATGACGACCATTATGACATCATCGTCACCATGACGACCATTATGACATCATCGTCGCCATGACGACCATTATGACATCATCGTCGCCATGACGACCATTATGACGTCATCGTCGCCATGACGACCATTATGACATCATCGTCGCCATGACGACCATTATGACATCATCTTCGCCATGACGACCATTATGACATCATCGTCGGTATGACGACCATTATGACATCATCGTCGCCATGACGACCATTATGACATCATCGTCGCCATGACGACCATTATGGCAACACCGTCGCCATGACGACCAGTATGACATCATCGTCGCCATGACGACCATTATGGCAACACCGTCGCCATGACGACCAGTATGACATCATCGTCGCCATGACGACCATTATGACATCATCGTCGCCGTGACGACCATTATGACGTCATCGTCGCCATGACGACCATTATGACATCATCGTCGCCGTGACGACCATATGACATCATCGTCGCCATGACGACCATTATGGCAACACCGTCGCCATGACGACCAGTATGACATCATCGTCGCCATGACGACCATTATGACATCACCGTCGCGGTGACGACCATTATGACATCACCGTCGCGGTGACGACCATTATGACATCATCATCGCCGTGACGACCATTATGACATCATCGTCGCCATGACGACCATTATGACATCACCGTCGCCATGACGAACATTATGACATCACCAAAGCCATTACAACCATATTGACATCATCGTCGCCATGATGACCATTATGACATCATCGTCGCCATGACGACCATTATGACATCACCATTGCCATGACGACCATTATGACATCACCGTCGCCATGACGACCATTATGACATCACCAAAGCCATGACCACCATACTGACATCATCGTCGCCATGACGACCATTATGACATCATCGTCGCCATGACGACCATTATGGCAACACTGTCGCCATGACGACCATCATGACATCATCGTCGGCATGACGACCATTATGACATTATCGTCGCCATGACGACCATTATGGCAACACCGTCGCCATGACGACCAGTATGACATCATCGTCGCCATGACGACCATTATGACATCATCGTCGCCATGACGACCATTATGGCAACACCGTCGCCATGACGACAGTATGACATCATCGTCGCCATGACGACCATTATGACATTACCGTCGCCATGACGAACATTATGACATCATCGTCGCCGTGACGACCATTATGACATCATCCTCGCCATGACGACCATTATGACATCACCGTCGCCATGACGACCATTATGACATCACCAAAGCCATGACCACCATACTGACATCATCGTCGCCATGACGACCATTCTGACATCACCATTGCCATGACGACCATTATGACATCACCAATCCATGACCACCATACTGACATCATCGTCGCCATGACGACCATTATGACATCATCGTCGCCATGACGACCATTATGACATGATCGTCGCCATGACGACCATTATGGCAACACCGTCGCCATGACGACCATTATGACATCATCGTCGGCAAGACGACCATTATGACATCATCGTCGCCATGACGACTATTATGACATCACCGTCGCCATGACGACCATTATGACATCATCGTCGGCAAGACGACCATTATGACATCATCGTCGCCATGACGACCATTATGACATCATCTTCGCCATGACGACCATTATGACATCATCGTCGGTATGACGACCATTATGACATCATCGTCGCCATGACGACCATTATGACATCATCGTCGCCATGACGACCATTATGGCAACACCGTCGCCATGACGACCAGTATGACATCATCGTCGCCATGACGACCATTATGACATCATCGTCGCCATGACGACCATTATGACGTCATCGTCGCCATGACGACCATTATTACATCATCGTCGCCGTGACGACCATTATGACGTCATCGTCGCCATGACGACCATTATGACATCATCGTCGCCATGACGACCATATGACATCATCGTCGCCATGACGACCATTATGGCAACACCGTCGCCATGACGACCAGTATGACATCATCGTCGCCATGACGACCATTATGACATCACCGTCGCGGTGACGACCATTATGACATCATCGTCGCCGTGACGACCATCATGACATCATCGTCGCCATGACGACCATTATGACATCACCGTCGCCATGACGACCATTATGACATCACCAAAGCCATTACAACAATATTGACATCATCGTCGCCATGACGACCATTATGACATCATCGTCGCCATGACGACCATTATGACATCACCAAAGCCATGACCACCATACTGACATCATCGTCGCCATGACGACCATTCTGACATCACCATTGCCATGACGACCATTATGACATCACCGTCGCCATGACGACCATTATGACATCACCAAAGCCATGACCACCATACTGACATCATCGTCGCCATGACGACCATTATGATATCATCGTCGCCATGACGACCATTATGACATCATCGTCGGCATGACGACCATTATGACATCATCTTCGCCATGACGACCATTATGACATCATCTTCGCCATGACGACCATTATGACATCATCGTCGCCATGACGACCATTATGACATCACCGTCGCCATGACGATCATTATGACATCATCGTCGCCATGACGACCATTATGGCAACACCGTCGCCATGACGACCAGTATGACATCATCGTCGCCATGACTACCATTATGGCAACATCGTCGCCATGACGACCAGTATGACATCTTCGTCGCCATGACGACCATTATGACATCATCGTCGCCATGACGACCATTATGGCAACACCGTCGGCATGACGACCAGTATGACATCATCGTCGCCATGACGACCATTATGACATCACCGTCGCCGTGACGACCATTATGACATCATCGTCGCCATGACGACCATTATGACATCATCATCGCCATGACGACCATTATGACATCACCATCGCCATGTCGACCATTATGACATCACCAAAGCCATGACAACCATATTGACATCATCGTCGCCATGACGACCATTCTGACATCACCATTGCCATGACGACCATTATGACATCACCAAAGCCATGACCACCATACTGACATCATCGTCGCCATGACGACCATTATGACATCATCGTCGCCATGACGACCATTATGACATCATCATCGCCATGACGACCATTATGGCAACACCGTCGCCATGACGACCATTATGACATCATCGTTGGCAAGACGACCATTATGACATCATCGTCGCGATGACGACTATTATGACATCACCGTCGCCATGACGACCATTATGACATCATCATCGCCATGACGACCATTATGACGTCATCGTCGCCATGACGACCATTATGACATCATCGTCGCCATGACGACCATTATGACATCATCGTCACCATGACGACCATTATGACATCATCGTCGCCATGACGACCATTATGACGTCATCGTCGCCATGACGACCATTATGACATCATCGTCGCCATGACGACCATTATGACATCATCTTCGCCATGACGACCATTATGACATCATCGTCGGTATGACGACCATTATGACATCATCGTCGCCATGACGACCATTATGACATCATCGTCGCCATGACGACCATTATGGCAACACCGTCGCCATGACGACCAGTATGACATCATCGTCGCCATGACGACCATTATGGCAACACCGTCGCCATGACGACCAGTATGACATCATCGTCGCCATGACGACCATTATGACATCATCGTCGCCGTGACGACCATTATGACGTCATCGTCGCCATGACGACCATTATGACATCATCGTCGCCGTGACGACCATATGACATCATCGTCGCCATGACGACCATTATGGCAACACCGTCGCCATGACGACCAGTATGACATCATCGTCGCCATGACGACCATTATGACATCACCGTCGCGGTGACGACCATTATGACATCACCGTCGCGGTGACGACCATTATGACATCATCATCGCCGTGACGACCATTATGACATCATCGTCGCCATGACGACCATTATGACATCACCGTCGCCATGACGAACATTATGACATCACCAAAGCCATTACAACCATATTGACATCATCGTCGCCATGACGACCATTATGACATCATCGTCGCCATGACGACCATTATGACATCACCATTGCCATGACGACCATTATGACATCACCGTCGCCATGACGACCATTATGACATCACCAAAGCCATGACCACCATACTGACATCATCGTCGCCATGACGACCATTATGACATCATCGTCGCCATGACGACCATTATGGCAACACTGTCGCCATGACGACCATCATGACATCATCGTCGGCATGACGACCATTATGACATTATCGTCGCCATGACGACCATTATGGCAACACCGTCGCCATGACGACCAGTATGACATCATCGTCGCCATGACGACCATTATGACATCATCGTCGCCATGACGACCATTATGACGTCATCGTCGCCATGATGACCATTATGACATCATCGTCGCCATGACGACCATTATGGCAACACCGTCGCCATGACGACAGTATGACATCATCGTCGCCATGACGACCATTATGACATTACCGTCGCCATGACGAACATTATGACATCATCGTCGCCGTGACGACCATTATGACATCATCCTCGCCATGACGACCATTATGACATCACCGTCGCCATGACGACCATTATGACATCACCAAAGCCATGACCACCATACTGACATCATCGTCGCCATGACGACCATTCTGACATCACCATTGCCATGACGACCATTATGACATCACCAATCCATGACCACCATACTGACATCATCGTCGCCATGACGACCATTATGACATCATCGTCGCCATGACGACCATTATGACATGATCGTCGCCATGACGACCATTATGGCAACACCGTCGCCATGACGACCATTATGACATCATCGTCGGCAAGACGACCATTATGACATCATCGTCGCCATGACGACTATTATGACATCACCGTCGCCATGACGACCATTATGACATCATCGTCGGCAAGACGACCATTATGACATCATCGTCGCCATGACGACCATTATGACATCATCTTCGCCATGACGACCATTATGACATCATCGTCGGTATGACGACCATTATGACATCATCGTCGCCATGACGACCATTATGACATCATCGTCGCCATGACGACCATTATGGCAACACCGTCGCCATGACGACCAGTATGATATCATCGTCGCCATGACGACCATTATGACATCATCGTCGCCATGACGACCATTATGACGTCATCGTCGCCATGACGACCATTATTACATCATCGTCGCCGTGACGACCATTATGACGTCATCGTCGCCATGACGACCATTATGACATCATCGTCGCCATGACGACCATATGACATCATCGTCGCCATGACGACCATTATGGCAACACCGTCGCCATGACGACCAGTATGACATCATCGTCGCCATGACGACCATTATGACATCACCGTCGCGGTGACGACCATTATGACATCATCGTCGCCGTGACGACCATCATGACATCATCGTCGCCATGACGACCATTATGACATCACCGTCGCCATGACATCACCAAAGCCATTACAACAATATTGACATCATCGTCGCCATGACGACCATTATGACATCATCGTCGCCATGACGACCATTATGACATCACCAAAGCCATGACCACCATACTGACATCATCGTCGCCATGACGACCATTCTGACATCACCATTGCCATGACGACCATTATGACATCACCGTCGCCATGACGACCATTATGACATCACCAAAGCCATGACCACCATACTGACATCATCGTCGCCATGACGACCATTATGATATCATCGTCGCCATGACGACCATTATGACATCATCGTCGGCATGACGACCATTATGACATCATCTTCGCCATGACGACCATTATGACATCATCTTCGCCATGACGACCATTATGACATCATCGTCGCCATGACGACCATTATGACATCACCGTCGCCATGACGATCATTATGACATCATCGTCGCCATGACGACCATTATGGCAACACCGTCGCCATGACGACCAGTATGACATCATCGTCGCCATGACTACCATTATGGCAACATCGTCGCCATGACGACCAGTATGACATCTTCGTCACCATGACGACCATTATGACATCATCGTCGCCATGACGACCATTATGGCAACACCGTCGCCATGACGACCAGTATGACGTCATCGTCGCCATGACGACCATTATGACATCACCGTCGCCGTGACGACCATTATGACATCATCGTCGCCATGACGACCATTATGACATCATCATCGCCATGACGACCATTATGACATCACCATCGCCATGTCGACCATTATGACATCACCAAAGCCATGACAACCATATTGACATCATCGTCGCCATGACGACCATTATGACATCATCGTCGCCATGACGACCATTATGACATCACCAAAGCCATGACCACCATACTGACATCATCGTCGCCATGACGACCATTATGACATCATCGTCGCTATGACGACCATTATGACATCATCGTCGCCATGACGACCATTATGACATCACCAAAGCCATGACCACCATACTGACATCATCGTCGGCTTGACGACCATTATGACATCACCGTCGCCATGACGACCATTATGACATCATCGTCGCCATGACGACCATTATGGCAACACCGTCGCCATGACGACCAGTATGACATCATCGTCGCCATGACGACCATTATGACATCATCGTCGCCATGACGACCATTATGACATCATCGTCGCCATGACGACCATTGTGGCAACACCGTCGCCATGACGACCAGTATGACATCATCATCGCCATGGCGACCATTATGACATCACCGTCGCCGTGACGACCATTATGACATCATCGTTGCCGTGACGACCATTATGACAGCATCGTCGCCATGACGACCATTATGACATCACCGTCGCCATGACGAGCATTATGACATCACCAAAGCCATGACGACCATATTGACATCATCGTCGCCATGACGACCATTATGACATCATCGTCGCCATGACGACCATTATGTCAACACCGTCGCCATGACGACCATTATGGCATCATCGTCGGCATGACGACCATTATGACATCACGGTCGCCATGACGACCATTATGACATCACCAAAGCCATGACAACCATATTGACATCATCGTCGCCATGACGACCATTATGACATCATCGTCGCCATGACGACCATTATGACATCACCAAAGCCATGGCCACCATACTGACATCATCGTCGCCATGACAACCATTCTGACATCACCATTGCCATGACGACCATTATGACATCACCGTCGCCATGACGACCATTATGACATCACCAAAGCCATGACCACCATACTGACATCATCGTCGCCATGACGACCATTATGACATCATCGTCGCCATGACGACTATTATGGCAACACCGTCGCCATGACGACCAGTATGACATCATAGTCGCCATGACGACCATTATGGCAACACCGTCGCCATGACGACCAGTATGACATCATCGTCGCCATGACGACCATTATGACATCATCGTCGCCGTGACGACCATTATGACGTCATCGTCGCCATGACGACCATTATGACATCATCGTCGCCGTGACGACCATATGACATCATCGTCGCCATGACGACCATTATGGCAACACCGTCGCCATGACGACCAGTATGACATCATCGTCGCCATGACGACCATTATGACATCACCGTCGCGGTGACGACCATTATGACATCATCATCGCCGTGACGACCATTATGACATCATCGTCGCCATGACGACCATTATGACATCACCGTCGCCATGACGAACATTATGACATCACCAAAGCCATTACAACCATATTGACATCATCGTCGCCATGACGACCATTATGACATCATCGTCGCCATGACGACCATTATGACATCACCATTGCCATGACGACCATTATGACATCACCGTCGCCATGACGACCATTAAGACATCACCAAAGCCATGACCACCATACTGACATCATCGTCGCCATGACGACCATTATGATATCATCGTCGCCATGACGACCATTATGGCAACGCCGTCGCCATGACGACCATTATGACATCATCGTCGGCATGACGACCATTATGACATCATCGTCGCCATGACGACTATTATGACATCACCGTCGCCATGACGACCATTATGACGTCATCGTCGCCATGACGACCATTATGACGTCATCGTCGCCATGACGACCATTATGACGTCATCGTCGCCATGACGACCATTATGACATCATCTTCGCCATGACGACCATTATGACATCATCGTCGGCATGACGACCATTATGACATCACCGTCGCCATGACGATCATTATGACATCATCGTCGCCATGACGACCATTATGGCAACACCGTCGCCATGACGACCAGTATGACATCATCGTCGCCATGACTACCATTATGACATCATCGTCGCCATGACGACCATTATGACGTCATCGTTGCCATGACGACCATTATGACATCATCGTCGCCATGACGACCAATATGACGTCATCGTCGCCATGACGACCATTATGGCAACACCGTCGCCATGACGACCAGTATGACATCATCGTCGCCATGACGACAATTATGACATCACCGTCGCCGTGACGACCATTATGACATCATCGTCGCCATGACGACCATTATGACATCACCGTCGCCTTGACGACCATTATGACATCACCAAAGCCATGACAAAAATATTGACATCATCGTCGCCATGACGACCATTATGACATCATCGTCGCCATGACGACCATTATGACATCACCAAAGCCATGACCACCATACTGACATCACCGTCGCCATGACGACCATTCTGACATCACCATTGCCATGACGACCATTATGACATCACCGTCGCCATGACGACCATTATGACATCACCAAAGCCATGACCACCATACTGACATCATCGTCGCCATGACGACCATTATGACATCATCGTCGGCATGACGACCATGATTACATCATCGTCGCCATGATGACCATTATGGCAATACCGTCGCCATGACGACCAGTATGACATCATCGTCGCCATGACGACCATTATGACATCATCGTCGCCATGACGACCATTATGACATCACCAAAGCCATGACCACCATACTGACATCATCGTCGCCATGACGACCATTCTGACATCACCATTGCCATGACGACCATTATGACATAATCTTCGCCATGACGACCATTATGACATCATCGTCGGTATGACGACCATTATGACATCATCGTCGCCATGACGACCATATGACATCATCGTCGCCATGACGACCATTATGGCAACACCGTCGCCATGACGACCAGTATGACATCATCGTCGCCATGACGACCATTATGACATCATCATCGCCATGACGACCATTATGACGTCATCGTCGCCATGATGACCATTATGACATCATCGTCGCCGTGACGACCATTATGACGTCATCGTCGCCATGACGACCATTATGACATCATCGTCACCATGACGACCATATGACATCATCGTCGCCATGACGACCATTATGGCAACACCGTCGCCATGACGACCAGTATGACATCATCGTCGCCATGACGACCATTATGACATCACCGTCGCGGTGACGACCATTATGACATCATCGTCGCCATGACGACCATTATGACATCACCAAAGCCATTACAACCATATTGACATCATCGTCGCCATGACGACCATTATGACATCATCGTCGCCATGACGACCATTATGACATCACCAAAGCCATGACCACCATACTGACATCATCGTCGCCATGACGACCATTATGATATCATCGTCGCCATGACGACCATTATGGCAACACCGTCGCCATGACGACCATTATGACATCATCGTCGGCATGACGACCATTATGACATCATCGTCGCCATGAAGACTATTATGACATCACCGTCGCCATGACGACCATTATGACATCATCTTCGCCATGACGACCATTATGACATCATCGTCGGCATGACGACCATTATGACATCACCGTCGCCATGACGATCATTATGACATCATCATCGCCATGACGACCATTATGGCAACACCGTCGCCATGACGACCAGTATGACATCATCGTCGCCATGACTACCATTATGGCAACACCGTTGCCATGACGACCAGTATGACATCATCGTCGCCATGACTACCATTATGACATCATCGTCGCCATGACGACCATTATGGCAACACCGTCGCCATGACGACCAGTATGACATCATCGTCGCCATGACGACAATTATGACATCACCGTCGCCGTGACGACCATTATGACATCATCGTCGCCATGACAACCATTAAGACATCACCAAAGCCATGACAACCATATTGACATCATCGTCGCCATGACGACCATTATGACATCATCGTCGCCATGACGACCATTATGACATCACCAAAGCCATGACCACCATACTGACATCATCGTCGCCATGACGACCATTCTGACATCACCATTGCCATGACGACCATTATGACATCAACGTCGCCATGATGACCATTATGACATCACCAAAGCCATGACCACCATACTGACATCATCGTCGCCATGACGACCATTATGACATCATCGTCGACATGACGACCATTATGGCAACACCGTCGCCATGACGACCATTATGACATCATTGTCGGCATGACGACCATTATGACATCATCGTCGCCATGACGACCATTATGGCAATACCGTCGCCATGACGACCAGTATGACATCATCGTCGCCATGACGACCATTATGACATCATCGTCGCCATGACGACCATTATGACGCCATCGTCGCCATGACGACCATTATGACATCATCGTCGCCATGACGACCAGTATGACATCATCGTCGCCATGACGACCATTATGGTAACACCGTCGCCATGACGACCAGTATGACATCATCGTCGCCATGACGACCATTATGACATCACCGTCGCCGTGACGATCATTATGACATCACCGTCGCCGTGACGACCATTATGACATCATCGTCGCCATGACGACCATTATGACATCACCGTCGCCATGACGACCTTTATGACATCACCAAAGCCATGACAACCATATTGACATCATCGTCGCCAAAACGACCATTATGACATCATCGTCGCCATGACGACCATTATGACATCAATAAAGCCATGACCACCACACTGACATCATCGTCGCCATGACGACCATTCTGACATCACCATTGCCATGACGACCATTATGACATCACCGTCGCCATGACGACCATTATGACATCACCAAAGCCATGACCACCATACTGACATCATCGTCGCCATGACGACCATTATGACATCATCGTCGGCATGACGACCATTATGACATCATCGTCGCCATGACGACTATTATGACATCACCGTCGCAATGACGACCATTATGACATCACCGTCGCCATGACGACCATTCTGACATCATCGTCGCCATGACGACCATTCTGACATCACCATTGCCATGACGAACATTATGACATCATCGTCGCCATGACGACCATTATGACATCACCGTCGCCATGACGACCAGTATGACATCATCGTCGCCATGACGACCATTCTGACATCACCATTGCCATGACGACCATTTTGACATCACCGTCGCCATGACGACCATTATGACATCACCTAAGCCATGACCACCATACTGACATCATCGTCGGCATGACGACCATTATGACATCACCATCGCCATGACGACCATTATGACATCATCATCGCCATGACGACCATTATGGCAACACCGTCGCCATGACGACCAGTATGACATCATCGTCGCCATGACGACCATTATGACATCATCGTCGCCATGACGACCATTATGACGTCATCGTCGCCATGACGACCATTATGACATCATCGTCGCTATGACGACCATTATGACGTCATCGTCGCCATGACGACCATTATGACATCATCGTCGCCATGACGACCATTATGACATCACCGTCGCCATGACGACCATTATGACATCACCGTCGCCATGACGACCATTATGACATCACCAAAGCCATGACAACCATATTGACATCATCGTCGCCATGACGACCATTATGACATCATCGTCGCCATGACGACCATTATGACATCACCAAAGCCATGACCACCATACTGACATCATCGTCGCCATGACGACCATTCTGACATCACCATTGCCATGACGGCCATTATGACATCACCGTCGCCATGACGACCATTATGACATCACCGTCGCCATGACGACCATTATGACATCACCAAAGCCATGACCACCATACTGACATCATCGTCGCCATGACGACCATTATGACATCATCGTCGCCATGACGACCATTATGGCAACACTGTCGCCATGACGACCATCATGACATCATCGTCGGCATGACGACCATTATGACATTATCGTCGCCATGACGACCAGTATGACATCATCGTCGCCATGACGACCATTATGACATCATCGTCGCCATGACGACCATTATGACGTCATCGTCGCCATGATGACCATTATGACATCATCGTCGCCATGACGACCATTATGGCAACACCGTCGCCATGACGACAGTATGACATCATCGTCGCCATGACGACCATTATGACATTACCGCCGCCGTGACGAACATTATGACATCATCGTCGCCGTGACGACCATTATGACATCATCGTCGCCATGACGACCATTATGACATCACCGTCGCCATGACGACCATTATGACATCACCAAAGCCATGACAACCATATTGACATCATCGTCGCCATGACGACCATTATGACATCATCGTCGCCATGACGACCATTATGACATCACCAAAGCCATGACCACCATACTGACATCATCGTCGCCATGACGACCATTCTGACATCACCATTGACATGACGACCATTATGACATCCCCGTCGCCATGACGACCATTATGGCAACACCGTCGCCATGACGACCATTATGACATCACCAAAGCCATGACCACCATACTGACATCATCGTCGCCATGACGACCATTATGACATCATCGTCGGCATGACGACCATTATGACATCATCGTCACCATGATGACCATTATGGCAATACCGTCGCCATGACGACCAGTATGACATCATCGTCGCCATGACGACCATTATGACATCATCGCCGCCATGACGACCATTATGACATCATCGTCGCCATGACGACCATTATGACATCACCAAAGCCATGACCACCATACTGACATCATCGTCGCCATGACGACCATTCTGACATCACCATTGCCATGACGACCATTATGACATCACCAATCCATGACCACCATACTGACATCATCGTCGCCATGACGACCATTATGACATCATCGTCGCCATGACGACCATTATGACATCATCGTCGCCATGACGACCATTATGGCAACACCGTCGCCATGACGACCATTATGACATCATCGTCGGCAAGACGACCATTATGACATCATCATCGCCATGACGACTATTATGACATCACCGTCGCCATGACGACCATTATGACATCATCGTCGGCAAGACGACCATTATGACATCATCGTCGCCATGACGACCATTATGACATCATCTTCGCCATGACGACCATTATGACATCATCGTCGGTATGACGACCATTATGACATCATCGTCGCCATGACGACCATTATGACATCATCGTCGCCATGACGACCATTATGGCAACACCGTCGCCATGACGACCAGTATGACATCATCGTCGCCATGACGACCATTATGACATCATCGTCGCCATGACGACCATTATGACGTCATCGTCGCCATGATGACCATTATGACATCATCGTCGCCATGACGACCATTATGGCAACACCGTCGCCATGACGACAGTATGACATCATCGTCGCCATGACGACCATTATGACATTACCGCCGCCGTGACGAACATTATGACATCATCGTCGCCGTGACGACCATTATGACATCATCGTCGCTATGACGACCATTATGACATCACCGTCGCCATGACGACCATTATGACATCACCAAAGCCATGACAACCATATTGACATCATCGTCGCCATGACGACCATTATGACATCATCGTCGCCATGACGACCATTATGACATCACCAAAGCCATGACCACCATACTGACATCATCGTCGCCATGACGACCATTCTGACATCACCATTGACATGACGACCATTATGACATCACCGTCGCCATGACGACCATTATGGCAACACCGTCGCCATGACGACCATTATGACATCACCAAAGCCATGACCACCATACTGACATCATCGTCGCCATGACGCCCATTATGACATCATCGTCGGCATGACGACCATTATGACATCATCGTCACCATGATGACCATTATGGCAATACCGTCGCCATGACGACCAGTATGACATCATCGTCGCCATGACGACCATTATGACATCATCGCCGCCATGACGACCATTATGACATCATCGTCGCCATGACGACCATTATGACATCACCAAAGCCATGACCACCATACTGACATCATCGTCGCCATGACGACCATTCTGACATCACCATTGCCATGACGACCATTATGACATCACCAATCCATGACCACCATACTGACATCATCGTCGCCATGACGACCATTATGACATCATCGTCGCCATGACGACCATTATGACATCATCGTCGCCATGACGACCATTATGGCAACACCGTCGCCATGACGACCATTATGACATCATCGTCGGCAAGACGACCATTATGACATCATCATCGCCATGACGACTATTATGACATCACCGTCGCCATGACGACCATTATGACATCATCGTCGGCAAGACGACCATTATGACATCATCGTCGCCATGACGACCATTATGACATCATCTTCGCCATGACGACCATTATGACATCATCGTCGGTATGACGACCATTATGACATCATCGTCGCCATGACGACCATTATGACATCATCGTCGCCATGACGACCATTATGGCAACACCGTCGCCATGACGACCAGTATGACATCATCGTCGCCATGACGACCATTATGACATCATCGTCGCCATGACGACCATTATGACGTCATCGTCGCCATGACGACCATTATTACATCATCGTCGCCGTGACGACCATTATGACGTCATCGTCGCCATGACGACCATTATGACATCATCGTCGCCATGACGACCATATGACATCATCGTCGCCATGACGACCATTATGGCAACACCGTCGCCATGACGACCAGTATGACATCATCGTCGCCATGACGACCATTTTGACATCACCGTCGCGGTGACGACCATTATGACATCATCGTCGCCGTGACGACCATCATGACATCATCGTCGCCATGACGACCATTATGACATCACCGTCGCCATGACGACCATTATGACATCACCAAAGCCATTACAACCATATTGACATCATCGTCGCCATGACGACCATTATGACATCATCGTCGCCATGACGACCATTATGACATCACCAAAGCCATGACCACCATACTGACATCATCGTCGCCATGACGACCATTCTGACATCACCATTGCCATGACGACCATTATGACATCACCGTCGCCATGACGACCATTATGACATCACCAAAGCCATGACCACCATACTGACATCATCGTCGCCATGACGACCATTATGATATCATCGTCGCCATGACGACCATTATGATATCATCGTCGCCATGACGACCATTATGACATCATCGTCGGCATGACGACCATTATGACATCATCTTCGCCATGACGACCATTATGACATCATCTTCGCCATGACGACCATTATGACATCATCGTCGGCATGACGACCATTATGACATCACCGTCGCCATGACGATCATTATGACATCATCGTCGCCATGACGACCATTATGGCAACACCGTCGCCATGACGACCAGTATGACATCATCGTCGCCATGACTACCATTATGGCAACACCGTCGTAATGACGACCAGTATGACATCATCGTCGCCATGACGACCATTATGACATCATCGTCGCCATGACGACCATTATGGCAACACCGTCGCCATGACGACCAGTATGACATCATCGTCGCCATGACGACCATTATGACATCACCGTCGCCGTGACGACCATTATGACATCATCGTCGCCATGACGACCATTATGACATCATCGTCGCCATGACGACCATTATGACATCACCATCGCCATGTCGACCATTATGACATCACCAAAGCCATGACAACCATATTGACATCATCGTCGCCATGATGACCATTATGACATCATCGTCGCCATGACGACCATTATGACATCACCAAAGCCATGACCACCATACTGACATCATCGTCGCCATGACGACCATTATGACATCATCGTCGCTATGACGACCCATATGACATCATCGTCGCCATGACGACCATTATGACATCACCAAAGCCATGACCACCATACTGACATCATCGTCGGCTTGAAGACCATTATGACATCACCGTCGCCATGACGACTATTATGACATCATCGTCGCCATGACGACCATTATGGCAACACCGTCGCCATGACGACCAGTATGACATCATCGTCGCCATGACGACCATTATGACATCATCGTCGCCATGACGACCATTATGACATCATCGTCGCTATGACGACCATTATGGCAACACCGTCGCCATGACGACCAGTATGACATCATCGTCGCCATGGCGACCATTATGACATCACCGTCGCCGTGACGACCATTATGACATCACCGTCGCCGTGACGACCATTATGACATCATCGTCGCCGTGACGACCATTATGACAGCATCGTTGCTATGACGACCATTATGACATCACCGTCGCCATGACGACCATTATGACATCACCAAAGCCATGACGACCATATTGACATTATCGTCGCCATGACGACCATTATGACATCATCGTCGCCATGACGACCATTATGGCATTATCGTCGGCATGACGACCATTATGACATCACGGTCGCCATGACGACCATTATGACATCACCAAAGCCATGACAACCATATTGACATCATCGTCGCCATGACGACCATTATGACATCATCGTCGCCATGACGACCATTATGACATCACCAAAGCCATGGCCACCATACTGACATCATCGTCGCCATGACAACCATTCTGACATCACCATTGCCATGACGACCATTATGACATCACCGTCGCCATGACGACCATTATGACATCACCAAAGCCATGACCACCATACTGACATCATCGTCGCCATGACGACCATTATGACATCATCGTCGCCATGACGACCATTATGGCAACACCGTCGCCATGACGACCAGTATGACTTCATCGTCGCCATGACGACCATTATGACATCACCGTCGCCGTGATGACCATTATGACATCATCATCGCCATGACGACCATTATGACATCACCGTCGCCATGACGACCATTATGACATCACCAAAGCCATGACAACCATATTGACATCATCGTCGCCATGACGACCATTATGACATCATCGTCGCCATGACGACCATTATGACATCACCAAAGCCATGACCACCATACTGACATCATCGTCGCCATGACGACCATTCTGACATCACCATTGCCATGACGACCATTATGACATCACCAAAGCCATGACCACCATACTGACATCATCGTCGCCATGACGACCATTATGACATCATCGTCGCCATGACGACCATTATGACATCATCGTCGCCATGACGACCATTATGGCAACACCGTCGCCATGACGACCATTATGACATCATCGTTGGCAAGACGACCATTATGACATCATCGTCGCGATGACGACTATTATGACATCACCGTCGCCATGATGACCATTATGACATCATCGTCGCCATGATGACCATTATGACGTCATCGTCGCTATGACGACCCATATGACATCATCGTCGCCATGACGACCATTATGACATCACCAAAGCCATGACCACCATACTGACATCATCGTCGCCATGACGACCATTATGACATCATCGTCGCTATGACGACCCATATGACATCATCGTCGCCATGACGACCATTATGACATCACCAAAGCCATGACCACCATACTGACATCATCGTCGGCTTGAAGACCATTATGACATCACCGTCGCCATGACGACTATTATGACATCATCGTCGCCATGACGACCATTATGGCAACACCGTCGCCATGACGACCAGTATGACATCATCGTCGCCATGACGACCATTATGACATCATCGTCGCCATGACGACCATTATGACATCATCGTCGCTATGACGACCATTATGGCAACACCGTCGCCATGACGACCAGTATGACATCATCGTCGCCATGGCGACCATTATGAC
The DNA here is from genome assembly GCF_046119375.1 of Phyllobates terribilis. Taxonomy (NCBI): domain Eukaryota; kingdom Metazoa; phylum Chordata; class Amphibia; order Anura; family Dendrobatidae; genus Phyllobates; species Phyllobates terribilis. The sequence goes on from NW_027362819.1 coordinate 6,663,661, forward strand.
ATCACCGTCGCCGTGACGACCATTATGACATCACCGTCGCCGTGACGACCATTATGACATCATCGTCGCCGTGACGACCATTATGACAGCATCGTTGCTATGACGACCATTATGACATCACCGTCGCCATGACGACCATTATGACATCACCAAAGCCATGACGACCATATTGACATTATCGTCGCCATGACGACCATTATGACATCATCGTCGCCATGACGACCATTATGGCATTATCGTCGGCATGACGACCATTATGACATCACGGTCGCCATGACGACCATTATGACATCACCAAAGCCATGACAACCATATTGACATCATCGTCGCCATGACGACCATTATGACATCATCGTCGCCATGACGACCATTATGACATCACCAAAGCCATGGCCACCATACTGACATCATCGTCGCCATGACAACCATTCTGACATCACCATTGCCATGACGACCATTATGACATCACCGTCGCCATGACGACCATTATGACATCACCAAAGCCATGACCACCATACTGACATCATCGTCGCCATGACGACCATTATGACATCATCGTCGCCATGACGACCATTATGGCAACACCGTCGCCATGACGACCAGTATGACTTCATCGTCGCCATGACGACCATTATGACATCACCGTCGCCGTGATGACCATTATGACATCATCATCGCCATGACGACCATTATGACATCACCGTCGCCATGACGACCATTATGACATCACCAAAGCCATGACAACCATATTGACATCATCGTCGCCATGACGACCATTATGACATCATCGTCGCCATGACGACCATTATGACATCACCAAAGCCATGACCACCATACTGACATCATCGTCGCCATGACGACCATTCTGACATCACCATTGCCATGACGACCATTATGACATCACCAAAGCCATGACCACCATACTGACATCATCGTCGCCATGACGACCATTATGACATCATCGTCGCCATGACGACCATTATGACATCATCGTCGCCATGACGACCATTATGGCAACACCGTCGCCATGACGACCATTATGACATCATCGTTGGCAAGACGACCATTATGACATCATCGTCGCGATGACGACTATTATGACATCACCGTCGCCATGATGACCATTATGACATCATCGTCGCCATGACGACCATTATGACGTCATCGTCGCCATGACGACCATTATGGCAACACCGTCGCCATGACGACCAGTATGACATCATCGTCGCCATGACGACCATTATGACATCATCGTCGCCATGACGACCATTATGACGTCATCGTCGCCATGATGACCATTATGACATCATCGTCGCCGTGACGACCATTATGACGTCATCGTCGCCATGATGACCATTATGACATCATCGTCGCCATGACGACCATATGACATCATCGTCGCCATGACGACCATTATGGCAACACCGTCGCCATGACGACCAGTATGACATCATCGTCGCCATGACGACCATTATGACATCACCGTCGCGGTGACGACCATTATGACATCATCGTCGCCGTGACGACCATCATGACATCATCGTCGCCATGACGACCATTATGACATCACCGTCGCCATGACGACCATTATGACATCACCAAAGCCATGACGACCATATTGACATTATCGTCGCCATGACGACCATTATGACATCATCGTCGCCATGACGACCATTATGGCATCATCGTCGGCATGACGACCATTATGACATCACGGTCGCCATGACGACCATTATGACATCACCAAAGCCATGACAACCATATTGACATCATCGTCGCCATGACGACCATTATGACATCATCGTCGCCATGACGACCATTATGACATCACCAAAGCCATGGCCACCATACTGACATCATCGTCGCCATGACAACCATTCTGACATCACCATTGCCATGATGACCATTATGACATCACCGTCGCCATGACGACCATTATGACATCACCAAAGCCATGACCACCATACTGACATCATCGTCGCCATGACGACCATTATGACATCATCGTCGCCATGACGACCATTATGGCAACACCGTCGCCATGACGACCAGTATGACTTCATCGTCGCCATGACGACCATTATGACATCACCGTCGCCGTGATGACCATTATGACATCATCGTCGCCGTGACGACCATTATGACATCATCGTCGCCATGACGACCATTATGACATCACCGTCGCCATGACGACCATTATGACATCATCGTCGCCATGACGACCATTATGACATCACCAAAGCCATGACCACCATACTGACATCATCGTCGCCATGACGACCATTCTGACATCACCATTGCCATGACGACCATTATGACATCACCAAAGCCATGACCACCATACTGACATCATCGTCGCCATGACGACCATTATGACATCATCGTCGCCATGACGACCATTATGACATCACCAAAGCCATGACCACCATACTGACATCATCGTCGCCATGACGACCATTCTGACATCACCATTGCCATGACGACCATTATGACATCACCAAAGCCATGACCACCATACTGACATCATCGTCGCCATGACGACCATTATGACATCATCGTCGCCATGACGACCATTATGACATCATCGTCGCCATGACGACCATTATGGCAACACCGTCGCCATGACGACCATTATGACATCATCGTTGGCAAGACGACCATTATGACATCATCGTCGCGATGACGACTATTATGACATCACCGTCGCCATGATGACCATTATGACATCATCGTCGCCATGACGACCATTATGACGTCATCGTCGCCATGACGACCATTATGACATCATCGTCGCCATGACGACCATTATGACATCATCGTCACCATGACGGCCATTATGACATCATCGTCGCCATGACGACCATTATGACGTCATCGTCGCCATGACGACCATTATGACATCATCGTCGCTATGACGACCATTATGACATCATCTTCGCCATGACGACCATTATGACATCATCGTCGGTATGACGACCATTATGACATCACCATTGCCATGACGACCGTTATGACATCATCTTCGCCATGACGACCATTATGACATCATCGTCGGTATGACGACCATTATGACATCATCGTCGCCATGACGACCATTATGACGTCATCGTCGCCATGACGACCATTATGACATCATCTTCGCCATGACGACCATTATGACATCATCGTCGGTATGACGACCATTATGACATCACCATTGCCATGACGACCGTTATGACATCATCTTCGCCATGACGACCAGTATGACATCATCGTCGCCATGACGACCATTATGACATCATCGTCGCCATGACGACCATTATGACGTCATCGTCGCCATGATGACCATTATGACATCATCGTCGCCGTGACGACCATTATGACGTCATCGTCGCCATGACGACCATTATGACATCATCGTCGCCATGACGACCATATGACATCATCGTCGCCGTGACGACCATTATGGCAACACCGTCGCCATGACGACCAGTATGACATCATCGTCGCCATGACGACCATTATGACATCACCGTCGCGGTGACGACCATTATGACATCATCGTCGCCGTGACGACCATCATGACATCATCGTCGCCATGACGACCATTATGACATCACCGTCGCCATGACGACCATTATGACATCACCAAAGCCATTACAACCATATTGACATCATCGTCGCCATGACGACCATTATGACATCATCGTCGCCATGACGACCATTATGACATCACCAAAGCCATGACCACCATACTGACATCATCGTCGCCATGACGACCATTATGATATCATCGTCGCCATGACGACCATTATGGCAAAACCGTCGCCATGACGACCATTATGACATCATCGTCGGCATGACGGCCATTATGACATCATCGTCGCCATGAAGACTATTATGACATCACCGTCGCCATGACGACCATTATGACATCATCTTCGCCATGACGACCATTATGACATCATCGTCGGCATGACGACCATTATGACATCACCGTCGCCATGACGATCATTATGACATCATCATCGCCATGACGACCATTATGGCAACACCGTCGCCATGACGACCAGTATGACATCATCGTCGCCATGACTACCATCATGGCAACACCGTCGCCATGACGACCAGTATGACATCATCGTCGCCATGACTACCATTATGACATCATCGTTGCCATGACGACCATTATGGCAACACCGTCGCCATGACGACCAGTATGACATCATCGTCGCCATGACGACAATTATGACATCACCGTCGCCGTGACGACCATTATGACATCATCGTCGCCATGACAACCATTATGACATCACCGTCGCCATGACGACCATTATGACATCACCAAAGCCATGACAACCATATTGACATCATCGTCGCCATGACGAACATTATGACATCATCGTCGCCATGACGACCATTATGACATCACCAAAGCCATGACCACCATACTGACATCCTCGTCGCCATGACGACCATTCTGACATCACCATTGCCATTACGACCATTATGACATCAACGTCGCCATGACGACCATTATGACATCACCAAAGCCATGACCACCATACTGACATCATCGTCGCCATGACGACCATTATGACATCATCGTCGCTATGACGACCATTATGACATCATCGTCGACATGACGACCATTATGGCAACACCGTCGCCATGACGACCATTATGACGTCATTGTCGGCATGACGACCATTATGACATCATCGTCGCCATGACGACCATTATGGCAATACCGTCGCCATGACGACCAGTATGACATCATCGTCGCCATGACGACCATTATGACATCATCGTCGCCATGACGACCATTATGACGTCATCGTCGCCATGACGACCATTATGACATCATCGTCGCCATGACGACCATTATGACATCATCGTCGCCATGACGACCATTATGGTAACACCGTCGCCATGACGACCAGTATGACATCATCGTCGCCATGACGACCATTATGACATCACCGTCGCCGTGACGATCATTATGACATCACCGTCGCCATGACGACCTTTATGACATCACCAAAGCCATGACAACCATATTGACATCATCGTCGCCAAAACGACCATTATGACATCATCGTCGTCATGACGACCATTATGACATCAATAAAGCCATGACCACCACACTGACATCATCGTCGCCATGACGACCATTCTGACATCACCATTGCCATGACGACCATTATGACATCACCGTCGCCATGACGACCATTATGACATCACCAAAGCTATGACCACCATACTGACATCATCGTCGCCATGACGACCATTATGACATCATCGTCGGCATGACGACCATTATGACATCATCGTCGCCATGACGACTATTATGACATCACCGTCGCAATGACGACCATTATGACATCACCGTCGCCATGACGACCATTATGACATCATCGTCGCCATGACGACCATTCTGACATCACCATTGCCATGACGACCATTATGACATCATCTTCGCCATGACGACCATTATGGCAACACCGTCGCCATGACGACCAGTATGACATCATTGTTGCCATGACGACCATTATGACATCACCAAAGCCATGACCACCATACTGACATCATCGTCGCCATGACGACCATTATGACATCATCGTCGCCATGACGACCATTATGACATCATCGTTGCCATGACGACCATTATGACATCACCAAAGCCATGACCACCATACTGACATCATCGTCGGCATGACGACCATTATGACATCACCATCGCCATGACGACCATTATGACATCATCATCGCAATGACGACCATTCTGACATCACCATTGCCATGACGACCATTATGACATCATCTTCGCCATGACGACCATTATGGCAACACCGTCGCCATGACGACCATTATGACATCATCGTCGCCATGACGACCATTATGACATCACCAAAGCCATGACCACCATACTGACATCATCGTCGCCATGACGACCATTATGATATCATCGTCGCCATGACGACCATTATGGCAACACCGTCGCCATGACGACCATTATGACATCATCGTCGGCATGACGGCCATTATGACATCACCGTCGCAATGACGACCATTATGACATCACCGTCGCCATGACGACCATTATGACATCATCGTCGCCATGACGACCATTATGACATCATCGTCGCCATGACGACCATTCTGACATCACCATTGCCATGACGACCATTATGACATCATCTTCGCCATGACGACCATTATGGCAACACCGTCGCCATGACGACCAGTATGACATCATCGTCGCCATGACGACCATTATGACATCATCGTCGCCATGACGACCATTATGACGTCATCGTCGCCATGACGACCATTATGACATCATCGTCGCTATGACGACCATTATGACGTCATCGTCGCCATGACGACCATTATGACATCATCGTCGCCATGACGACCATTATGACATCACCGTCGCCATGACGACCATTATGACATCACCAAAGCCATGACAACCATATTGACATCATCGTCGCCATGACGACCATTATGACATCATCGTCGCCATGACGACCATTATGACATCACCAAAGCCATGACCACCATACTGACATCATCGTCGCCATGACGACCATTCTGACATCACCATTGCCATGACTGCCATTATGACATCACCGTCGCCATGACGACCATTATGACATCACCGTCGCCATGACGACCATTATGACATCACCAAAGCCATGACCACCATACTGACATCATCGTCGCCATGACGACCATTATGACATCATCGTCGCCATGACGACCATTATGGCAACACTGTCGCCATGACGACCATCATGACATCATCGTCGGCATGACGACCATTATGACATTATCGTCGCCATGACGACCATTATGGCAACACCGTCGCCATGACGACCAGTATGACATCATCGTCGCCATGACGACCATTATGACATCATCGTCGCCATGACGACCATTATGACGTCATCGTCGCCATGATGACCATTATGACATCATCGTCACCATGACGACCATTATGGCAACACCGTCGCCATGACGACAGTATGACATCATCGTCGCCATGACGACCATTATGACATTACCGCCGCCATGACGAACATTATGACATCATCGTCGCCGTGACGACCATTATGACATCATCGTCGCCATGACGACCATTATGACATCACCGTCGCCATGACGACCATTATGACATCACCAAAGCCATGACAACCATATTGACATCATCGTCGCCATGACGACCATTATGACATCATCGTCGCCATGACGACCATTATGACATCACCAAAGCCATGACCACCATACTGACATCATCGTCGCCATGACGACCATTCTGACATCACCATTGACATGACGACCATTATGACATCACCGTCGCCATGACGACCATTATGGCAACACCGTCGCCATGACGACCATTATGACATCACCAAAGCCATGACCACCATACTGACATCTCCGTCGCCATGACGACCATTATGACATCACCGTCGCCATGACGACCATTAAGACATCACCAAAGCCATGACCACCATACTGACATCATCGTCGCCATGACGACCATTATGATATCATCGTCGCCATGACGACCATTATGGCAACACCGTCGCCATGACGACCATTTTGACATCATCGTCGGCTTGACGACCATTATGACATCATCGTCGCCATGACGACTATTATGACATCACCGTCGCCATGACGACCATTATGACATCATCGTCGCCATGACAACCATTATGACGTCATCGTCGCCATGACGACCATTATGACGTCATCGTCGCCATGACGACCATTATGACATCATCGTCGGCATGACGACCATTATGACGTCATCGTCGCCATGACGACCATTATGACATCATCGTCGGCATGACGACCATTATGACATCATCGTCGGCATGACGACCATTATGACATCACCGTCGCCATGACGATCATTATGACATCATCGTCGCCATGACGACCATTATGGCAACACCGTTGCCATGACGACCAGTATGACATCATCGTCGCCATGACTACCATTATGACATCATCGTCGCCATGATGACCATTATGACGTCATCGTTGCCATGACGACCATTATGACATCATCGTCGCCATGACGACCAATATGACGTCATCGTCGCCATGACGACCATTATGGCATCACCGTTGCCATGACGACCATTATGGCAACACCGTCGCCATGACGACCATTATGACATCATCGTCGGCATGACGACCATTATGACATCATCGTCGCCATGACGACCATTATGGCAACACCGTCGCCATGACGACCATTATGACATCATCTTCGGAATGACGACCATTATGACATCATCTTCGCCATGACGACCGTTATGACATCATCGTCGGCATGACGACCATTATGACATCACGGTCGCCATGACGACCTTTATGACATCATCGTCGCCATGACGACCATTATGGCAACACCGTCTCCATGACGACCAGTATGACATCATCGTCGCCATGACGACCATTATGACATCACCATCGCCGTGACGACCATTATGACATCATCGTCGCCGTGACGGCCATTATGACATCATCGTCGCCGTGATGAACATTATGACATCATCGTCGCCATGACGACCATTATGACATCACCGTCGCCATGACGACCATTATGACATCACCAAAGCCATGACAACCATATTGACATCATCGTCGCCATGACGACCATTATGACATCACCAAAGCCATGACCACCATACTGACATCATCGTCGCCATGACGACCATTCTGACATCACCATTGCCATGACGACCATTATGACATCACCGTCACCATGACGACCATTATGACATCACCAAAGCCATGACCACCATACTGACATCATTGTCGCCATGACGACCATTATGACATCATCGTCGCCATGACGACCATTATGGCAACACCGTCGCCATGACGACCAGTATGACATCATCGTCGCCATGACGACCATTATGACATCACCGTCGCCGTGACGACCATTATGACATCATCGTCGCCATGACGACCATTATGACATCATCGTCGCCATGATGACCATTATGACATCACCATCGCCATGTCGACCATTATGACATCACCAAAGCCATGACAACCATATTGACATCATCGTCGCCATGACGACCATTATGACATCATCGTCGCCATGACGACCATTATGACATCACCAAAGCCATGACCACCATACTGACATCATCGTCGCCATGACGACCATTCTGACATCACCATTGCCATGACGACCATTATGACATCACCGTCGCCATGACAACCATTATGACATCACCAAAGCCATGACCACCATACTGACATCATCGTCGCCATGACGACCATTATGACATCATCGTCGCTATGACGACCATTATGACATCATCGTCGCCATGACGACCATTATGACATCACCAAAGCCATGACCACCATACTGACATCATCGTCGGCTTGACGACCATTATGACATCACCGTCGCCATGATGACCATTATGACATCATCATCGCCATGACGACCATTATGACATCACCGTCGCCATGACGACCATTATGACATCACCAAAGCCATGACCACCATACTGACATCTCCGTCGCCATGACGACCATTATGACATCACCGTCGCCATGACGACCATTAAGACATCACCAAAGCCATGACCACCATACTGACATCATCGTCGCCATGACGACCATTATGATATCATCGTCGCCATGACGACCATTATGGCAACACCGTCGCCATGACGACCATTTTGACATCATCGTCGGCTTGACGACCATTATGACATCATCGTCGCCATGACGACTATTATGACATCACCGTCGCCATGACGACCATTATGACATCATCGTCGCCATGACAACCATTATGACGTCATCGTCGCCATGACGACCATTATGACGTCATCGTCGCCATGACGACCATTATGACATCATCGTCGGCATGACGACCATTATGACGTCATCGTCGCCATGACGACCATTATGACATCATCGTCGGCATGACGACCATTATGACATCATCGTCGGCATGACGACCATTATGACATCACCGTCGCCATGACGATCATTATGACATCATCGTCGCCATGACGACCATTATGGCAACACCGTCGCCATGACGACCAGTATGACATCATCGTCGCCATGACTACCATTATGACATCATCGTCGCCATGATGACCATTATGACGTCATCGTTGCCATGACGACCATTATGACATCATCGTCGCCATGACGACCAATATGACGTCATCGTCGCCATGACGACCATTATGGCATCACCGTTGCCATGACGACCATTATGGCAACACCGTCGCCATGACGACCATTATGACATCATCGTCGGCATGACGACCATTATGACATCATCGTCGCCATGACGACCATTATGGCAACACCGTCGCCATGACGACCATTATGACATCATCTTCGGAATGACGACCATTATGACATCATCTTCGCCATGACGACCGTTATGACATCATCGTCGGCATGACGACCATTATGACATCACGGTCGCCATGACGACCTTTATGACATCATCGTCGCCATGACGACCATTATGGCAACACCGTCTCCATGACGACCAGTATGACATCATCGTCGCCATGACGACCATTATGACATCACCATCGCCGTGACGACCATTATGACATCATCGTCGCCGTGACGGCCATTATGACATCATCGTCGCCGTGATGAACATTATGACATCATCGTCGCCATGACGACCATTATGACATCACCGTCGCCATGACGACCATTATGACATCACCAAAGCCATGACAACCATATTGACATCATCGTCGCCATGACGACCATTATGACATCACCAAAGCCATGACCACCATACTGACATCATCGTCGCCATGACGACCATTCTGACATCACCATTGCCATGACGACCATTATGACATCACCGTCACCATGACGACCATTATGACATCACCAAAGCCATGACCACCATACTGACATCATTGTCGCCATGACGACCATTATGACATCATCGTCGCCATGACGACCATTATGGCAACACCGTCGCCATGACGACCAGTATGACATCATCGTCGCCATGACGACCATTATGACATCACCGTCGCCGTGACGACCATTATGACATCATCGTCGCCATGACGACCATTATGACATCATCGTCGCCATGATGACCATTATGACATCACCATCGCCATGTCGACCATTATGACATCACCAAAGCCATGACAACCATATTGACATCATCGTCGCCATGACGACCATTATGACATCATCGTCGCCATGACGACCATTATGACATCACCAAAGCCATGACCACCATACTGACATCATCGTCGCCATGACGACCATTCTGACATCACCATTGCCATGACGACCATTATGACATCACCGTCGCCATGACAACCATTATGACATCACCAAAGCCATGACCACCATACTGACATCATCGTCGCCATGACGACCATTATGACATCATCGTCGCTATGACGACCATTATGACATCATCGTCGCCATGACGACCATTATGACATCACCAAAGCCATGACCACCATACTGACATCATCGTCGGCTTGACGACCATTATGACATCACCGTCGCCATGACGACCATTATGACATCATCATCGCCATGACGACCATTATGACATCACCGTCGCCATGACGACCATTATGACATCACCAAAGCCATGACAACCATATTGACATCATCGTCGCCATGACGACCATTATGACATCATCGTCGCCATGACGACCATTATGTCAACACCGTCGCCATGACGACCATTATGGCATCATCGTCGGCATGACGACCATTATGACATCACCGTCGCCATGACGACCATTATGACATCACCAAAGCCATGACAACCATATTGACATCATCGTCGCCATGACGATCAATATGACATCATCGTCGCCATGACGACCATTATGACATCACCAACGCCATGGCCACCATACTGACATCATCGTCGCCATGACAACCATTCTGACATCACCATTGCCATGACGACCATTATGACATCACCGTCGCCATGACGACCATACTGACATCATCGTCGCCATGACGACCATACTGACATCATCGTCGCCATGACGACCATTATGACATCATCGTCGCCATGACGACCATTATGGCAACACCGTCGCCATGACGACCAGTATGACATCATCGTCGCCATGACGACCATTATGACATCACCGTCGCCGTGACGACCATTATGACATCATCGTCGCCGTGACGACCATTATGACATCAACAAAGCCATGACCACCATACTGACATCATCGTCGGCAAGACGACCATTATGACATCACCATCGCCATGACGACCATTATGACATCATCATCGCCATGACGACCATTATGGCAACACCGTCGCCATGACGACCAGTATGACATCATCGTCGCCATCACGACCATTATGACATCATCGTCGCCATGACGACCATTATGACGTCATCGTCGCCATGACGACCATTATGACGTCATCGTCGCTATGACGACCATTATGACGTCATCGTCGCCATGACGACCATTATGACATCATCGTCGCCATGACGACCATTATGACATCACCGTCGCCATGACGACCATTATGACATCACCAAAGCCATGACAACCATATTGACATCATCGTCGCCATGACGACCATTATGACATCATCGTCGCCATGACGACCATTATGACATCACCAAAGCCATGACCACCATACTGACATCATCGTCGCCATGACGACCATTCTGACATCACCATTGCCATGACTGCCATTATGACATCACCGTCGCCATGACGACCATTATGACATCATCGTCGCCATGACGACCATTATGACATCATCGTCGCCATGACGACCATTATGGCAACACTGTCGCCATGACGACCATCATGACATCATCGTCGGCATGACGACCATTATGACATTATCGTCGCCATGACGACCATTATGGCAACACCGTCGCCATGACGACCAGTATGACATCATCGTCGCCATGACGACCATTATGACATCATCGTCGCCATGACGACCATTATGACGTCATCGTCGCCATGATGACCATTATGACATCATCGTCGCCATGACGACCATTATGGCAACACCGTCGCCATGACGACAGTATGACATCATCGTCGCCATGACGACCATTATGACATTACCGCCGCCGTGACGAACATTATGACATCATCGTCGCCGTGACGACCATTATGACATCATCGTCGCCATGACGACCATTATGACATCACCGTCGCCATGACGACCATTATGACATCACCAAAGCCATGACAACCATATTGACATCATCGTCGCCATGACGACCATTATGACATCATCGTCGCCATGACGACCATTATGACATCACCAAAGCCATGACCACCATACTGACATCATCGTCGCCATGACGACCATTCTGACATCACCGTCGCCATGACGACCATTATGACATCACCGTCGCCATGACGACCATTAAGACATCACCAAAGCCATGACCACCATACTGACATCATCGTCGCCATGACGACCATTATGATATCATCGTCGCCATGACGACCATTATGGCAACACCGTCGCCATGATGACCATTATGACATCATCGTCGCCATGACGACCAATATGACGTCATCGTCGCCATGACGACCATTATGGCATCACCGTCGCCATGACGACCATTATGGCAACACCGTCGCCATGACGACCATTATGACATCATCGTCGGCATGACGACCATTATGACATCATCGTCGCCATGACGACCATTATGGCAACACCGTCGCCATGACGACCATTATGACATCATCTTCGGAATGACGACCATTATGACATCATCTTCGCCATGACGACCGTTATGACATCATCGTCGGCATGACGACCATTATGACATCACGGTCGCCATGACGACCTTTATGACATCATCGTCGCCATGACGACCATTATGGCAACACCGTCTCCATGACGACCAGTATGACATCATCGTCGCCATGACGACCATTATGACATCACCATCGCCGTGACGACCATTATGACATCATCGTCGCCGTGACGGCCATTATGACATCATCGTCGCCGTGATGAACATTATGACATCATCGTCGCCATGACGACCATTATGACATCACCGTCGCCATGACGACCATTATGACATCACCAAAGCCATGACAACCATATTGACATCATCGTCGCCATGACGACCATTATGACATCACCAAAGCCATGACCACCATACTGACATCATCGTCGCCATGACGACCATTCTGACATCACCATTGCCATGACGACCATTATGACATCACCGTCACCATGACGACCATTATGACATCACCAAAGCCATGACCACCATACTGACATCATTGTCGCCATGACGACCATTATGACATCATCGTCGCCATGACGACCATTATGGCAACACCGTCGCCATGACGACCAGTATGACATCATCGTCGCCATGACGACCATTATGACATCACCGTCGCCGTGACGACCATTATGACATCATCGTCGCCATGACGACCATTATGACATCATCGTCGCCATGACGACCATTATGACATCACCAAAGCCATGACCACCATACTGACATCATCGTCCCCATGACGACCATTCTGACATCACCATTGCCATGACGACCATTATGACATCACCGTCGCCATGACAACCATTATGACATCACCAAAGCCATGACCACCATACTGACATCATCGTCGCCATGACGACCATTATGACATCATCGTCGCTATGACGACCATTATGACATCATCGTCGCCATGACGACCATTATGACATCACCAAAGCCATGACCACCATACTGTCATCATCGTCGGCTTGACGACCATTATGACATCACCGTCGCCATGACAACCATTATGACATCATCATCGCCATGACGACCATTATGACATCACCGTCGCCATGACGACCATTATGACATCACCAAAGCCATGACAACCATATTGACATCATCGTCGCCATGACGACCATTATGACATCATCGTCGCCATGACGACCATTATGTCAACACCGTCGCCATGACGACCATTATGGCATCATCGTCGGCATGACGACCATTATGACATCACCGTCGCCATGACGACCATTATGACATCACCAAAGCCATGACAACCATATTGACATCATCGTCGCCATGACGACCAATATGACATCATCGTCGCCATGACGACCATTATGACATCACCAACGCCATGGCCACCATACTGACATCATCGTCGCCATGACAACCATTCTGACATCACCATTGCCATGACGACCATTATGACATCACCGTCGCCATGACGACCATTATGACATCATCGTCGCCATGACGACCATACTGACATCATCGTCGCCATGACGACCATTATGACATCATCGTCGCCATGACGACCATTATGGCAACACCGTCGCCATGACGACCAGTATGACATCATCGTCGCCATGACGACCATTATGACATCACCGTCGCCGTGACGACCATTATGACATCATCGTCGCCGTGACGACCATTATGACATCAACAAAGCCATGACCACCATACTGACATCATCGTCGGCATGACGACCATTATGACATCACCATCGCCATGACGACCATTATGACATCATCATCGCCATGACGACCATTATGGCAACACCGTCGCCATGACGACCAGTATGACATCATCGTCGCCATGACGACCATTATGACATCATCGTCGCCATGACGACCATTATGACGTCATCGTCGCCATGACGACCATTATGACATCATCGTCGCTATGACGACCATTATGACGTCATCGTCGCCATGACGACCATTATGACATCATCGTCGCCATGACGACCATTATGACATCACCGTCGCCATGACGACCATTATGACATCACCAAAGCCATGACAACCATATTGACATCATCGTCGCCATGACGACCATTATGACATCATCGTCGCCATGACGACCATTATGACATCACCAAAGCCATGACCACCATACTGACATCATCGTCGCCATGACGACCATTCTGACATCACCATTGCCATGACTGCCATTATGACATCACCGTCGCCATGACGACCATTATGACATCACCGTCGCCATGACGACCATTATGACATCACCAAAGCCATGACCACCATACTGACATCATCGTCGCCATGACGACCATTATGACATCATCGTCGCCATGACGACCATTATGGCAACACTGTCGCCATGACGACCATCATGACATCATCGTCGGCATGACGACCATTATGACATTATCGTTGCCATGACGACCATTATGGCAACACCGTCGCCATGACGACCAGTATGACATCATCGTCGCCATGACGACCATTATGACATCATCGTCGCCATGACGACCATTATGACGTCATCGTCGCCATGATGACCATTATGACATCATCGTCGCCATGACGACCATTATGGCAACACCGTCGCCATGACGACAGTATGACATCATCGTCGCCATGACGACCATTATGACATCACCATCGCCGTGACGACGATTATGACATCATCGTCGCCGTGACGGCCATTATGACATCATCGTCGCCGTGATGAACATTATGACATCATCGTCGCCATGACGACCATTATGACATCACCGTCGCCATGACGACCATTATGACATCACCAAAGCCATGACAACCATATTGACATCATCGTCGCCATGACGACCATTATGACATCACCAAAGCCATGACCACCATACTGACATCATCGTCGCCATGACGACCATTCTGACATCACCATTGCCATGACGACCATTATGACATCACCGTCACCATGACGACCATTATGACATCACCAAAGCCATGACCACCATACTGACATCATTGTCGCCATGACGACCATTATGACATCATCGTCGCCATGACGACCATTATGGCAACACCGTCGCCATGACGACCAGTATGACATCATCGTCGCCATGACGACCATTATGACATCACCGTCGCCGTGACGACCATTATGACATCATCGTCGCCATGACGACCATTATGACATCATCGTCGCCATGATGACCATTATGACATCACCATCGCCATGTCGACCATTATGACATCACCAAAGCCATGACAACCATATTGACATCATCGTCGCCATGACGACCATTATGACATCATCGTCGCCATGACGACCATTATGACATCACCAAAGCCATGACCACCATACTGACATCATCGTCGCCATGACGACCATTCTGACATCACCATTGCCATGACGACCATTATGACATCACCGTCGCCATGACAACCATTATGACATCACCAAAGCCATGACCACCATACTGACATCATCGTCGCCATGACGACCATTATGACATCATCGTCGCCATGACGACCATTATGACATCACCAAAGCCATGACCACCATACTGACATCATCGTCGGCTTGACGACCATTATGACATCACCGTCGCCATGACGACCATTATGACATCATCATCGCCATGACGACCATTATGACATCACCGTCGCCATGACGACCATTATGACATCACCAAAGCCATGACAACCATATTGACATCATCGTCGCCATGACGACCATTATGACATCATCGTCGCCATGACGACCATTATGTCAACACCGTCGCCATGACGACCATTATGGCATCATCGTCGGCATGACGACCATTATGACATCACCGTCGCCATGACGACCATTATGACATCACCAAAGCCATGACAACCATATTGACATCATCGTCGCCATGACGACCAATATGACATCATCGTCGCCATGACGACCATTATGACATCACCAACGCCATGGCCACCATACTGACATCATCGTCGCCATGACAACCATTCTGACATCACCATTGCCATGACGACCATTATGACATCACCGTCGCCATGACGACCATACTGACATCATCGTCGCCATGACGACCATACTGACATCATCGTCGCCATGACGACCATTATGACATCATCGTCGCCATGACGACCATTATGGCAACACCGTCGCCATGACGACCAGTATGACATCATCGTCGCCATGACGACCATTATGACATCACCGTCGCCGTGACGACCATTATGACATCATCGTCGCCGTGACGACCATTATGACATCAACAAAGCCATGACCACCATACTGACATCATCGTCGGCATGACGACCATTATGACATCACCATCGCCATGACGACCATTATGACATCATCATCGCCATGATGACCATTATGGCAACACCGTCGCCATGACGACCAGTATGACATCATCGTCGCCATCACGACCATTATGACATCATCGTCGCCATGACGACCATTATGACGTCATCGTCGCCATGACGACCATTATGACGTCATCGTCGCTATGACGACCATTATGACGTCATCGTCGCCATGACGACCATTATGACATCATCGTCGCCATGACGACCATTATGACATCACCGTCGCCATGACGACCATTATGACATCACCAAAGCCATGACAACCATATTGACATCATCGTCGCCATGACGACCATTATGACATCATCGTCGCCATGACGACCATTATGACATCACCAAAGCCATGACCACCATACTGACATCATCGTCGCCATGACGACCATTCTGACATCACCATTGCCATGACTGCCATTATGACATCACCGTCGCCATGACGACCATTATGACATCATCGTCGCCATGACGACCATTATGACATCATCGTCGCCATGACGACCATTATGGCAACACTGTCGCCATGACGACCATCATGACATCATCGTCGGCATGACGACCATTATGACATTATCGTCGCCATGACGACCATTATGGCAACACCGTCGCCATGACGACCAGTATGACATCATCGTCGCCATGACGACCATTATGACATCATCGTCGCCATGACGACCATTATGACGTCATCGTCGCCATGATGACCATTATGACATCATCGTCGCCATGACGACCATTATGGCAACACCGTCGCCATGACGACAGTATGACATCATCGTCGCCATGACGACCATTATGACATTACCGCCGCCGTGACGAACATTATGACATCATCGTCGCCGTGACGACCATTATGACATCATCGTCGCCATGACGACCATTATGACATCACCGTCGCCATGACGACCATTATGACATCACCAAAGCCATGACAACCATATTGACATCATCGTCGCCATGACGACCATTATGACATCATCGTCGCCATGACGACCATTATGACATCACCAAAGCCATGACCACCATACTGACATCATCGTCGCCATGACGACCATTCTGACATCACCGTCGCCATGACGACCATTATGACATCACCGTCGCCATGACGACCATTAAGACATCACCAAAGCCATGACCACCATACTGACATCATCGTCGCCATGACGACCATTATGATATCATCGTCGCCATGACGACCATTATGGCAACACCGTCGCCATGATGACCATTATGACATCATCGTCGCCATGACGACCAATATGACGTCATCGTCGCCATGACGACCATTATGGCATCACCGTCGCCATGACGACCATTATGGCAACACCGTCGCCATGACGACCATTATGACATCATCGTCGGCATGACGACCATTATGACATCATCGTCGCCATGACGACCATTATGGCAACACCGTCGCCATGACGACCATTATGACATCATCTTCGGAATGACGACCATTATGACATCATCTTCGCCATGACGACCGTTATGACATCATCGTCGGCATGACGACCATTATGACATCACGGTCGCCATGACGACCTTTATGACATCATCGTCGCCATGACGACCATTATGGCAACACCGTCTCCATGACGACCAGTATGACATCATCGTCGCCATGACGACCATTATGACATCACCATCGCCGTGACGACCATTATGACATCATCGTCGCCGTGACGGCCATTATGACATCATCGTCGCCGTGATGAACATTATGACATCATCGTCGCCATGACGACCATTATGACATCACCGTCGCCATGACGACCATTATGACATCACCAAAGCCATGACAACCATATTGACATCATCGTCGCCATGACGACCATTATGACATCACCAAAGCCATGACCACCATACTGACATCATCGTCGCCATGACGACCATTCTGACATCACCATTGCCATGACGACCATTATGACATCACCGTCACCATGACGACCATTATGACATCACCAAAGCCATGACCACCATACTGACATCATTGTCGCCATGACGACCATTATGACATCATCGTCGCCATGACGACCATTATGGCAACACCGTCGCCATGACGACCAGTATGACATCATCGTCGCCATGACGACCATTATGACATCACCGTCGCCGTGACGACCATTATGACATCATCGTCGCCATGACGACCATTATGACATCATCGTCGCCATGACGACCATTATGACATCACCATCGCCATGTCGACCATTATGACATCACCAAAGCCATGACAACCATATTGACATCATCGTCGCCATGACGACCATTATGACATCATCGTCGCCATGACGACCATTATGACATCACCAAAGCCATGACCACCATACTGACATCATCGTCCCCATGACGACCATTCTGACATCACCATTGCCATGACGACCATTATGACATCACCGTCGCCATGACAACCATTATGACATCACCAAAGCCATGACCACCATACTGACATCATCGTCGCCATGACGACCATTATGACATCATCGTCGCTATGACGACCATTATGACATCATCGTCGCCATGACGACCATTATGACATCACCAAAGCCATGACCACCATACTGTCATCATCGTCGGCTTGACGACCATTATGACATCACCGTCGCCATGACAACCATTATGACATCATCATCGCCATGACGACCATTATGACATCACCGTCGCCATGACGACCATTATGACATCACCAAAGCCATGACAACCATATTGACATCATCGTCGCCATGACGACCATTATGACATCATCGTCGCCATGACGACCATTATGTCAACACCGTCGCCATGACGACCATTATGGCATCATCGTCGGCATGACGACCATTATGACATCACCGTCGCCATGACGACCATTATGACATCACCAAAGCCATGACAACCATATTGACATCATCGTCGCCATGACGACCAATATGACATCATCGTCGCCATGACGACCATTATGACATCACCAACGCCATGGCCACCATACTGACATCATCGTCGCCATGACAACCATTCTGACATCACCATTGCCATGACGACCATTATGACATCACCGTCGCCATGACGACCATTATGACATCATCGTCGCCATGACGACCATACTGACATCATCGTCGCCATGACGACCATTATGACATCATCGTCGCCATGACGACCATTATGGCAACACCGTCGCCATGACGACCAGTATGACATCATCGTCGCCATGACGACCATTATGACATCACCGTCGCCGTGACGACCATTATGACATCATCGTCGCCGTGACGACCATTATGACATCAACAAAGCCATGACCACCATACTGACATCATCGTCGGCATGACGACCATTATGACATCACCATCGCCATGACGACCATTATGACATCATCATCGCCATGACGACCATTATGGCAACACCGTCGCCATGACGACCAGTATGACATCATCGTCGCCATGACGACCATTATGACATCATCGTCGCCATGACGACCATTATGACGTCATCGTCGCCATGACGACCATTATGACATCATCGTCGCTATGACGACCATTATGACGTCATCGTCGCCATGACGACCATTATGACATCATCGTCGCCATGACGACCATTATGACATCACCGTCGCCATGACGACCATTATGACATCACCAAAGCCATGACAACCATATTGACATCATCGTCGCCATGACGACCATTATGACATCATCGTCGCCATGACGACCATTATGACATCACCAAAGCCATGACCACCATACTGACATCATCGTCGCCATGACGACCATTCTGACATCACCATTGCCATGACTGCCATTATGACATCACCGTCGCCATGACGACCATTATGACATCACCGTCGCCATGACGACCATTATGACATCACCAAAGCCATGACCACCATACTGACATCATCGTCGCCATGACGACCATTATGACATCATCGTCGCCATGACGACCATTATGGCAACACTGTCGCCATGACGACCATCATGACATCATCGTCGGCATGACGACCATTATGACATTATCGTTGCCATGACGACCATTATGGCAACACCGTCGCCATGACGACCAGTATGACATCATCGTCGCCATGACGACCATTATGACATCATCGTCGCCATGACGACCATTATGACGTCATCGTCGCCATGATGACCATTATGACATCATCGTCGCCATGACGACCATTATGGCAACACCGTCGCCATGACGACAGTATGACATCATCGTCGCCATGACGACCATTATGACATTACCGCCGCCGTGACGAACATTATGACATCATCGTCGCCGTGACGACCATTATGACATCATCGTCGCCATGACGACCATTATGACATCACCGTCGCCATGACGACCATTATGACATCACCAAAGCCATGACAACCATATTGACATCATCGTCGCCATGACGACCATTCTGACATCACCATTGACATGACGACCATTATGACATCACCGTCGCCATGACGACCATTATGGCAACACCGTCGCCATGACGACCATTATGACATCACCAAAGCCATGACCACCATACTGACATCACCGTCGCCATGACGACCATTATGACATCACCGTCGCCATGACGACCATTAAGACATCACCAAAGCCATGACCACCATACTGACATCATCGTCGCCATGACGACCATTATGATATCATCGTCGCCATGACGACCATTATGGCAACACCGTCGCCATGACGACCATTTTGACATCATCGTCGGCTTGACGACCATTATGACATCATCGTCGCCATGACGACTATTATGACATCACCGTCGCCATGACGACCATTATGACATCATCGTCGCCATGACGACCATTATGACGTCATCGTCGCCATGACGACCATTATGACGTCATCGTCGCCATGACGACCATTATGACATCATCGTCGGCATGATGACCATTATGACGTCATCGTCGCCATGACGACCATTATGACATCATCGTCGGCATGACGACCATTATGACATCATCGTCGGCATGACGACCATTATGACATCACCGTCGCCATGACGATCATTATGACATCATCGTCGCCATGACGACCATTATGGCAACACCGTCGCCATGACGACCAGTATGACATCATCGTCGCCATGACTACCATTATAACATCATCGTCGCCATGATGACCATTATGACGTCATCGTTGCCATGACGACCATTATGACATCATCGTCGCCATGACGACCAGTATGACATCATCGTCGCCATGACGACCATTATGACATCATCGTCGCCATGACGACCATTATGACGTCATCGTCGCCATGATGACCATTATGACATCATCGTCGCCATGACGACCATTATGGCAACACCGTCGCCATGACGACAGTATGACATCATCGTCGCCATGACGACCATTATGACATTACCGCCGCCGTGACGAACATTATGACATCATCGTCGCCGTGACGACCATTATGACATCATCGTCGCCATGACGACCATTATGACATCACCGACGCCATGACGACCATTATGACATCACCAAAGCCATGACAACCATATTGACATCATCGTCGCCATGACGACCATTATGACATCATCGTCGCCATGACGACCATTATGACATCACCAAAGCCATGACCACCATACTGACATCATCGTCGCCATGACGACCATTCTGACATCACCATTGACATGACGACCATTATGACATCACCGTCGCCATGACGACCATTATGGCAACATCGTCGCCATGACGACCATTATGACATCACCAAAGCCATGACCACCATACTGACATCACCGTCGCCATGACGACCATTATGACATCACCGTCGCCATGACGACCATTAAGACATCACCAAAGCCATGACCACCATACTGACATCATCGTCGCCATGACGACCATTATGATATCATCGTCGCCATGACGACCATTATGGCAACACCGTCGCCATGACGACCATTTTGACATCATCGTCGGCTTGACGACCATTATGACATCATCGTCGCCATGACGACTATTATGACATCACCGTCGCCATGACGACCATTATGACATCATCGTCGCCATGACGACCATTATGACGTCATCGTCGCCATGACGACCATTATGACGTCATCGTCGCCATGACGACCATTATGACATCATCGTCGGCATGACGACCATTATGACGTCATCGTCGCCATGACGACCATTATGACATCATCGTCGGCATGACGACCATTATGACATCATCGTCGGCATGACGACCATTATGACATCACCGTCGCCATGACGATCATTATGACATCATCGTCGCCATGACGACCATTATGGCAACACCGTCGCCATGACGACCAGTATGACATCATCGTCGCCATGACTACCATTATGACATCATCGTCGCCATGATGACCATTATGACGTCATCGTCGCCATGACGACCATTATGACATCATCGTCGCCATGACGACCATTATGACATCATCGTCGCCATGACGACCAATATGACGTCATCGTCGCCATGACGACCATTATGGCATCACCGTCGCCATGACGACCATTATGGCAACACCGTCGCCATGACGACCATTATGACATCATCGTCGGCATGACGACCATTATGACATCATCGTCGCCATGACGACCATTATGGCAACACCGTCGCCATGACGACCATTATGACATCATCTTCGGAATGACGACCATTATGACATCATCTTCGCCATGACGACCGTTATGACATCATCGTCGGCATGACGACCATTATGACATCACGGTCGCCATGACGACCTTTATGACATCATCGTCGCCATGACGACCATTATGGCAACACCGTCTCCATGACGACCAGTATGACATCATCGTCGCCATGACGACCATTATGACATCACCATCGCCGTGACGACCATTATGACATCATCGTCGCCGTGACGGCCATTATGACATCATCGTCGCCGTGATGAACATTATGACATCATCGTCGCCATGACGACCATTATGACATCACCGTCGCCATGACGACCATTATGACATCACCAAAGCCATGACAACCATATTGACATCATCGTCGCCATGACGACCATTATGACATCACCATTGCCATGACGACCATTATGACATCACCGTCACCATGACGACCATTATGACATCACCAAAGCCATGACCACCATACTGACATCATTGTCGCCATGACGACCATTATGACATCATCGTCGCCATGACGACCATTATGGCAACACCGTCGCCATGACGACCAGTATGACATCATCGTCGCCATGACGACCATTATGACATCACCATCGCCGTGACGACCATTATGACAT
Source organism: Phyllobates terribilis (assembly GCF_046119375.1). NCBI lineage: Eukaryota > Metazoa > Chordata > Amphibia > Anura > Dendrobatidae > Phyllobates > Phyllobates terribilis. The sequence continues at coordinate 6,689,001 of NW_027362819.1, forward strand.
CATCGTCGCCATGACGACCATTATGACATCATCGTCGCCATGACGACCATTATGACATCACCATCGCCATGTCGACCATTATGACATCACCAAAGCCATGACAACCATATTGACATCATCGTCGCCATGACGACCATTATGACATCATCGTCGCCATGACGACCATTATGACATCACCAAAGCCATGACCACCATACTGACATCATCGTCGCCATGACGACCATTCTGACATCACCATTGCCATGACGACCATTATGACATCACCGTCGCCATGACAACCATTATGACATCACCAAAGCCATGACCACCATACTGACATCATCGTCGCCATGACGACCATTATGACATCATCGTCGCTATGACGACCATTATGACATCATCGTCGCCATGACGACCATTATGACATCACCAAAGCCATGACCACCATACTGACATCATCGTCGGCTTGACGACCATTATGACATCACCGTCGCCATGACAACCATTATGACATCATCATCGCCATGACGACCATTATGACATCACCGTCGCCATGACGACCATTATGACATCACCAAAGCCATGACAACCATATTGACATCATCGTCGCCATGACGACCATTATGACATCATCGTCGCCATGACGACCATTATGTCAACACCGTCGCCATGACGACCATTATGGCATCATCGTCGGCATGACGACCATTATGACATCACCGTCGCCATGACGACCATTATGACATCACCAAAGCCATGACAACCATATTGACATCATCGTCGCCATGACGACCAATATGACATCATCGTCGCCATGACGACCATTATGACATCACCAACGCCATGGCCACCATACTGACATCATCGTCGCCATGACAACCATTCTGACATCACCATTGCCATGACGACCATTATGATATCACCGTCGCCATGACGACCATTATGACATCATCGTCGCCATGACGACCATACTGACATCATCGTCGCCATGACGACCATTATGACATCATCGTCGCCATGACGACCATTATGGCAACACCGTCGCCATGACGACCAGTATGACATCATCGTCGCCATGACGACCATTATGACATCACCGTCGCCGTGACGACCATTATGACATCATCGTCGCCGTGACGACCATTATGACATCAACAAAGCCATGACCACCATACTGACATCATCGTCGGCATGACGACCATTATGACATCACCATCGCCATGACGACCATTATGACATCATCATCGCCATGACGACCATTATGGCAACACCGTCGCCATGACGACCAGTATGACATCATCGTCGCCATGACGACCATTATGACATCATCGTCGCCATGACGACCATTATGACGTCATCGTCGCCATGACGACCATTATGACATCATCGTCGCTATGACGACCATTATGACGTCATCGTCGCCATGACGACCATTATGACATCATCGTCGCCATGACGACCATTATGACATCACCGTCGCCATGACGACCATTATGACATCACCAAAGCCATGACAACCATATTGACATCATCGTCGCCATGACGACCATTATGACATCATCGTCGCCATGACGACCATTATGACATCACCAAAGCCATGACCACCATACTGACATCATCGTCGCCATGACGACCATTCTGACATCACCATTGCCATGACTGCCATTATGACATCACCGTCGCCATGACGACCATTATGACATCACCGTCGCCATGACGACCATTATGACATCACCAAAGCCATGACCACCATACTGACATCATCGTCGCCATGACGACCATTATGACATCATCGTCGCCATGACGACCATTATGGCAACACTGTCGCCATGACGACCATCATGACATCATCGTCGGCATGACGACCATTATGACATTATCGTTGCCATGACGACCATTATGGCAACACCGTCGCCATGACGACCAGTATGACATCATCGTCGCCATGACGACCATTATGACATCATCGTCGCCATGACGACCATTATGACGTCATCGTCGCCATGATGACCATTATGACATCATCGTCGCCATGACGACCATTATGGCAACACCGTCGCCATGACGACAGTATGACATCATCGTCGCCATGACGACCATTATGACATTACCGCCGCCGTGACGAACATTATGACATCATCGTCGCCGTGACGACCATTATGACATCATCGTCGCCATGACGACCATTATGACATCACCGTCGCCATGACGACCATTATGACATCACCAAAGCCATGACAACCATATTGACATCATCGTCGCCATGACGACCATTCTGACATCACCATTGACATGACGACCATTATGACATCACCGTCGCCATGACGACCATTATGGCAACACCGTCGCCATGACGACCATTATGACATCACCAAAGCCATGACCACCATACTGACATCACCGTCGCCATGACGACCATTATGACATCACCGTCGCCATGACGACCATTAAGACATCACCAAAGCCATGACCACCATACTGACATCATCGTCGCCATGACGACCATTATGATATCATCGTCGCCATGACGACCATTATGGCAACACCGTCGCCATGACGACCATTTTGACATCATCGTCGGCTTGACGACCATTATGACATCATCGTCGCCATGACGACTATTATGACATCACCGTCGCCATGACGACCATTATGACATCATCGTCGCCATGACGACCATTATGACGTCAACGTCGCCATGACGACCATTATGACGTCATCGTCGCCATGACGACCATTATGACATCATCGTCGGCATGACGACCATTATGACGTCATCGTCGCCATGACGACCATTATGACATCATCGTCGGCATGACGACCATTATGACATCATCGTCGGCATGACGACCATTATGACATCACCGTCGCCATGACGATCATTATGACATCATCGTCGCCATGACGACCATTATGGCAACACCGTCGCCATGACGACCAGTATGACATCATCGTCGCCATGACTACCATTATGACATCATCGTCGCCATGATGACCATTATGACGTCATCGTTGCCATGACGACCATTATGACATCATCGTCGCCATGACGACCAATATGACGTCATCGTCGCCATGACGACCATTATGGCATCACCGTCGCCATGACGACCATTATGGCAACACCGTCGCCATGACGACCATTATGACATCATCGTCGGCATGACGACCATTATGACATCATCGTCGCCATGACGACCATTATGGCAACACCGTCGCCATGACGACCATTATGACATCATCTTCGGAATGACGACCATTATGACATCATCTTCGCCATGACGACCGTTATGACATCATCGTCGGCATGACGACCATTATGACATCACGGTCGCCATGACGACCTTTATGACATCATCGTCGCCATGACGACCATTATGGCAACACCGTCTCCATGACGACCAGTATGACATCATCGTCGCCATGACGACCATTATGACATCACCATCGCCGTGACGACCATTATGACATCATCGTCGCCGTGACGGCCATTATGACATCATCGTCGCCGTGATGAACATTATGACATCATCGTCGCCATGACGACCATTATGAGATCACCGTCGCCATGACGACCATTATGACATCACCAAAGCCATGACAACCATATTGACATCATCGTCGCCATGACGACCATTATGACATCACCAAAGCCATGACCACCATACTGACATCATCGTCGCCATGACGACCATTCTGACATCACCATTGCCATGACGACCATTATGACATCACCGTCGCCATGACGACCATTATGACATCACCAAAGCCATGACCACCATACTGACATCATTGTCGCCATGACGACCATTATGACATCATCGTCGCCATGACGACCATTATGGCAACACCGTCGCCATGACGACCAGTATGACATCATCGTCGCCATGACGACCATTATGACATCACCGTCGCCGTGACGACCATTATGACATCATCGTTGCCATGACGACCATTATGACATCATCGTCGCCATGACGACCATTATGACATCACCATCGCCATGTCGACCATTATGACATCACCAAAGCCATGACAACCATATTGACATCATCGTCGCCATGACGACCATTATGACATCATCGTCGCCATGACGACCATTATGACATCACCAAAGCCATGACCACCATACTGACATCATCGTCGCCATGACGACCATTCTGACATCACCATTGCCATGACGACCATTATGACATCACCGTCGCCATGACAACCATTATGACATCACCAAAGCCATGACCACCATACTGACATCATCGTCGCCATGACGACCATTATGACATCATCGTCGCTATGACGACCATTATGACATCATCGTCGCCATGACGACCATTATGACATCACCAAAGCCATGACCACCATACTGACATCATCGTCGGCTTGACGACCATTATGACATCACCGTCGCCATGACGACCATTATGACATCATCATCGCCATGACGACCATTATGACATCACCGTCGCCATGACGACCATTATGACATCACCAAAGCCATGACAACCATATTGACATCATCGTCGCCATGACGACCATTATGACATCATCGTCGCCATGACGACCATTATGTCAACACCGTCGCCATGACGACCATTATGGCATCATCGTCGGCATGACGACCATTATGACATCACCGTCGCCATGACGACCATTATGACATCACCAAAGCCATGACAACCATATTGACATCATCGTCGCCATGACGACCAATATGACATCATCGTCGCCATGACGACCATTATGACATCACCAACGCCATGGCCACCATACTGACATCATCGTCGCCATGACAACCATTCTGACATCACCATTGCCATGACGACCATTATGACATCACCGTCGCCATGACGACCATACTGACATCATCGTCGCCATGACGACCATTATGACATCATCGTCGCCATGACGACCATTATGGCAACACCGTCGCCATGACGACCATTATGACATCATCGTCGCCATGACGACCATTATGACATCACCGTCGCCGTGACGACCATTATGACATCATCGTCGCCATGACGACCATACTGACATCATCGTCGCCATGACGACCATTATGACATCATCGTCGCCATGACGACCATTATGGCAACACCGTCGCCATGACGACCATTATGACATCATCGTCGCCATGACGACCATTATGACATCACCGTCGCCGTGACGACCATTATGACATCATCGTCGCCGTGACGACCATTATGACATCAACAAAGCCATGACAACCATATTGACATCATCGTCGCCATGACGACCATTATGACATCATCGTCGCCATGACGACCATTATGACATCACCATTGCCATGACGACCATTAAGACATCACCAAAGCCATGACCACCATACTGACATCATCATCTCCATGACGACCATTATGACATCATCGTCGCCATGACGACCATTATGGCAACACCGTCGCCATGATGACCAGTATGACATCATCGTCGCCATGACGACCATTATGACATCATCGTCGCCATGACGACAATTATGACGTCATCGTCGCCATGACGACCATTATGACATCATCGTCTCCGTGACGACCATTATGACGTCACCGTCGCCATGACGACCATTATGACATCAAAGTCGCCATGACGACCATATGACATCATCGTCGCCATGACGACCATTATGGCAACACCGTCGCCATGACGACCAGTATGACATCATCGTCGCCATGACGACCATTATGACATCACCGTCGCGGTGACGACCATTATGACATCACCGTCGCGGTGACGACCATTATGACATCATCGTCGCCGTGACGACCATTATGACATCATCGTCGCCATGACGACCATTATGACATCACCGTCGCCATGACGAACATTATGACATCACCAAAGCCACTACAACCATATTGACATCATCGTCGCCATGACGACCATTATGACATCATCGTCGCCATGACGACCATTATGACATCACCAAAGCCATGACCACCATACTGACATCATCGTCGCCATGACGACCATTCTGACATCACCATTGCCATGACGACCATTCTGACATCACCATTGCCATGACGACCATTATGACATCACCGTCGCCATGACGGCCATTAAGACATCACCAAAGCCATGACGACCATACTGACAACACCGTCGCCATGACGACCATTATGACATCATCGTCGGCATGACGACCATTATGACATCATCGTCGCCATGACGACTATTATGACATCACCGTCGCCATGACGACCATTATGACATCATCGTCGCCATGACGACCATTATGACGTCATCGTCGCCATGACGACCATTATGACGTCATCGTCGCCATGACGACCATTATGACATCATGTTCGCCATGACGACCATTATGACATCATCGTCGGCATGACGACCATTATGACATCACCGTCGCCATGACGATCATTATGACATCATCGTCGCCATGACGACCATTATGGCAACACCGTCGCCATGACGACCAGTATGACATCATCGTAGCCATGACTACCATGATGACATCATCGTCGCCATGACGACCATTATGACGTCATCGTTGCCATGACGACCATTATGACATCATCGTCACCATGACGACCAATATGACGTCATCGTCGCCATGACGACCATTATGGCAACACCGTCGCCATGACGACCAGTATGACATCATCGTCGCCATGACGACAATTATGACATCACCGTCGCCGTGACGACCATTATGACATCATCGTCGCTGTGACGACCATTATGACATCATCGTCGCCATGACGACCATTATGACATCACCGTCGCCATGACGACCATTATGGCAACACCGTCGCCATGACGAACATTATGACATCATCGTCGGCATGACGACCATTATGACATCATCGTCGCCATGACGACCATTATGACATCATCTTCGCCATGACGACCATTATGACATCATCGTCGCCATGACGACCATTATGACATCACCGTCGCCGTGACGACCATTATGACATCATCGTCGCTGTGACGACCATTATGACATCATCGTCGCCGTGACGACCATTATGACATCACCGTCGCCATGACGACCATTATGGCAACACCGTCGCCATGACGAACATTATGACATCATCGTCGGCATGACGACCATTATGACATCATCGTCGCCATGACGACCATTATGGCAACACCGTCGCCATGACGACCATTATGACATCATCTTCGGAATGACGACCATTATGACATCATCTTCGCCATGACGACCGTTATGACATCATCGTCGGCATGACGACCATTATGACATCACGGTCGCCATGACGACCTTTATGACATCATCGTCGCCATGACGACCATTATGGCAACACCGTCTCCATGACGACCAGTATGACATCATCGTCGCCATGACGACCATTATGACATCACCATCGCCGTGACGACCATTATGACATCATCGTCGCCGTGACGGCCATTATGACATCATCGTCGCCGTGATGAACATTATGACATCATCGTCGCCATGACGACCATTATGACATCACCGTCGCCATGACGACCATTATGACATCACCAAAGCCATGACAACCATATTGACATCATCGTCGCCATGACGACCATTATGACATCACCAAAGCCATGACCACCATACTGACATCATCGTCGCCATGACGACCATTCTGACATCACCATTGCCATGACGACCATTATGACATCACCGTCGCCATGACGACCATTATGACATCACCAAAGCCATGACCACCGTACTGACATCATTGTCGCCATGACGACCATTATGACATCATCGTCGCCATGACGACCATTATGGCAACACCGTCGCCATGACGACCAGTATGACATCATCGTCGCCATGACGACCATTATGACATCACCGTCGCCATGACGACCATTATGACATCATCGTCGCCATGACGACCATTATGACATCATCGTCGCCATGACGACCATTATGACATCACCATCGCCATGTCGACCATTATGACATCACCAAAGCCATGACAACCATATTGACATCATCGTCGCCATGACGACCATTATGACATCATCGTCGCCATGACGACCATTATGACATCACCAAAGCCATGACCACCATACTGACATCATCGTCGCCATGACGACCATTCTGACATCACCATTGCCATGACGACCATTATGACATCACCGTCGCCATGACAACCATTATGACATCACCAAAGCCATGACCACCATACTGACATCATCGTCGCCATGACGACCATTATGACATCATCGTCGCTATGACGACCATTATGACATCATCGTCGCCATGACGACCATTATGACATCACCAAAGCCATGACCACCATACTGACATCATCGTCGGCTTGACGACCATTATGACATCACCGTCGCCATGACGACCATTATGACATCATCGTCGCCATGACGACCATTATGACATCACCGTCGCCATGACGACCATTATGACATCACCAAAGCCATGACAACCATATTGACATCATCGTCGCCATGACGACCATTATGACATCATCGTCGCCATGACGACCATTATGTCAACACCGTCGCCATGACGACCATTATGGCATCATCGTCGGCATGACGACCATTATGACATCACCGTCGCCATGACGACCATTATGACATCACCAAAGCCATGACAACCATATTGACATCATCGTCGCCATGACGACCAATATGACATCATCGTCGCCATGACGACCATTATGACATCACCAACGCCATGGCCACCATACTGACATCATCGTCGCCATGACAACCATTCTGACATCACCATTGCCATGACGACCATTATGACATCACCGTCGCCATGACGACCATTATGACATCACCAAAGCCATGACCACCATACTGACATCATCGTCGCCATGACGACCATTATGACATCATCGTCGCCATGACGACCATTATGGCAACACCGTCGCCATGACGACCAGTATGACATCATCGTCGCCATGACGACCAGTATGACATCATCGTCGCCGTGACGACCATTATGACATCACCGTCGCCGTGACGACCATTATGACATCATCGTCGCCGTGACGACCATTATGACATCATCGTCGCCATGACGACCATTATGACATCACCGTCGCCATGACGACCATTATGACATCAACAAAGCCATGACAACCATATTGACATCATCGTCGCCATGACGACCATTATGACATCATCGTCGCCATGATGACCATTATGACATCACCATTGCCATGACGACCATTATGACATCACCAAAGCCATGACCACCATACTGACATCATCGTCTCCATGACGACCATTATGACATCATCGTCGCCATGACGACCATTATGGCAACACCGTCGCCATGATGACCAGTATGACATCATCGTCGCCATGACGACCATTATGACATCATCGTCGCCATGACGACAATTATTTCGTCATCGTCGCCATGACGACCATTATGACATCATCGTCGCCGTGACGACCATTATGACGTCACCGTCGCCATGACGACCATTATGACATCATCGTCGCCAAGACGACCATATGACATCATCGTCGCCATGACGACCATTATGGCAACACCGTCGCCATGACGACCAGTATGACATCATCGTCGCCATGACGACCATTATGACATCACCGTCGCTGTGACGACCATTATGACATCACCGTCGCGGTGACGACCATTATGACATCATCGTCGCCGTGACGACCATTATGACATCATCGTCGCCATGACGACCATTATGACATCACCGTCGCCATGACGAACATTATGACATCACCAAAGCCATTACAACCATATTGACATCATCGTCGCCATGACGACCATTATGACATCATCGTCGCCATGACGACCATTATGACATCACCAAAGCCATGACCACCATACTGACATCATCGTCGCCATGACGACCATTCTGACATCACCATTGCCATGACGACCATTCTGACATCACCATTGCCATGACGACCATTATGACATCACCGTCGCCATGACGACCATTAAGACATCACCAAAGCCATGACGACCATACTGACATCATCGTCGCCATAACGACCATTATGATATCATCGTCGCCATGACGACCATTATGGCAACACCGTCGCCATGACGACCATTATGACATCATCGTCGGCATGACGACCATTATGACATCATCGTCGCCATGACGACTATTATGACATCACCGTCGCCATGACGACCATTATGACGTCATCGTCGCCATGACGACCATTATGACGTCATCGTCGCCATGACGACCATTATGACGTCATCGTCGCCATGACGACCATTATGACGTCATCTTCGCCATGACGACCATTATGACATCATCGTCGGCATGACGACCATTATGACATCACCGTCGCCATGACGATCATTATGACATCATCGTCGCCATGACGACCATTATGGCAACACCGTCGCCATGACGACCAGTATGACATCATCGTAGCCATGACTACCATTATGACATCATCGTTGCCATGACGACCATTATGACGTCATCGTTGCCATGACGACCATTATGACGTCATCGTTGCCATGACGACCATTATGACATCATCGTCGCCATGACGACAATTATGACATCACCGTCGCCGTGACGACCATTATGACATCATCGTCGCCATGACGACCATTATGACATCACCGTCGCCTTGACGACCATTATGACATCACCAAAGCCATGACAACCATATTGACATCATCGTCGCCATGACGACCATTATGACATCATCGTCGCCATGACGACCATTATGACATCACCAAAGCCATGACCACCATACTGACATCACCGTTGCCATGACGACCATTCTGACATCACCATTGCCATGACGACCATTATGACATCACCGTCGCCATGACGACCATTATGACATCACCAAAGCCATGACCACCATACTGACATCATCGTCGCCATGACGACCATTATGACATCATCGTCGGCATGACGACCATTATGACATCATCGTCGCCATGACGACCATTATGGCAATACCGTCGCCATGACGACCAGTATGACATCTTCGTCGCCATGACGACCATTATGACATCATCGTCGCGATGACGACCATTATGACATTATCGTCGCCATGACGACCATTATGACATCACCAAAGCCATGACCACCATACTGACATCATCGTCGCCATGACGACCATTCTGACATCATCGTCGCCATGACGACCATTCTGACATCACCATTGCCATGACGACCATTATGACATCACCAATCCATGACCACCATACTGACATCATCGTCGCCATGACGACCATTATGACATCATCGTCGCCATGACGACCATTATGACATGATCGTCGCCATGACGACCATTATGGCAACACCGTCGCCATGACGACCATTATGACATCATCGTCGGCAAGACGACCATTATGACATCATCGTCGCCATGACGACTATTATGACATCACCGTCGCCATGACGACCATTATGACATCATCGTCGGCAAGACAACCATTATGACATCATCGTCGCCATGACGACCATTATGACATCATCTTCGCCATGACGACCATTATGACATCATCGTCGGTATGACGACCATTATGACATCATCGTCGCCATGACGACCATTATGACATCATCGTCGCCATGACGACCATTATGGCAACACCGTCGCCATGACGACCAGTATGACATCATCGTCGCCATGACGACCATTATGACATCATCGTCGCCATGACGACCATTATGACGTCATCGTCGCCATGACGACCATTATTACATCATCGTCGCCGTGACGACCATTATGACGTCATCGTCGCCATGACGACCATTATGACATCATCGTCGCCATGACGACCATATGACATCATCGTCGCCATGACGACCATTATGGCAACACCGTCGCCATGACGACCAGTATGACATCATCGTCGCCATGACGACCATTATGACATCACCGTCGCGGTGACGACCATTATGACATCATCGTCGCCGTGACGACCATCATGACATCATCGTCGCCATGACGACCATTATGACATCACCGTCGCCATGACGACCATTATGACATCACCAAAGCCATTACAACAATATTGACATCATCGTCGCCATGACGACCATTATGACATCATCGTCGCCATGACGACCATTATGACATCACCAAAGCCATGACCACCATACTGACATCATCGTCGCCATGACGACCATTCTGACATCACCATTGCCATGACGACCATTATGACATCACCGTCGCCATGACGACCATTATGACATCACCAAAGCCATGACCACCATACTGACATCATCGTCGCCATGACGACCATTATGATATCATCGTCGCCATGACGACCATTATGACATCATCGTCGGCATGACGACCATTATGACATCATCTTCGCCATGACGACCATTATGACATCATCTTCGCCATGACGACCATTATGACATCATCGTCGGCATGACGACCATTATGACATCACCGTCGCCATGACGATCATTATGACATCATCGTCGCCATGACGACCATTATGGCAACACCGTCGCCATGACGACCAGTATGACATCATCGTCGCCATGACTACCATTATGGCAACATCGTCGCCATGACGACCAGTATGACATCTTCGTCGCCATGATGACCATTATGACATCATCGTCGCCATGACGACCATTATGGCAACACCGTCGCCATGACGACCAGTATGACATCATCGTCGCCATGACGACCATTATGACATCACCGTCGCCGTGACGACCATTATGACATCATCGTCGCCATGACGACCATTATGACATCATCGTCGCCATGACGACCATTATGACATCACCATCGCCATGTCGACCATTATGACATCACCAAAGCCATGACAACCATATTGACATCATCGTCGCCATGACGACCATTATGACATCATCGTCGCCATGACGACCATTATGACATCACCAAAGCCATGACCACCATACTGACATCATCGTCGCCATGACGACCATTATGACATCATCGTCGCTATGACGACCATTATGACATCATCGTCGCCATGACGACCATTATGACATCACCAAAGCCATGACCACCATACTGACATCATCGTCGGCTTGACGACCATTATGATATCACCGTCGCCATGACGACCATTATGACATCATCGTCGCCATGACGACCATTATGGCAACACCGTCGCCATGACGACCAGTATGACATCATCTTCGCCATGACGACCATTATGACATCATCGTCGCCATGACGACCATTATGACATCATCGTCGCCATGACGACCATTATGGCAACACCGTCGCCATGACGACCAGTATGACATCATCGTCGCCATGGCTACCATTATGACATCACCGTCGCCGTGACGACCATTATGACATCATCGTCGCCGTGACGACCATTATGACAGTATCGTCGCCATGACGACCATTATGACATCACCGTCGCCATGACGACCATTATGACATCACCAAAGCCATGACGACCATATTGACATCATCGTCGCCATGACGACCATTATGACATCATCGTCGCCATGACGACCATTATGTCAACACCGTCGCCATGACGACCATTATGGCATCATCGTCGGCATGACGACCATTATGACATCACGGTCGCCATGACGACCATTATGACATCACCAAAGCCATGACAACCATATTGACATGATCGTCGCCATGACGACCATTATGACATCATCGTCGCCATGACGACCATTATGACATCACCAAAGCCATGACCACCATACTGACATAATCGTCGCCATGACAACCATTCTGACATCACCATTGCCATGACGACCATTATGACATCACCGTCGCCATGACGACCATTATGACATCACCAAAGCCATGACCACCATACTGACATCATCGTCGCCATGACGACCATTATGACATCATCGTCGCCATGACGACCATTATGGCAACACCGTCGCCATGACGACCAGTATGACATCATCGTCGCCATGACGACCATTATGACATCACCGTCGCCGTGATGACCATTATGACATCATCGTCGCCGTGACGACCATTATGACATCATCGTCGCCATGACGACCATTATGACATCACCGTCGCCATGACGACCATTATGACATCACCAAAGCCATGACAACCATACTGACATCATCGTCGCCATGACGACCATTATGACATCATCGTCGCCATGACGACCATTATGACATCATCGTCTCCATGACGACCATTATGACATCATCGTCACCATGACGACCATTATGACATCATCGTCGCCATGACGACCATTATGACGTCATTGTCGCCATGACGACCATTATGACATCATCGTCGCCATGACGACCATTATGACATCATCGTCGGTATGACGACCATTATGACATCATCGTCGCCATGACGACCATTATGACATCATCGTCGCCATGACGACCATTATGGCAACACCGTCGCCATGACGACCAGTATGACATCATCGTCGCCATGACGACCATTATGGCAACACCGTCGCCATGACGACCAGTATGACATCATCGTCGCCATGACGACCATTATGACATCATCGTCGCCGTGACGACCATTATGACGTCATCGTCGCCATGACGACCATTATGACATCATCGTCGCCGTGACGACCAGATGACATCATCGTCGCCATGACGACCATTATGGCAACACCGTCTCCATGACGACCAGTATGACATCATCGTCGCCATGACGACCATTATGACATCACCGTCGCGGTGACGACCATTATGACATCACCGTCGCGGTGACGACCATTATGACATCACCAAAGCCATGACAACCATATTGACATGATCGTCGCCATGACGACCATTATGACATCATCGTCGCCATGACGACCATTATGACATCACCAAAGCCATGGCCACCATACTGACATCATCGTCGCCATGACAACCATTCTGACATCACCATTGCCATGACGACCATTATGACATCACCGTCGCCATGACGACCATTATGACATCACCAAAGCCATGACCACCATACTGACATCATCGTCGCCATGACGACCATTATGACATCATCGTCGCCATGACGACCATTATGGCAACACCGTCGCCATGACGACCAGTATGACATCATCGTCGCCATGACGACCATTATGACATCACCGTCGCCGTGATGACCATTATGACATCATCGTCGCCGTGACGACCATTATGACATCATCGTCGCCATGACGACCATTATGACATCACCGTCGCCATGACGACCATTATGACATCACCAAAGCCATTACAACAATA
The DNA here is from genome assembly GCF_046119375.1 of Phyllobates terribilis. NCBI lineage: Eukaryota > Metazoa > Chordata > Amphibia > Anura > Dendrobatidae > Phyllobates > Phyllobates terribilis. The sequence goes on from NW_027362819.1 coordinate 6,704,126, forward strand.
TTGACATCATCGTCGCCATGACGACCATTATGACATCATCGTCGCCATGACGACCATTATGACATCACCAAAGCCATGACCACCATACTGACATCATCGTCGCCATGACGACCATTCTGACATCACCATTGCCATGACGACCATTATGACATCACCGTCGCCATGACGACCATTATGACATCACCAAAGCCATGACCACCATACTGACATCATCGTCGCCATGACGACCATTATGATATCATCGTCGCCATGACGACCATTATGACATCATCGTCGGCATGACGACCATTATGACATCATCTTCGCCATGACGACCATTATGACATCATCTTCGCCATGACGACCATTATGACATCATCGTCGGCATGACGACCATTATGACATCACCGTCGCCATGACGATCATTATGACATCATCGTCGCCATGACGACCATTATGGCAACACCGTCGCCATGACGACCAGTATGACATCATCGTCGCCATGACTACCATTATGGCAACATCGTCGCCATGACGACCAGTATGACATCTTCGTCGCCATGACGACCATTATGACATCATCGTCGCCATGACGACCATTATGGCAACACCGTCGCCATGACGACCAGTATGACATCATCGTCGCCATGACGACCATTATGACATCACCGTCGCCGTGACGACCATTATGACATCATCGTCGCCATGACGACCATTATGACATCATCGTCGCCATGACGACCATTATGACATCACCATCGCCATGTCGACCATTATGACATCACCAAAGCCATGACAACCATATTGACATCATCGTCGCCATGACGACCATTATGACATCATCGTCGCCATGACGACCATTATGACATCACCAAAGCCATGACCACCATACTGACATCATCGTCGCCATGACGACCATTATGACATCATCGTCGCTATGACGACCATTATGACATCATCGTCGCCATGACGACCATTATGACATCACCAAAGCCATGACCACCATACTGACATCATCGTCGGCTTGACGACCATTATGATATCACCGTCGCCATGACGACCATTATGACATCATCGTCGCCATGACGACCATTATGGCAACACCGTCGCCATGACGACCAGTATGACATCATCTTCGCCATGACGACCATTATGACATCATCGTCGCCATGACGACCATTATGACATCATCGTCGCCATGACGACCATTATGGCAACACCGTCGCCATGACGACCAGTATGACATCATCGTCGCCATGGCTACCATTATGACATCACCGTCGCCGTGACGACCATTATGACATCATCGTCGCCGTGACGACCATTATGACAGTATCGTCGCCATGACGACCATTATGACATCACCGTCGCCATGACGACCATTATGACATCACCAAAGCCATGACGACCATATTGACATCATCGTCGCCATGACGACCATTATGACATCATCGTCGCCATGACGACCATTATGTCAACACCGTCGCCATGACGACCATTATGGCATCATCGTCGGCATGACGACCATTATGACATCACGGTCGCCATGACGACCATTATGACATCACCAAAGCCATGACAACCATATTGACATGATCGTCGCCATGACGACCATTATGACATCATCGTCGCCATGACGACCATTATGACATCACCAAAGCCATGACCACCATACTGACATAATCGTCGCCATGACAACCATTCTGACATCACCATTGCCATGACGACCATTATGACATCACCGTCGCCATGACGACCATTATGACATCACCAAAGCCATGACCACCATACTGACATCATCGTCGCCATGACGACCATTATGACATCATCGTCGCCATGACGACCATTATGGCAACACCGTCGCCATGACGACCAGTATGACATCATCGTCGCCATGACGACCATTATGACATCATCGTCGCCGTGATGACCATTATGACATCATCGTCGCCGTGACGACCATTATGACATCATCGTCGCCATGACGACCATTATGACATCACCGTCGCCATGACGACCATTATGACATCACCAAAGCCATGACAACCATACTGACATCATCGTCGCCATGACGACCATTATGACATCATCGTCGCCATGACGACCATTATGACATTATCGTCACCATGACGACCATTATGACATCATCGTCGCCATGACGACCATTATGACGTCATTGTCGCCATGACGACCATTATGACATCATCGTCGCCATGACGACCATTATGACATCATCGTCGGTATGACGACCATTATGACATCATCGTCGCCATGACGACCATTATGACATCATCGTCGCCATGACGACCATTATGGCAACACCGTCGCCATGACGACCAGTATGACATCATCGTCGCCATGACGACCATTATGGCAACACCGTCGCCATGACGACCAGTATGACATCATCGTCGCCATGACGACCATTATGACATCATCGTCGCCGTGACGACCATTATGACGTCATCGTCGCCATGACGACCATTATGACATCATCGTCGCCGTGACGACCAGATGACATCATCGTCGCCATGACGACCATTATGGCAACACCGTCTCCATGACGACCAGTATGACATCATCGTCGCCATGACGACCATTATGACATCACCGTCGCGGTGACGACCATTATGACATCACCGTCGCGGTGACGACCATTATGACATCACCAAAGCCATGACAACCATATTGACATGATCGTCGCCATGACGACCATTATGACATCATCGTCGCCATGACGACCATTATGACATCACCAAAGCCATGGCCACCATACTGACATCATCGTCGCCATGACAACCATTCTGACATCACCATTGCCATGACGACCATTATGACATCACCGTCGCCATGACGACCATTATGACATCACCAAAGCCATGACCACCATACTGACATCATCGTCGCCATGACGACCATTATGACATCATCGTCGCCATGACGACCATTATGGCAACACCGTCGCCATGACGACCAGTATGACATCATCGTCGCCATGACGACCATTATGACATCACCGTCGCCGTGATGACCATTATGACATCATCGTCGCCGTGACGACCATTATGACATCATCGTCGCCATGACGACCATTATGACATCACCGTCGCCATGACGACCATTATGACATCACCAAAGCCATGACAACCATACTGACATCATCGTCGCCATGACGACCATTATGACATCATCGTCGCCATGACGACCATTATGACATCATCGTCTCCATGACGACCATTATGACATCATCGTCACCATGACGACCATTATGACATCATCGTCGCCATGACGACCATTATGACGTCATCGTCGCCATGACGACCATTATGACATCATCGTCGCCATGACGACCATTATGACATCATCGTCGGTATGACGACCATTATGACATCATCGTCGCCATGACGACCATTATGACATGATCGTCGCCATGACGACCATTATGGCAACACCGTCGCCATGACGACCAGTATGACATCATCGTCGCCATGACGACCATTATGGCAACACCGTCGCCATGACGACCAGTATGACATCATCGTCGCCATGACGACCATTATGACATCATCGTCGACGTGACGACCATTATGACGTCATCGTCGCCATGACGACCATTATGACATCATCGTCGCCATGACGACCATTATGACATCATCGTCTCCATGACGACCATTATGACATCATCGTCACCATGACGACCATTATGACATCATCGTCGCCATGACGACCATTATGACGTCATTGTCGCCATGACGACCATTATGACATCATCGTCGCCATGACGACCATTATGACATCATCGTCGGTATGACGACCATTATGACATCATCGTCGCCATGACGACCATTATGACATCATCGTCGCCATGACGACCATTATGGCAACACCGTCGCCATGACGACCAGTATGACATCATCGTCGCCATGACGACCATTATGGCAACACCGTCGCCATGACGACCAGTATGACATCATCGTCGCCATGACGACCATTATGACATCATCGTCGCCGTGACGACCATTATGACGTCATCGTCGCCATGACGACCATTATGACATCATCGTCGCCGTGACGACCAGATGACATCATCGTCGCCATGACGACCATTATGGCAACACCGTCTCCATGACGACCAGTATGACATCATCGTCGCCATGACGACCATTATGACATCACCGTCGCGGTGACGACCATTATGACATCACCGTCGCGGTGACGACCATTATGACATCACCAAAGCCATGACAACCATATTGACATGATCGTCGCCATGACGACCATTATGACATCATCGTCGCCATGACGACCATTATGACATCACCAAAGCCATGGCCACCATACTGACATCATCGTCGCCATGACAACCATTCTGACATCACCATTGCCATGACGACCATTATGACATCACCGTCGCCATGACGACCATTATGACATCACCAAAGCCATGACCACCATACTGACATCATCGTCGCCATGACGACCATTATGACATCATCGTCGCCATGACGACCATTATGGCAACACCGTCGCCATGACGACCAGTATGACATCATCGTCGCCATGACGACCATTATGACATCACCGTCGCCGTGATGACCATTATGACATCATCGTCGCCGTGACGACCATTATGACATCATCGTCGCCATGACGACCATTATGACATCACCGTCGCCATGACGACCATTATGACATCACCAAAGCCATTACAACAATATTGACATCATCGTCGCCATGACGACCATTATGACATCATCGTCGCCATGACGACCATTATGACATCACCAAAGCCATGACCACCATACTGACATCATCGTCGCCATGACGACCATTCTGACATCACCATTGCCATGACGACCATTATGACATCACCGTCGCCATGACGACCATTATGACATCACCAAAGCCATGACCACCATACTGACATCATCGTCGCCATGACGACCATTATGATATCATCGTCGCCATGACGACCATTATGACATCATCGTCGGCATGACGACCATTATGACATCATCTTCGCCATGACGACCATTATGACATCATCTTCGCCATGACGACCATTATGACATCATCGTCGGCATGACGACCATTATGACATCACCGTCGCCATGACGATCATTATGACATCATCGTCGCCATGACGACCATTATGGCAACACCGTCGCCATGACGACCAGTATGACATCATCGTCGCCATGACTACCATTATGGCAACATCGTCGCCATGACGACCAGTATGACATCTTCGTCGCCATGACGACCATTATGACATCATCGTCGCCATGACGACCATTATGGCAACACCGTCGCCATGACGACCAGTATGACATCATCGTCGCCATGACGACCATTATGACATCACCGTCGCCGTGACGACCATTATGACATCATCGTCGCCATGACGACCATTATGACATCATCGTCGCCATGACGACCATTATGACATCACCATCGCCATGTCGACCATTATGACATCACCAAAGCCATGACAACCATATTGACATCATCGTCGCCATGACGACCATTATGACATCATCGTCGCCATGACGACCATTATGACATCACCAAAGCCATGACCACCATACTGACATCATCGTCGCCATGACGACCATTATGACATCATCGTCGCTATGACGACCATTATGACATCATCGTCGCCATGACGACCATTATGACATCACCAAAGCCATGACCACCATACTGACATCATCGTCGGCTTGACGACCATTATGATATCACCGTCGCCATGACGACCATTATGACATCATCGTCGCCATGACGACCATTATGGCAACACCGTCGCCATGACGACCAGTATGACATCATCTTCGCCATGACGACCATTATGACATCATCGTCGCCATGACGACCATTATGACATCATCGTCGCCATGACGACCATTATGGCAACACCGTCGCCATGACGACCAGTATGACATCATCGTCGCCATGGCTACCATTATGACATCACCGTCGCCGTGACGACCATTATGACATCATCGTCGCCGTGACGACCATTATGACAGTATCGTCGCCATGACGACCATTATGACATCACCGTCGCCATGACGACCATTATGACATCACCAAAGCCATGACGACCATATTGACATCATCGTCGCCATGACGACCATTATGACATCATCGTCGCCATGACGACCATTATGTCAACACCGTCGCCATGACGACCATTATGGCATCATCGTCGGCATGACGACCATTATGACATCACGGTCGCCATGACGACCATTATGACATCACCAAAGCCATGACAACCATATTGACATGATCGTCGCCATGACGACCATTATGACATCATCGTCGTCATGACGACCATTATGACATCACCAAAGCCATGACCACCATACTGACATAATCGTCGCCATGACAACCATTCTGACATCACCATTGCCATGACGACCATTATGACATCACCGTCGCCATGACGACCATTATGACATCACCAAAGCCATGACCACCATACTGACATCATCGTCGCCATGACGACCATTATGACATCATCGTCGCCATGACGACCATTATGGCAACACCGTCGCCATGACGACCAGTATGACATCATCGTCGCCATGACGACCATTATGACATCATCGTCGCCGTGATGACCATTATGACATCATCGTCGCCGTGACGACCATTATGACATCATCGTCGCCATGACGACCATTATGACATCACCGTCGCCATGACGACCATTATGACATCACCAAAGCCATGACAACCATACTGACATCATCGTCGCCATGACGACCATTATGACATCATCGTCGCCATGACGACCATTATGACATTATCGTCACCATGACGACCATTATGACATCATCGTCGCCATGACGACCATTATGACGTCATTGTCGCCATGACGACCATTATGACATCATCGTCGCCATGACGACCATTATGACATCATCGTCGGTATGACGACCATTATGACATCATCGTCGCCATGACGACCATTATGACATCATCGTCGCCATGACGACCATTATGGCAACACCGTCGCCATGACGACCAGTATGACATCATCGTCGCCATGACGACCATTATGGCAACACCGTCGCCATGACGACCAGTATGACATCATCGTCGCCATGACGACCATTATGACATCATCGTCGCCGTGACGACCATTATGACGTCATCGTCGCCATGACGACCATTATGACATCATCGTCGCCGTGACGACCAGATGACATCATCGTCGCCATGACGACCATTATGGCAACACCGTCTCCATGACGACCAGTATGACATCATCGTCGCCATGACGACCATTATGACATCACCGTCGCGGTGACGACCATTATGACATCACCGTCGCGGTGACGACCATTATGACATCACCAAAGCCATGACAACCATATTGACATGATCGTCGCCATGACGACCATTATGACATCATCGTCGCCATGACGACCATTATGACATCACCAAAGCCATGGCCACCATACTGACATCATCGTCGCCATGACAACCATTCTGACATCACCATTGCCATGACGACCATTATGACATCACCGTCGCCATGACGACCATTATGACATCACCAAAGCCATGACCACCATACTGACATCATCGTCGCCATGACGACCATTATGACATCATCGTCGCCATGACGACCATTATGGCAACACCGTCGCCATGACGACCAGTATGACATCATCGTCGCCATGACGACCATTATGACATCACCGTCGCCGTGATGACCATTATGACATCATCGTCGCCGTGACGACCATTATGACATCATCGTCGCCATGACGACCATTATGACATCACCGTCGCCATGACGACCATTATGACATCACCAAAGCCATGACAACCATACTGACATCATCGTCGCCATGACGACCATTATGACATCATCGTCGCCATGACGACCATTATGACATCATCGTCTCCATGACGACCATTATGACATCATCGTCACCATGACGACCATTATGACATCATCGTCGCCATGACGACCATTATGACGTCATCGTCGCCATGACGACCATTATGACATCATCGTCGCCATGACGACCATTATGACATCATCGTCGGTATGACGACCATTATGACATCATCGTCGCCATGACGACCATTATGACATGATCGTCGCCATGACGACCATTATGGCAACACCGTCGCCATGACGACCAGTATGACATCATCGTCGCCATGACGACCATTATGGCAACACCGTCGCCATGACGACCAGTATGACATCATCGTCGCCATGACGACCATTATGACATCATCGTCGACGTGACGACCATTATGACGTCATCGTCGCCATGACGACCATTATGACATCATCGTCGCCGTGACGACCATATGACATCATCGTCGCCATGACGACCATTATGGCAACACCGTCTCCATGACGACCAGTATGACATCATCGTCGCCATGACGACCATTATGACATCACCGTCGCGGTGACGACCATTATGACATCACCGTCGCGGTGACGACCATTATGACATCATCATCGCCGTGACGACCATTATGACATAATCGTCGCCATGACGACCATTATGACATCACCGTCGCCATGACGAACATTATGACATCACCAAAGCCATTACAACCATATTGACATCATCGTCGCCATGACGACCATTATGACATCATCGTCGCCATGACGACCATTATGGCAACACCGTCGCCATGACGACCAGTATGACATCATCGTCGCCATGACTACCATTATGACATCATCGTCGCCATGACGACCATTATGGCAACACCGTCGCCATGACGACCAGTATGACATCATCGTCGCCATGACTACCATTATGACATCATCGTCGCCATGACGACCATTATGACGTCATCGTTGCCATGACGACCATTATGACATCATCGTCGCCATGACGACCAATATGACGTCATCGTCGCCATGACGACCATTATGGCAACACCGTCGCCATGACGACCAGTATGACATCATCGTCGCCATGACGACAATTATGACATCACCGTCGCCGTGACGACCATTATGACATCATCGTCGCCATGACGACCATTATGACATCACCGTCGCCTTGACGACCATTATGACATCACCAAAGCCATGACAACCATATTGACATCATCGTCGCCATGACGACCATTATGACATCATCGTCGCCATGACGACCATTATGACATCACCAAAGCCATGACCACCATACTGACATCACCGTCGCCATGACGACCATTCTGACATCACCATTGCCATGACGACCATTATGACATCACCGTCGCCATGACGACCATTATGACATCACCAAAGCCATGACCACCATACTGACATCATCGTCGCCATGACGACCATTATGACATCATCGTCGGCATGACGACCATGATGACATCATCGTCGCCATGATGACCATTATGGCAATACCGTCGCCATGACGACCAGTATGACATCATCGTCGCCATGACAACCATTATGACATCATCGTCGCCATGACGACCATTATGACATCACCAAAGCCATGACCACCATACTGACATCATCGTCGCCATGACGACCATTCTGACATCACCATTGCCATGACGACCATTATGACATCATCTTCGCCATGACGACCATTATGACATCATCGTCGGTATGACGACCATTATGACATCATCGTCGCCATGACGACCATTATGACATCATCGTCGCCATGACGACCATTATGGCAACACCGTCGCCATGACGACCAGTATGACATCATCGTCGCCATGACGACCATTATGACATCATCGTCGCCATGACGACCATTATGACGTCATCGTCGCCATGATGACCATTATGACATCATCGTCGCCGTGACGACCATTATGACGTCATCGTCGCCATGACGACCATTATGACATCATCGTCGCCATGGCGACCATATGACATCATCGTCGCCATGACGACCATTATGGCAACACCGTCGCCATGACGACCAGTATGACATCATCGTCGCCATGACGACCATTATGACATCATCGTCGCCGTGACGACCATCATGACATCATCGTCGCCATGACGACCATTATGACATCACCAAAGCCATGACAACCATATTGACATCATCGTCGCCATGACGACCATTATGACATCATCGTCGCCATGACGACCATTATGACATCACCAAAGCCATGACCACCATACTGACATCATCGTCGCCATGACGACCATTATGATATCATCGTCGCCATGACGACCATTATGGCAACACCGTCGCCATGACGACCATTATGACATCATCGTCGGCATGACGGCCATTATGACATCATCGTCGCCATGAAGACTATTATGACATCACCGTCGCCATGACGACCATTATGACATCATCTTCGCCATGACGACCATTATGACATCAACGTCGGCATGACGACCATTATGACATCACCGTCGCCATGACGATCATTATGACATCATCATCGCCATGACGACCATTATGGCAACACCGTCGCCATGACGACCAGTATGACATCATCGTCGCCATGACTACCATTATGGCAACACCGCCGCCATGACGACCAGTATGACATCATCGTCGCCATGACTACCATTATGACATCATCGTCGCCATGACGACCATTATGGCAACACCGTCGCCATGACGACCAGTATGACATCATCATCGCCATGACGACAATTATGACATCACCGTCGCCGTGACGACCATTATGACATCATCGTCGCCATGACAACCATTATGACATCACCGTCGCCATGACGACCATTATGACATCACCAAAGCCATGACAACCATATTGACATCATCGTCGCCATGACGACCATTATGACATCATCGTCGCCATGACGACCATTATGACATCCCCAAAGCCATGACCACCATACTGACATCATCGTCGCCATGACGACCATTCTGACATCACCATTGCCATGACGACCATTATGACATCAACGTCGCCATGACGACCATTATGACATCACCAAAGCCATGACCACCATACTGACATCATCGTCGCCATGACGACCATTATGACATCATCGTCGCCATGACGACCATTATGACATCATCATCGACATGACGACCATTATGGCAACACCGTCGCCATGACGACCATTATGACATCATTGTCGGCATGACGACCATTATGACATCATCGTCGCCATGACGACCATTATGGCAATACCGTCGCCATGACGACCAGTATGACATCATCGTCGCCATGACGACCATTATGACATCATCGTCGCCATGACGACCATTATGACGTCATCGTCGCCATGACGACCATTATGACATCATCGTCGCCATGACGACCATTATGACATCATCGTCGCCATGACGACCATTATGGTAACACCGTCGCCATGACGACCAGTATGACATCATCGTCGCCATGACGACCATTATGACATCACCGTCGCCATGACGACCATTATGACATCACCGTCGCCGTGACGACCATTATGACATCATCGTCGCCATGACGACCATTATGACATCACCAAAGCCATGACAACCATATTGACATCATCGTCGCCAAAACGACCATTATGACATCATCGTCGCCATGACGACCTTTATGACATCACCAAAGCCATGACAACCATATTGACATCATCGTCGCCAAAACGACCATTATGACATCATAGTCGCCATGACGACCATTATGACATCAATAAAGCCATGACCACCACACTGACATCATCGTCGCCATGACGATCATTCTGACATCACCATTGCCATGACGACCATTATGACATCACCGTCGCCATGACGACCATTATGACATCACCAAAGCCATGACCACCATACTGACATCATCGTCGCCATGACGACCATTATGACATCATCGTCGGCATGACGACCATTATGACATCATCGTCGCCATGACGACTATTATGACATCACCGTCGCAATGACGACCATTATGACATCACCGTCGCCATGACGACCATTATGACATCATCGTCGCCATGACGACCATTCTGACATCACCATTGCCATGACGAACATTATGACATCATCGTCGCCATGACGACCATTATGACATCACCGTCGCCATGACGACCAGTATGACATAATCGTCGCCATGATGACCATTCTGACATCACCATTGCCATGACGACCATTTTGACATCACCGTCGCCATGACGACCATTATGACATCACCAAAGCCATGACCACCATACTGACATCATCGTCGCCATGACGACCATTATGACATCATCGTCGCCATGACGACCATCATGACATCATCGTTGCCATGACGACCATTATGACATCACCTAAGCCATGACCACCATACTGACATCATCGTCGGCATGACGACCATTATGACATCACCATCGCCATGATGACCATTATGACATCATCATCGCCATGACGACCATTATGGCAACACCGTCGCCATGACGACCATTATGACATCATCGTCGCCATGACGACCATTATGACGTCATCGTCGCCATGATGACCATTATGACATCATCGTCACCATGACGACCATTATGGCAACACCGTCGCCATGACGACAGTATGACATCATCGTCGCCATGACGACCATTATGACATTACCGCCGCCGTGACGAACATTATTACATCATCGTCGCCGTGACGACCATTATGACATCATCGTCGCCATGACGACCATTATGACATCACCGTCGCCATGACGACCATTATGACATCACCAAAGCCATGACCACCATACTGACATCATCGTCGCCATGACGACCATTCTGACATCACCATTGCCATGACGACCATTATGACATCACCAATCCATGACCACCATACTGACATCATCGTCGCCATGACGACCATTATGACATCATCGTCGCCATGACGACCATTATGACATGATCGTCGCCATGACGACCATTATGGCAACACCGTCGCCATGACGACCATTATGACATCATCGTCGGCAAGACGACCATTATGACATCATCGTCGCCATGACGACTATTATGACATCACCGTCGCCATGACGACCATTATGACATCATCGTCGGCAAGACGACCATTATGACATCATCGTCGCCATGACGACCATTATGACATCATCTTCGCCATGACGACCATTATGACATCATCGTCGGTATGACGACCATTATGACATCATCGTCGCCATGACGACCATTATGACATCATCGTCGCCATGACGACCATTATGGCAACACCGTCGCCATGACGACCAGTATGACATCATCGTCGCCATGACGACCATTATGACATTATCGTCGCCATGACGACCATTATGACGTCATCGTCGCCATGACGACCATTATGACATCATCGTCGCCATGACGACCATATGACATCATCGTCGCCATGACGACCATTATGGCAACACCGTCGCCATGACGACCAGTATGACATCATCGTCGCCATGACGACCATTATGACATCACCGTCGCGGTGACGACCATTATGACATCATCGTCGCCGTGACGACCATCATGACATCATCGTCGCCATGACGACCATTATGACATCACCGTCGCCATGACGACCATTATGACATCACCAAAGACATTACAACAATATTGACATCATCGTCGCCATGACGACCATTATGACATAATCGTCGCCATGACGACCATTATGACATCACCAAAGCCATGACCACCATACTGACATCATCGTCGCCATGACGACCATTCTGACATCACCATTGCCATGACGACCATTATGACATCACCGTCGCCATGACGACCATTATGACATCACCAAAGCCATGACCACCATACTGACATCATCGTCGCCATGACGACCATTATGATATCATCGTCGCCATGACGACCATTATGACATCATCGTAGGCATGACGACCATTATGACATCATCTTCGCCATGACGACCATTATGACATCATCTTCGCCATGACGACCATTATGACATCATCGTCGCCATGACGACCATTATGACATCACCGTCGCCATGACGATCATTATGACATCATCGTCGCCATGACGACCATTATGGCAACACCGTCGCCATGACGACCAGTATGACATCATCGTCGCCATGACTACCATTATGGCAACATCGTCGCCATGACGACCAGTATGAGATCTTCGTCGCCATGACGACCATTATGACATCATCGTCGCCATGACGACCATTATGGCAACACCGTCGCCATGACGACCAGTATGAGATCTTCGTCGCCATGACGACCATTATGACATCATCGTCGCCATGACGACCATTATGACATCACCGTCGCCATGACGACCATTATGACATCACCAAAGCCATGACAACCATACTGACATCATCGTCGCCATGACGACCATTATGACATCATCATCGCCATGACGACCATTATGTCATCATCGTCTCCATGACGACCATTATGACATCATCGTGACCGTGACGACCATTATGACATCATCGTCGCCATGACGACCATTATGACGTCATCGTCGCCATGACGACCATTATGACATCATCGTCGCCATGACGACCATTATGACATCATCGTCGGTATGACGACCATTATGACATCATCGTCGCCATGACGACCATTATGACATCATCGTCGCCATGACGACCATTATGGCAACACCGTCGCCATGACGACCAGTATGACATCATCGTCGCCATGACGACCATTATGGCAACACCGTCGCCATGACGACCAGTATGACATCATCATCGCCATGACGACCATTATGACATCATCGTCGCCGTGACGACCATTATGACGTCATCGTCGCCATGACGACCATTATGACATCATCGTCGCCGTGACGACCAGATGACATCATCGTCGCCATGACGACCATTATGGCAACACCGTCTCCATGACGACCAGTATGACATCATCGTCGCCATGACGACCATTATGACATCACCGTCGCGGTGACGACCATTATGACATCACCGTCGCGGTGACGACCATTATGACATCACCAAAGCCATGACAACCATATTGACATGATCGTCGCCATGACGACCATTATGACATCATCGTCGCCATGACGACCATTATGACATCACCAAAGCCATGGCCACCATACTGACATCATCGTCGCCATGACAACCATTCTGACATCACCATTGCCATGACGACCATTATGACATCACCGTCGCCATGACGACCATTATGACATCACCAAAGCCATGACCACCATACTGACATCATCGTCGCCATGACGACCATTATGACATCATCGTCGCCATGACGACCATTATGGCAACACCGTCGCCATGACGACCAGTATGACATCATCGTCGCCATGACGACCATTATGACATCACCGTCGCCGTGATGACCATTATGACATCATCGTCGCCGTGACGACCATTATGACATCATCGTCGCCATGACGACCATTATGACATCACCGTCGCCATGACGACCATTATGACATCACCAAAGCCATGACAACCATACTGACATCATCGTCGCCATGACGACCATTATGACATCATCGTCGCCATGACGACCATTATGACATCATCGTCTCCATGACGACCATTATGACATCATCGTCACCATGACGACCATTATGACATCATCGTCGCCATGACGACCATTATGACGTCATCGTCGCCATGACGACCATTATGACATCATCGTCGCCATGACGACCATTATCACATCATCGTCGGTATGACGACCATTATGACATCATCGTCGCCATGACGACCATTATGACATCATCGTCGCCATGACGACCATTATGGCAACACCGTCGCCATGACGACCAGTATGACATCATCGTCGCCATGGCGACCATTATGACATCATCGTCGCCGTGACGTCCATTATGACATCATCGTCGCCGTGACGACCATTATGACAGCATCGTCGCCATGACGACCATTATGACATCACCGTCGCCATGACGACCATTATGACATCACCAAAGCCATGACGACCATATTGACATCATCGTCGCCATGACGACCATTATGACATCATCGTCGCCATGACGACCATTATGTCAACACCGTCGCCATGACGACCATTATGGCATCATCGTCGGCATGACGACCATTATGACATCACGGTCGCCATGACGACCATTATGACATCACCAAAGCCATGACAACCATATTGACATCATCGTCGCCATGACGACCATTATGACATCATCGTCGCCATGACGACCATTATGACATCACCAAAGCCATGGCCACCATACTGACATCATCGTCGCCATGACAACCATTCTGACATCACCATTGCCATGACGACCATTATGACATCACCGTCGCCATGACGACCATTATGACATCACCAAAGCCATGACCACCATACTGACATCATCGTCGCCATGACGACCATTATGACATCATCGTCGCCATGACGACCATTATGACATCACCGTCGCCGTGATGACCATTATGACATCATCGTCGCCGTGACGACCATTATGACATCATCGTCGCCATGACGACCATTATGACATCACCGTCGCCATGACGACCATTATGACATCACCAAAGCCATGACAACCATATTGACATCATCGTCGCCATGACGACCATTATGACATCATCGTCGCCATGACGACCATTATGACATCACCAAAGCCATGACCACCATACTGACATCATCGTCGCCATGACGACCATTCTGACATCACCATTGCCATGACGACCATTATGACATCACCAAAGCCATGACCACCATACTGACATCATCGTCGCCATGACGACCATTATGACATCATCGTCGCCATGACGACCATTATGACATCATCGTCGCCATGACGACCATTATGGCAACACCGTCGCCATGATGACCATTATGACATCATCGTTGGCAAGACGACCATTATGACATCATCGTCGCGATGACGACTATTATGACATCACCGTCGCCATGATGACCATTATGACATCATCATCGCCATGACGACCATTATGACGTCATCGTCGCCATGACGACCATTATGACATCATCGTCGCCATGACGACCATTATGACATCATCGTCACCATGACGACCATTATGACATCATCGTCGCCATGACGACCATTATGACGTCATCGTCGCCATGACGACCATTATGACGTCACCGTCGCCATGACGACCATTATGACATCATCGTCGCCGTGACGACCATTATGACATCATCGTCGCCATGACGACCATTATGACATCACCGTCGCCATGACGACCATTATGACATCACCAAAGCCATGACAACCATATTGACATCATCGTCGCCATGACGACCATTATGACATCATCGTCGCCATGACGACCATTATGACATCACCAAAGCCATGACCACCATACTGACATCATCGTCGCCATGACGACCATTCTGACATCACCATTGCCATGACGACCATTATGACATCACCAAAGCCATGACCACCATACTGACATCATCGTCGCCATGACGACCATTATGACATCATCGTCGCCATGACGACCATTATGACATCATCGTCGCCATGACGACCATTATGGCAACACCGTCGCCATGACGACCATTATGACATCATCGTTGGCAAGACGACCATTATGACATCATCGTCGCGATGACGACTATTATGACATCACCGTCGCCATGATGACCATTATGGCAACACCGTCGCCATGACGACCATTATGACATCATCGTCGCCATGACGACCATTATGACATCATCGTCGCCATGACGACCATTATGACATCATCGTCACCATGACGACCATTATGACATCATCGTCGCCATGACGACCATTATGACGTCATCGTCGCCATGACGACCATTATGACATCATCGTCGCCATGACGACCATTATGACATCATCTTCGCCATGACGACCATTATGACATCATCGTCGGTATGACGACCATTATGACATCATCGTCGCCATGACGACCATTATGACATCATCGTCGCCATGACGACCATTATGGCAACACCGTCGCCATGACGACCAGTATGACATCATCGTCGCCATGACGACCATTATGGCAACACCGTCGCCATGACGACCAGTATGACATCATCGTCGCCATGACGACCATTATGACATCATCGTCGCCGTGACGACCATTATGACGTCATCGTCGCCATGACGACCATTATGGCAACACCGTCGCCATGATGACCATTATGACATCATCGTTGGCAAGACGACCATTATGACATCATCGTCGCGATGACGACTATTATGACATCACCGTCGCCATGATGACCATTATGACATCATCATCGCCATGACGACCATTATGACGTCATCGTCGCCATGACGACCATTATGACATCATCGTCGCCATGACGACCATTATGACATCATCGTCACCATGACGACCATTATGACATCATCGTCGCCATGACGACCATTATGACGTCATCGTCGCCATGACGACCATTATGACGTCACCGTCGCCATGACGACCATTATGACATCATCGTCGCCGTGACGACCATTATGACATCATCGTCGCCATGACGACCATTATGACATCACCGTCGCCATGACGACCATTATGACATCACCAAAGCCATGACAACCATATTGACATCATCGTCGCCATGACGACCATTATGACATCATCGTCGCCATGACGACCATTATGACATCACCAAAGCCATGACCACCATACTGACATCATCGTCGCCATGACGACCATTCTGACATCACCATTGCCATGACGACCATTATGACATCACCAAAGCCATGACCACCATACTGACATCATCGTCGCCATGACGACCATTATGACATCATCGTCGCCATGACGACCATTATGACATCATCGTCGCCATGACGACCATTATGGCAACACCGTCGCCATGACGACCATTATGACATCATCGTTGGCAAGACGACCATTATGACATCATCGTCGCGATGACGACTATTATGACATCACCGTCGCCATGATGACCATTATGGCAACACCGTCGCCATGACGACCATTATGACATCATCGTCGCCATGACGACCATTATGACATCATCGTCGCCATGACGACCATTATGACATCATCGTCACCATGACGACCATTATGACATCATCGTCGCCATGACGACCATTATGACGTCATCGTCGCCATGACGACCATTATGACATCATCGTCGCCATGACGACCATTATGACATCATCTTCGCCATGACGACCATTATGACATCATCGTCGGTATGACGACCATTATGACATCATCGTCGCCATGACGACCATTATGACATCATCGTCGCCATGACGACCATTATGGCAACACCGTCGCCATGACGACCAGTATGACATCATCGTCGCCATGACGACCATTATGGCAACACCGTCGCCATGACGACCAGTATGACATCATCGTCGCCATGACGACCATTATGACATCATCGTCGCCGTGACGACCATTATGACGTCATCGTCGCCATGACGACCATTATGACATCATCGTCGCCGTGACGACCATATGACATCATCGTCGCCATGACGACCATTATGGCAACACCGTCGCCATGACGACCAGTATGACATCATCGTCGCCATGACGACCATTATGACATCACCGTCGCGGTGACGACCATTATGACATCACCGTCGCGGTGACGACCATTATGACATCATCATCGCCGTGACGACCATTATGCCATCATCGTCGCCATGACGACCATTATGACATCACCGTCGCCATGACGAACATTATGACATCACCAAAGCCATTACAACCATATTGACATCATCGTCGCCATGACGACCATTATGACATCATCGTCGCCATGACGACCATTATGACATCACCATTGCCATGACGACCATTATGACATCACCGTCGCCATGACGACCATTATGACATCACCAAAGCCATGACCACCATACTGACATCATCGTCGCCATGACGACCATTATGACATCATCGTCGCCATGACGACCATTATGGCAACACTGTCGCCATAACGACCATCATGACATCATCGTCGGCATGACGACCATTATGACATTATCGTCGCCATGACGACCATTATGGCAACACCGTAGCCATGACGACCAGTATGACATCATCGTCGCCATGACGACCATTATGACATCATCGTCGCCATGACGACCATTATGACGTCATCGTCGCCATGATGACCATTATGACATCATCGTCGCCATAACGACCATTATGGCAACACCGTCGCCATGACGACAGTATGACATCATCGTCGCCATGACGACCATTATGACATTACCGCCGCCGTGACGAACATTATGACATCATCGTCGCCGTGACGACCATTATGACATCATCCTCGCCATGACGACCATTATGACATCATCGTCGCCATGACGACCATGATGACATCACCAAAGCCATGACCACCATACTGACATCATCGTCGCCATGACGACCATTCTGACATCACCATTGCCATGACGACCATTATGACATCACCAATCCATGACCACCATACTGACATCATCGTCGCCATGACGACCATTATGACATCATCGTCGCCATGACAACCATTATGACATGATCGTCGCCATGACGACCATTATGGCAACACCGTCGCCATGACGACCATTATGACATCATCGTCGGCAAGACGACCATTATGACATCATCGTCGCCATGACGACTATTATGACATCACCGTCGCCATGACGACCATTATGACATCATCGTCGGCAAGACGACCATTATGACATCATCGTCGGTATGACGACCATTATGACATCATCGTCGCCATGACGACCATTATGACATCATCGTCGCCATGACGACCATTATGACATCACCGTCGCGGTGACGACCATTATGACATCATCGTCGCCGTGACGACCATCATGACATCATCGTCGCCATGACGACCATTATGACATCACCGTCGCCATGACGACCATTATGACATCACCAAAGCCATTACAACAATATTGACATCATCGTCGCCATGACGACCATTATGACATCATCGTCGCCATGATGACCATTATGACATCACCAAAGCCATGACCACCATACTGACATCATCGTCGCCATGACGACCATTCTGACATCACCATTGCCATGACGACCATTATGACATCACCGTCGCCATGACGACCATTATGACATCACCAAAGCCATGACCACCATACTGACATCATCGTCGCCATGACGACCATTATGATATCATCGTCGCCATGACGACCATTATGACATCATCGGCGGCATGACGACCATTATGACATCATCTTCGCCATGACGACCATTATGACATCATCTTCGCCATGACGACCATTATGACATCATCGTCGCCATGACGACCATTATGACATCACCGTCGCCATGACGATCATTATGACATCATCGTCGCCATGACGACCATTATGGCAACACCGTCGCCATGACGACCAGTATGACATCATCGTCGCCATGACTACCATTATGGCAACATCGTCGCCATGACGACCAGTATGACATCTTCGTCGCCATGACGACCATTATGACATCATCGTCGCCATGACGACCATTATGGCAACACCGTCGCCATGACGACCAGTATGACATCATCGTCGCCATGACGACCATTATGACATCACCGTCGCCGTGACGACCATTATGACATCATCGTCGCCATGACGACCAATATGACATCATCGTCGCCATGACGACCATTATGACATCACCATCGCCATGTCGACCATTATGACATCACCAAAGCCATGACAACCATATTGACATCATCGTCGCCATGACGACCATTATGACATCATCGTCGCCATGACGACCATTATGACATCACCAAAGCCATGACCACCATACTGACATCATCGTCGCCATGACGACCATTATGACATCATCGTCGCTATGACGACCATTATGACATCATCGTCGCCATGACGACCATTATGACATCACCAAAGCCATGACCACCATACTGACATCATCGTCGGCTTGACGACCATTATGACATCACCGTCGCCATGACGACCATTATGACATCATCGTCGCCATGACGACCATTATGGCAACACCGTCGCCATGACGACCAGTATGACATCATCGTCGCCATGACGACCATTATGACATCATCGTCGCCATGACGACCATTATGACATCATCGTCGCCATGACGACCATATTGACATCATCGTCGCCATGACGACCATTATGACATCATCGTCGCCATGACGACCATTATGTCAACACCGTCGCCATGACGACCATTATGGCATCATCGTCGGCATGACGACCATTATGACATCACGGTCGCCATGACGACCATTATGACATCACCAAAGCCATGACAACCATATTGACATCATCGTCGCCATGACGACCATTATGACATCATCGTCGCCATGACGACCATTATGACATCACCAAAGCCATGGCCACCATACTGACATCATCGTCGCCATGACAACCATTCTGACATCACCATTGCCATGACGACCATTATGACATCACCGTCGCCATGACGACCATTATGACATCACCAAAGCCATGACCACCATACTGACATCATCTTCGCCATGACGACCATTATGACATCATCGTCGCCATGACGACCATTATGGCAACACCGTCGCCATGACGACCAGTATGACATCATCGTCGCCATGACGACCATTATGACATCACCGTCGCCGTGATGACCATTATGACATCATCGTCGCCGTGACGACCATTATGACATCATCGTCGCCATGACGACCATTATGACATCACCGTCGCCATGACGACCATTATGACATCACCAAAGCCATGACAACCATATTGACATCATCGTCGCCATGACGACCATTATGACATCATCGTCGCCATGACGACCATTATGACATCACCAAAGCCATGACCACCATACTGACATCATCGTCGCCATGACGACCATTCTGACATCACCATTGCCATGACGACCATTATGACATCACCAAAGCCATGACCACCATACTGACATCATCGTCGCCATGACGACCATTATGACATCATCGTCGCCATGACGACCATTATGACATCATCGTCGCCATGACGACCATTATGGCAACACCGTCGCCATGACGACCATTATGACATCATCGTTGGCAAGACGACCATTATGACATCATCGTCGCGATGACGACTATTATGACATCACCGTCGCCATGATGACCATTATGACATCATCTTCGCCATGACGACCATTATGACATCATCGTCGGTATGACGACCATTATGACATCATCGTCGCCATGACGACCATTATGACATCATCGTCGCCATGACGACCATTATGGCAACACCGTCGCCATGACGACCAGTATGACATCATCGTCGCCATGACGACCATTATGGCAACACCGTCGCCATGACGACCAGTATGACATCATCGTCGCCATGACGACCATTATGACATCATCGTCGCCGTGACGACCATTATGACGTCATCGTCGCCATGACGACCATTATGACATCATCGTCGCCGTGACGACCATATGACATCATCGTCGCCATGACGACCATTATGGCAACACCGTCGCCATGACGACCAGTATGACATCATCGTCGCCATGACGACCATTATGACATCACCGTCGCGGTGACGACCATTATGACATCACCGTCGCGGTGACGACCATTATGACATCACCGTCGCGGTGACGACCATTATGACATCATCATCGCCGTGACGACCATTATGACATCATCGTCGCCATGACGACCATTATGACATCACCAAAGCCATTACAACCATATTGACATCATCGTCGCCATGACGACCATTATGACATCATCGTCGCCATGACGACCATTATGACATCACCATTGCCATGACGACCATTATGACATCACCGTCGCCATGACGACCATTATGACATCACCAAAGCCATGACGACCATATTGACATCATCGTCGCCATGACGACCATAATGACATCATCGTCGCCATGACGACCATTATGTCAACACCGTCGCCATGACGACCATTATGGCATCATCGTCGGCATGACGACCATTATGACATCACGGTCGCCATGACGACCATTATGACATCACCAAAGCCATGACAACCATATTGACATCATCGTCGCCATGACGACCATTATGACATCATCGTCGCCATGACGACCATTATGACATCACCAAAGCCATGGCCACCATACTGACATCATCGTCGCCATGACAACCATTCTGACATCACCATTGCCATGACGACCATTATGACATCACCGTCGCCATGACGACCATTATGACATCACCAAAGCCATGACCACCATACTGACATCATCGTCGCCATGACGACCATTATGACATCATCGTCGCCATGACGACCATTATGGCAACACCGTCGCCATGACGACCAGTATGACATCATCGTCGCCATGACGACCATTATGACATCACCGTCGCCGTGATGACCATTATGACATCATCGTCGCCATGACGACCATTATGACATCACCGTCGCCATGACGACCATTATGACATCACCAAAGCCATGACAACCATATTGACATCATCGTCGCCATGACGACCATTATGACATCATCGTCGCCATGACGTCCATTATGACATCACCAAAGCCATGACCACCATACTGACATCATCGTCGCCATGACGACCATTCTGACATCACCATTGCCATGACGACCATTATGACATCACCAAAGCCATGACCACCATACTGACATCATCGTCGCCATGACGACCATTATGACATCATCGTCGCCATGACGACCATTATGACATCATCGTCGCCATGACGACCATTATGGCAACACCGTCGCCATGATGACCATTATGACATCATCGTTGGCAAGACGACCATTATGACATCATCGTCGCGATGACGACTATTATGACATCATCGTCGCCATGATGACCATTATGACATCATCATCGCCATGACGACCATTATGACGTCATCGTCGCCATGACGACCATTATGACATCATCGTCGCCATGACGACCATTATGACATCATCGTCGCCATGACGACCATTATGACATCACCGTCGCCATGACGACCATTATGACATCACCAAAGCCATGACAACCATATTGACATCATCGTCGCCATGACGACCATTATGACATCATCGTCGCCATGACGACCATTATGACATCACCAAAGCCATGACCACCATACTGACATCATCGTCGCCATGACGACCATTCTGACATCACCATTGCCATGACGACCATTATGACATCACCAAAGCCATGACCACCATACTGACATCATCGTCGCCATGACGACCATTATGACATCATCGTCGCCATGACGACCATTATGACATCATCGTCGCCATGACGACCATTATGGCAACACCGTCGCCATGATGACCATTATGACATCATCGTTGGCAAGACGACCATTATGACATCATCGTCGCGATGACGACTATTATGACATCACCGTCGCCATGATGACCATTATGACATCATCATCGCCATGACGACCATTATGACGTCATCGTCGCCATGACGACCATTATGACATCATCGTCGCCATGACGACCATTATGACATCATCGTCACCATGACGAACATTATGACATCATCGTCGCCATGACGACCATTATGACGTCATCGTCGCCATGACGACCATTATGACATCACCGTCGCCATGACGACCATTATGACATCATCGTCGCCGTGACGACCATTATGACATCATCGTCGCCATGACGACCATTATGACATCACCGTCGCCATGACGACCATTATGACATCACCAAAGCCATGACAACCATATTGACATCATCGTCGCCATGACGACCATTATGACATCATCGTCGCCATGACGACCATTATGACATCACCAAAGCCATGACCACCATACTGACATCATCGTCGCCATGACGACCATTCTGACATCACCATTGCCATGACGACCATTATGACATCACCAAAGCCATGACCACCATACTGACATCATCGTCGCCATGACGACCATTATGACATCATCGTCGCCATGACGACCATTATGACATCATCGTCGCCATGACGACCATTATGGCAACACCGTCGCCATGACGACCATTATGACATCATCGTTGGCAAGACGACCATTATGACATCATCGTCGCGATGACGACTATT
This sequence comes from Phyllobates terribilis, assembly GCF_046119375.1. Taxonomy (NCBI): domain Eukaryota; kingdom Metazoa; phylum Chordata; class Amphibia; order Anura; family Dendrobatidae; genus Phyllobates; species Phyllobates terribilis. Next base: position 6,730,010 of record NW_027362819.1, read on the forward strand.
ATGACATCACCGTCGCCATGATGACCATTATGGCAACACCGTCGCCATGACGACCATTATGACATCATCGTCGCCATGACGACCATTATGACATCATCGTCGCCATGACGACCATTATGACATCATCGTCGCCATGACGACCATTATGACATCATCGTCGGTATGACGACCATTATGACATCATCGTCGCCATGACGACCATTATGACATCATCGTCGCCATGACGACCATTATGGCAACACCGTCGCCATGACGACCAGTATGACATCATCGTCGCCATGACGACCATTATGGCAACACCGTCGCCATGACGACCAGTATGACATCATCGTCGCCATGACGACCATTATGACATCATCGTCGCCGTGACGACCATTATGACGTCATCGTCGCCATGACGACCATTATGACATCATCGTCGCCGTGACGACCATATGACATCATCGTCGCCATGACGACCATTATGGCAACACCGTCGCCATGACGACCAGTATGACATCATCGTCGCCATGACGACCATTATGACATCACCGTCGCGGTGACGACCATTATGACATCACCGTCGCGGTGACGACCATTATGACATCATCAACGCCGTGACGACCATTATGACATCATCGTCGCCATGACGACCATTATGACATCACCGTCGCCATGACGAACATTATGACATCACCAAAGCCATTACAACCATATTGACATCATCGTCGCCATGACGACCATTATGACATCATCGTCGCCATGACGACCATTATGACATCACCATTGCCATGACGACCATTATGACATCACCGTCGCCATGACGACCATTATGACATCACCAAAGCCATGACCACCATACTGACATCATCGTCGCCATGACGACCATTATGACATCATCGTCGCCATGACGACCATTATGGCAACACTGTCGCCATGACGACCATCATGACATCATCGTCGGCATGACGACCATTATGACATTATCGTCGCCATGACGACCATTATGGCAACACCGTCGCCATGACGACCAGTATGACATCATCGTCGCCATGACGACCATTATGACATCATCGTCGCCATGACGACCATTATGACGTCATCGTCGCCATGATGACCATTATGACATCATCGTCGCCATAACGACCATTATGGCAACACCGTCGCCATGACGACAGTATGACATCATCGTCGCCATGACGACCATTATGACATTACCGCCGGCGTGACGAACATTATGACATCATCGTCGCCGTGACGACCATTATGACATCATCCTCGCCATGACGACCATTATGACATCATCGTCGCCATGACGACCATTATGACATCACCAAAGCCATGACCACCATACTGACATCATCGTCGCCATGACGACCATTCTGACATCACCATTGCCATGACGACCATTATGACATCACCAATCCATGACCACCATACTGACATCATCGTCGCCATGACGACCATTATGACATCATCGTCGCCATGACGACCATTATGACATGATCGTCGCCATGACGACCATTATGGCAACACCGTCGCCATGACGACCATTATGACATCATCGTCGGCAAGACGACCATTATGACATCATCGTCGCCATGACGACTATTATGACATCACCGTCGCCATGACGACCATTATGACATCATCGTCGGCAAGACGACCATTATGACATCATCGTCGCCATGACGACCATTATGACATCATCTTCGCCATGACGACCATTATGACATCATCGTCGGTATGACGACCATTATGACATCATCGTCGCCATGACGACCATTATGACATCATCGTCGCCATGACGACCATTATGACATCACCGTCGCGGTGACGACCATTATGACATCATCGTCGCCGTGACGACCATCATGACATCATCGTCGCCATGACGACCATTATGACATCACCGTCGCCATGACGACCATTATGACATCACCAAAGCCATTACAACAATATTGACATCATCGTCGCCATGACGACCATTATGACATCATCGTCGCCATGATGACCATTATGACATCACCAAAGCCATGACCACCATACTGACATCATCGTCGCCATGACGACCATTCTGACATCACCATTGCCATGACGACCATTATGACATCACCGTCGCCATGACGACCATTATGACATCACCAAAGCCATGACCACCATACTGACATCATCGTCGCCATGACGACCATTATGATATCATCGTCGCCATGACGACCATTATGACATCATCGGCGGCATGACGACCATTATGACATCATCTTCGCCATGACGACCATTATGACATCATCTTCGCCATGACGACCATTATGACATCATCGTCGCCATGACGACCATTATGACATCACCGTCGCCATGACGATCATTATGACATCATCGTCGCCATGACGACCATTATGGCAACACCGTCGCCATGACGACCAGTATGACATCATCGTCGCCATGACTACCATTATGGCAACATCGTCGCCATGACGACCAGTATGACATCTTCGTCGCCATGACGACCATTATGACATCATCGTCGCCATGACGACCATTATGGCAACACCGTCGCCATGACGACCAGTATGACATCATCGTCGCCATGACGACCATTATGACATCACCGTCGCCGTGACGACCATTATGACATCATCGTCGCCATGACGACCATTATGACATCATCGTCGCCATGACGACCATTATGACATCACCATCGCCATGTCGACCATTATGACATCACCAAAGCCATGACAACCATATTGACATCATCGTCGCCATGACGACCATTATGACATCATCGTCGCCATGACGACCATTATGACATCACCAAAGCCATGACCACCATACTGACATCATCGTCGCCATGACGACCATTATGACATCATCGTCGCTATGACGACCATTATGACATCATCGTCGCCATGACGACCATTATGACATCACCAAAGCCATGACCACCATACTGACATCATCGTCGGCTTGACGACCATTATGACATCACCGTCGCCATGACGACCATTATGACATCATCGTCGCCATGACGACCATTATGGCAACACCGTCGCCATGACGACCAGTATGACATCATCGTCGCCATGACGACCATTATGACATCATCGTCGCCATGACGACCATTATGACATCATCGTCGCCATGACGACCATATTGACATCATCGTCGCCATGACGACCATTATGACATCATCGTCGCCATGACGACCATTATGTCAACACCGTCGCCATGACGACCATTATGGCATCATCGTCGGCATGACGACCATTATGACATCACGGTCGCCATGACGACCATTATGACATCACCAAAGCCATGACAACCATATTGACATCATCGTCGCCATGACGACCATTATGACATCATCGTCGCCATGACGACCATTATGACATCACCAAAGCCATGGCCACCATACTGACATCATCGTCGCCATGACAACCATTCTGACATCACCATTGCCATGACGACCATTATGACATCACCGTCGCCATGACGACCATTATGACATCACCAAAGCCATGACCACCATACTGACATCATCTTCGCCATGACGACCATTATGACATCATCGTCGCCATGACGACCATTATGGCAACACCGTCGCCATGACGACCAGTATGACATCATCGTCGCCATGACGACCATTATGACATCACCGTCGCCGTGATGACCATTATGACATCATCGTCGCCGTGACGACCATTATGACATCATCGTCGCCATGACGACCATTATGACATCACCGTCGCCATGACGACCATTATGACATCACCAAAGCCATGACAACCATATTGACATCATCGTCGCCATGACGACCATTATGACATCATCGTCGCCATGACGACCATTATGACATCACCAAAGCCATGACCACCATACTGACATCATCGTCGCCATGACGACCATTCTGACATCACCATTGCCATGACGACCATTATGACATCACCAAAGCCATGACCACCATACTGACATCATCGTCGCCATGACGACCATTATGACATCATCGTCGCCATGACGACCATTATGACATCATCGTCGCCATGACGACCATTATGGCAACACCGTCGCCATGACGACCATTATGACATCATCGTTGGCAAGACGACCATTATGACATCATCGTCGCGATGACGACTATTATGACATCACCGTCGCCATGATGACCATTATGACATCATCTTCGCCATGACGACCATTATGACATCATCGTCGGTATGACGACCATTATGACATCATCGTCGCCATGACGACCATTATGACATCATCGTCGCCATGACGACCATTATGGCAACACCGTCGCCATGACGACCAGTATGACATCATCGTCGCCATGACGACCATTATGGCAACACCGTCGCCATGACGACCAGTATGACATCATCGTCGCCATGACGACCATAATGACATCATCGTCGCCGTGACGACCATTATGACGTCATCGTCGCCATGACGACCATTATGACATCATCGTCGCCGTGACGACCATATGACATCATCGTCGCCATGACGACCATTATGGCAACACCGTCGCCATGACAACCAGTATGACATCATCGTCGCCATGACGACCATTATGACATCACCGTCGCGGTGACGACCATTATGACATCACCGTCGCGGTGACGACCATTATGACATCATCATCGCCGTGACGACCATTATGACATCATCGTCGCCATGACGACCATTATGACATCACCGTCGCCATGACGAACATTATGACATCACCAAAGCCATTACAACCATATTGACATCATCGTCGCCATGACGACCATTATGACATCATCGTCGCCATGACGACCATTATGACATCACCATTGCCATGACGACCATTATGACATCACCGTCGCCATGACGACCATTAAGACATCACCAAAGCCATGACCACCATACTGACATCATCGTCGCCATGACGACCATTATGATATCATCGTCGCCATGACGACCATTATGGCAACGCCGTCGCCATGACGACCATTATGACATCATCGTCGGCATGACGACCATTATGACATCATCGTCGCCATGACGACTATTATGACATCACCGTCGCCATGACGACCATTATGACGTCATCGTCGCCATGACGACCATTATGACGTCATCGTCGCCATGACGACCATTATGACGTCATCGTCGCCATGACGACCATTATGACATCATCGTCGGCATGACGACCATTATGACATCATCGTCGGCATGACGACCATTATGACATCACCGTCGCCATGACGATCATTATGACATCATCGTCGCCATGACGACCATTATGGCAACACCGTCGCCATGACGACCAGTATGACATCATCATCGCCATGACTACCATTATGACATCATCGTCGCCATGACGACCATTATGACGTCATCGTTGCCATGACGACCATTATGACATCATCGTCGCCATGACGACCAATATGACGTCATCGTCGCCATGACGACCATTATGGCAACACCGTCGCCATGACGACCAGTATGACATCATCGTCGCCATGACGACAATTATGACATCACCGTCGCCGTGACGACCATTATGACATCATCGTCGCCATGACGACCATTATGACATCACCGTCGCCTTGACGACCATTATGACATCACCAAAGCCATGACAACCATATTGACATCATCGTCGCCATGACGACCATTATGACATCATCGTCGCCATGACGACCATTATGACATCACCAAAGCCATGACCACCATACTGACATCATCGTCGGCTTGACGACCATTATGACATCAACGTCGCCATGACGTCCATTATGACATCATCGTCGCCATGACGACCATTATGGCAACACCGTCGCCATGACGACCAGTATGACATCATCGTCGCCATGACGACCATTATGACATCATCGTCGCCATGACGACCATTATGACATCATCGTCGCCATGACGACCATTATGGCAACACCGTCGCCATGACGACCAGTATGACATCATCGTCGCCATGGCGACCATTATGACATCACCGTCGCCGTGACGACCATTATGACATCACCATTGCCATGACGACCATTATGACATCACCGTCGCCATGACGACCATTATGACATCACCAAAGCCATGACCACCATACTGACATCATCGTCGCCATGACGACCATTATGACATCATCGTCGGCATGACGACCATGATTACATCATCGTCGCCATGATGACCATTATGGCAATACCGTCGCCATGACGACCAGTATGACATCATCGTCGCCATGACGACCATTATGACATCATCGTCGCCATGACGACCATTATGACATCACCAAAGCCATGACCACCATACTGACATCATCGTCGCCATGACGACCATTCTGACATCACCATTGCCATGACGACCATTATGACATCATCTTCGCCATGACGACCATTATGACATCATCGTCGGTATGACGACCATTATGACATCATCGTCGCCATGACGACCATTATGACATCATCGTCGCCATGACGACCATTATGGCAACACCGTCGCCATGACGACCAGTATGACATCATCGTCGCCATGACGACCATTATGACATCATCGTCGCCATGACGACCATTATGACGTCATCGTCGCCATGATGACCATTATGACATCATCGTCGCCGTGACGACCATTATGACGTCATCGTCGCCATGACGACCATTATGACATCATCGTCGCCATAACGACCATATGACATCATCGTCGCCATGACGACCATTATGGCAACACCGTCGCCATGACGACCAGTATGACATCATCGTCGCCATGACGACCATTATGACATCACCGTCACGGTGACGACCATTATGACATCATCGTCGCCGTGACGACCATCATGACATCATCGTCGCCATGACGACCATTATGACATCACCAAAGCCATTACAACCATATTGACATCATCGTCGCCATGACGACCATTATGACATCATCGTCGCCATGACGACCATTATGACATCACCAAAGCCATGACCACCATACTGACATCATCGTCGCCATGACGACCATTATGATATCATCGTCGCCATGACGACCATTATGGCAACACCGTCGCCATGACGACCATTATGACATCATCGTCGGCATGACGGCCATTATGACATCATCGTCGCCATGAAGACTGTTATGACATCACCGTCGCCATGACGACCATTATGACATCATCTTCGCCATGACGACCATTATGACATCATCGTCGGCATGACGACCATTATGACATCACCGTCGCCATGACGATCATTATGACATCATCATCGCCATGACGACCATTATGGCAACACCGTCGCCATGACGACCAGTATGACATCATCGTCGCCATGACTACCATTATGGCAACACCGTCGCCATGACGACCAGTATGACATCATCGTCGCCATGACTACCATTATGGCAACACCGTCGCCATGACGACCAGTATGACATCATCGTCGCCATGACGACAATTATGACATCACCGTCGCCGTGACGACCATTATGACATCATCGTCGCCATGACCACCATTATGACATCACCGTCGCCATGACGACCATTATGACATCACCAAAGCCATGACAACCATATTGACATCATCGTCGCCATGACGACCATTATGACATCATCGTCGCCATGACGACCATTATGACATCACCAAAGCCATGACCACCATACTGACATCATCGTCGCCATGACGACCATTCTGACATCACCATTGCCATGACGACCATTATGACATCAACGTCGCCATGATGACCATTATGACATCACCAAAGCCATGACCACCATACTGACATCATCGTCGCCATGACGACCATTATGACATCATCGTCGACATGACGACCATTATGGCAACACCGTCGCCATGACGACCATTATGACATCATTGTCGGCATGACGACCATTATGACATCATCGTCGCCATGACGACCATTATGGCAATACCGTCGCCATGACGACCAGTATGACATCATCGTCGCCATGACGACCATTATGACATCATCGTCGCCATGACGACCATTATGACGTCATCGTCGCCATGACGACCATTATGACATCATCGTCGCCATGACGACCATTATGACATCATCGTCGCCATGACGACCATTATGGTAACACCGTCGCCATGACGACCAGTATGACATCATCGTCGCCATGACGACCATTATGACATCACCGTCGCCATGACGATCATTATGACATCACCGTCGCCGTGACGACCATTATGACATCATCGTCGCCATGACGACCATTATGACATCACCGTCGCCATGACGACCTTTATGACATCACCAAAGCCATGACAACCATATTGACATCATCGTCGCCAAAACGACCATTATGACATCATCGTCGACATGACGACCATTATGACATCAATAAAGCCATGACCACCACACTGACATCATCGTCGCCATGATGACCATTCTGACATCACCATTGCCATGACGACCATTATGACATCACCGTCGCCATGACGACCATTATGACATCACCAAAGCCATGACCACCATACTGACATCATCGTCGCCATGACGACCATTATGACATCATCGTCGGCATGACGACCATTATGACATCATCGTCGCCATTACGACTATTATGACATCACCGTCGCAATGACGACCATTATGACATCACCGTCGCCATGACGACCATTATGACATCATCGTCGCCATGACGACCATTCTGACATCACCATTGCCATGACGAACATTATGACATCATCGTCGCCATGACGACCATTATGACATCACCGTCGCCATGACGACCAGTATGACATCATCGTCGCCATGACGACCATTCTGACATCACCATTGCCATGACGACCATTTTGACATCACCGTCGCCATGACGACCATTATGACATCATCAAAGCCATGACCACCATACTGACATCATCGTCGCCATGACGACCATTATGACATCATCGTCGCCATGACGACCATTATGACATCATCGTTGCCATGACGACCATTATGACATCACCTAAGCCATGACCACCATACTGACATCATCGTCGGCATGACGACCATTATGACATCACCATCGCCATGACGACCATTATGACATCATCATCGCCATGACGACCATTATGGCAACACCGTCGCCATGACGACCAGTATGACATCATCGTCGCCATGACGACCATTATGACATCATCGTCGCCATGACGACCATTATGACGTCATCGTCGCCATGACGACCATTATGACATCATCAACGCTATGACGACCATTATGACGTCATCGTCGCCATGACGACCATTATGACATCACCGTCGCCATGACGACCATTATGACATCACCAAAGCCATGACAACCATATTGACATCATCGTCGCCATGACGACCATTATGACATCATCGTCGCCATGACGACCATTATGACATCACCAAAGCCATGACCACCATACTGACATCATCGTCGCCATGACGACCATTCTGACATCACCATTGCCATGACGGCCATTATGACATCACCGTCGCCATGACGACCATTATGACATCACCGTCGCCATGACGACCATTATGACATCACCAAAGCCATGACCACCATACTGACATCATCGTCGCCATGACGACCATTATGACATCATCGTCGCCATGACGACCATTATGGCAACACTGTCGCCATGACGACCATCATGACATCATCGTCGGCATGACGACCATTATGACATTATCGTCGCCATGACGACCATTATGGCAACACCGTCGCCATGACGACCAGTATGACATCATCGTCGCCATGACGACCATTATGACATCATCGTCGCCATGACGACCATTATGACGTCATCGTCGCCATGATGACCATTATGACATCATCGTCGCCATGACGACCATTATGGCAACACCGTCGCCATGACGACAGTATGACATCATCGTCGCCATGACGACCATTATGACATTACCGCCGCCGTGACGAACATTATGACATCATCGTCGCCGTGACGACCATTATGACATCATCGTCGCCATGACGACCATTATGACATCACCGTCGCCATGACGACCATTATGACATCACCAAAGCCATGACAACCATATTGACATCATCGTCGCCATGACGACCATTATGACATCATCGTCGCCATGACGACCATTATGACATCACCAAAGCCATGACCACCATACTGACATCATCGTCGCCATGACGACCATTCTGACATCACCATTGACATGACGACCATTATGACATCACCGTCGCCATGACGACCATTATGACATCATCGTCGCCATGACGACCATTATGACATCACCAAAGCCATGACCACCATACTGACATCATCGTCGCCATGACGACCATTCTGACATCACCATTGCCATGACGACCATTATGACATCACCAATCCATGACCACCATACTGACATCATCGTCGCCATGACGACCATTATGACATCATCGTCGCCATGACGACCATTATGACATGATCGTCGCCATGACGACCATTATGGCAACACCGTCGCCATGACGACCATTATGACATCATCGTCGGCAAGACGACCATTATGACATCATCGTCGCCATGATGACTATTATGACATCACCGTCGCCATGACGACCATTATGACATCATCGTCAGCAAGACGACCATTATGACATCATCGTCGCCATGACGACCATTATGACATCATCTTCGCCATGACGACCATTATGACATCATCGTCGCCATGACGACCATTATGACATCATCGTCGCCATGACGACCATTATGGCAACACCGTCGCCATGACGACCAGTATGACATCATCGTCGCCATGACGACCATTATGACATCATCGTCGCCATGACGACCATTATGACGTCATCGTCGCCATGACGACCATTATTACATCATCGTCGCCGTGACGACCATTATGACGTCATCGTCGCCATGACGACCATTATGACATCATCGTCGCCATGACGACCATATGACATCATCGTCGCCATGACGACCATTATGGCAACACCGTCGCCATGACGACCAGTATGACATCATCGTCGCCATGACGACCATTATGACATCACCGTCGCGGTGACGTCCATTATGACATCATCGTCGCCGTGACGACCATCATGCATCACCAAAGCCATTACAACCATATTGACATCATCGTCGCCATGACGACCATTATGACATCACCGTCGCCATGACGACCATTATGACATCACCAAAGCCATGACCACCATACTGACATCATCGTCGCCATGACGACCATTATGATATCATCGTCGCCATGACGACCATTATGACATCATCGTCGGCATGACGACCATTATGACATCATCTTCGCCATGACGACCATTATGACATCATCTTCGCCATGACGACCATTATGACATCATCGTCGGCATGACGACCATTATGACATCACCGTCGCCATGACGATCATTATGACATCATCGTCGCCATGACGACCATTATGGCAACACCGTCGCCATGACGACCAGTATGACATCATCGTCGCCATGACTACCATTATGGCAACACCGTCATAATGACGACCAGTATGACATCATCGTCGCCATGACGACCATTATGACATCATCGTCGCCATGACGACCATTATGGCAACACCGTCGCCATGACGACCAGTATGACATCATCGTCGCCATGACGACCATTATGACATCACCGTCGCCGTGACGACCATTATGACATCATCGTCGCCATGACGACCATTATGACATCATCGTCGCCATGACGACCATTATGACATCACTATCGCCATGTCGACCATTATGACATCACCAAAGCCATGACAACCATATTGACATCATCGTCGCCATGACGACCATTATGACATCATCGTCGCCATGACGACCATTATGACATCACCAAAGCCATGACCACCATACTGACATCATCGTCGCCATGACGACCATTATGACATCATCGTCGCTATGACGACCATTATGACATCATCGTCGCCATGACGACCATTATGACATCACCAAAGCCATGACCACCATACTGACATCATCGTCGGCTTGACGACCATTATGACATCACCGTCGCCATGACGACCATTATGACATCATCGTCGCCATGACGACCATTATGGCAACACCGTCGCCATGACGACCAGTATGACATCATCGTCGCCATGACGACCATACTGACATCATCGTCGCCATGACGACCATTATGACATCATCGTCGCCATGACGACCATTATGGCAACACCGTCGCCATGACGACCAGTATGACATCATCGTCGCCATGGCGACCATTATGACATCACCGTCGCCGTGACGACCATTATGACATCATCGTCGCCGTGACGACCATTATGACAGCATCGTTGCCATGACGACCATTATGACATCACCGTCGCCGTGACGACCATTATGACATCACCAAAGCCATGACGACCATATTGACATCATCGTCGCCATGACGACCATTATGACATCATCGTCGCCATGACGACCATTATGGCATCATCGTCGGCATGACGACCATTATGACATCACGGTCGCCATGACGACCATTATGACATCACCAAAGCCATGACAACCATATTGACATCATCGTCGCCATGACGACCATTATGACATCATCGTCGCCATGACGACCATTATGACATCACCAAAGCCATGGCCACCATACTGACATCATCGTCGCCATGACGACCATTATGACATCATCGTCGCCATGACGACCATTATGGCAACACCGTCGCCATGACGAGCAGTATGACATCATCGTCGCCATGACGACCATTATGACATCACCGTCGCCGTGATGACCATTATGACATCATCGTCGCCGTGACGACCATTATGACATCATCGTCGCCATGACGACCATTATGACATCACCGTCGCCATGACGGCCATTATGACATCACCAAAGCCATGACAACCATATTGACATCATCGTCGCCATGACGACCATTATGATATCATCGTCGCCATGACGACCATTATGACATCACCAAAGCCATGACCACCATACTGACATCATCGTCGCCATGACGACCATTCTGACATCACCATTGCCATGACGACCATTATGACATCACCTAAGCTATGACCACCATACTGACATCATCGTCGCCATGACGACCATTATGACATCATCGTCGCCATGACGACCATTATGGCAACACCGTCGCCATGACGACCAGTATGACATCATCGTCGCCATGACGACCATTATGGCAACACTGTCGCCATGACGACCAGTATGACATCATCGTCGCCATGACGACCATTATGACATCATCGTCGCCGTGACGACCATTATGACGTCATCGTCGCCATGACGACCATTATGACATCATCGTCGCCGTGACGACCATATGACATCATCGTCGCCATGACGACCATTATGGCAACACCGTCGCCATGACGACCAGTATGACATCATCGTCGCCATGACGACCATTATGACATCACCGTCGCGGTGACGACCATTATGACATCACCGTCGCGGTGACGACCATTATGACATCATCATCGCCGTGACGACCATTATGACATCATCGTCGCCATGACGACCATTATGACATCACCGTCGCCATGACGAACATTATGACATCACCAAAGCCATTACAACCATATTGACATCATCGTCGCCGTGACGACCATTATGACATCATCGTCGCCATGACGACCATTATGACATCACCATTGCCATGACGACCATTATGACATCACCGTCGCCATGACGACCATTAAGACATCACCAAAGCCATGACCACCATACTGACATCATCGTCGCCATGACGACCATTATGATATCATCGTCGCCATGACGACCATTATGGCAACACCGTCGCTATGACGACCATTATGACATCATCGTCGGCATGACGACCATTATGACATCATCGTCGCCATGACGACTATTATGACATCACCGTCGCCATGACGACCATTATGACGTCATAGTCGCCATGACGACCATTATGACGTCATCGTCGCCATGACGACCATTATGACGTCATCGTCGCCATGACGACCATTATGACATCATCTTCGCCATGACGACCATTATGACATCATCGTCGGCATGACGACCATTATGACATCACCGTCGCCATGACGATCATTATGACATCATCGTCGCCATGACGACCATTATGGCAACACCGTCGCCATGACGACCAGTATGACATCATCGTCGCCATGACTACCATTATGACATCATCGTCGCCATGACGACCATTATGACGTCATCGTTGCCATGACGACCATTATGACATCATCGTCGCCATGACGACCAATATGACGTCATCGTCGCCATGACGAACATTATGGCAACACCGTCGCCATGACGACCAGTATGACATCATCGTCGCCATGACGACAATTATGACATCACCGTCGCCGTGACGACCATTATGACATCATCGTCGCCATGACGACCATTATGACATCACCGTCGCCATGACGTCCATTATGACATCACCAAAGCAATGACAACCATATTGACATCATCGTCGCCATGACGACCATTATGACATCATCGTCGCCATGACGACCATTATGACATCATCGTCGCCATGACGACCATTATGACATCATCGTCGCCATGACGACCATTATGACGTCATCGTCGCCATGACGACCATTATGACATCATCGTCGCCATGACGACCATTATGACATCATCGTCGCCATGACGACCATTATGGTAACACCGTCGCCATGACGACCAGTATGACATCATCGTCGCCATGACGACCATTATGACATCACCGTCGCCGTGACGATCATTATGACATCACCGTCGCCGTGACGACCATTATGACATCATCGTCGCCATGACGACCATTATGACATCACCGTCGCCATGACGACCTTTATGACATCACCAAAGCCATGACAACCATATTGACATCATCGTCGCCAAAACGACCATTATGACATCATCGTCGCCATGACAACCATTATGACATCAATAAAGCCATGACCACCACACTGACATCATCGTCGCCATGACGACCATTCTGACATCACCATTGCCATGACGACCATTATGACATCACCGTCGCCATGACGACCATTATGACATCACCAAAGCCATGACCACCATACTGACATCATCGTCGCCATGACGACCATTATGACATCATCGTCGGCATGACGACCATTATGACATCATCGTCGCCATGACGACTATTATGACATCACCGTCGCAATGACGACCATTATGACATCACCGTCGCCATGACGACCATTATGACATCATCGTCGCCATGACGACCATTTTGACATCACCATTGCCATGACGAACATTATGACATCATCGTCGCCATGACGACCATTATGACATCACCGTCGCCATGACGAACAGTATGACATCATCGTCGCCATGACGACCATTCTGACATCACCATTGCCATGACGACCATTTTGACATCACCGTCGCCATGACGACCATTATGACATCACCAAAGCCATGACCACCATACTGACATCATCGTCGCCATGACGACCATTATGACATCATCGTCGCCATGACGACCATTATGACATCATCGTCGGCATGACGACCATTATGACATCACCATCGCCATAACGACCATTATGACATCATCATCGCCATGACGACCATTATGGCAACACCGTCGCCATGACGACCAGTATGACATCATCGTCGCCATGACGACCATTATGACATCATCGTCGCCATGACGACCATTATGACGTCATCGTCGCCATGACGACCATTATGACATCATCGTCGCTATGACGACCATTATGACGTCATCGTCGCCATGACGACCATTATGACATCATCGTCGCCATGACGACCATTATGACATCACCGTCGCCATGACGACCATTATGACATCACCGTCGCCATGACGACCATTATGACATCACCAAAGCCATGACAACCATATTGACATCATCGTCGCCATGACGACCATTATGACATCATCGTCGCCATGACGACCATTATGACATCACCAAAGCCATGACCACCATACTGACATCATCGTCGCCATGACGACCATTCTGACATCACCATTGCCATGACGGCCATTATGACATCACCGTCGCCATGACGACCATTATGACATCACCGTCGCCATGACGACCATTATGACATCACCAAAGCCATGACCACCATACTGACATCATTGTCGCCATGACGACCATTATGACATCATCGTCGCCATGACGACCATTATGGCAACACTGTCGCCATGACGACCATCATGACATTATCGTCGGCATGACGACCATTATGACATTATCGTCGCCATGACGACCATTATGGCAATACCGTCGCCATGACGACCAGTATGACATCATCGTCGCCATGACGACCATTATGACATCATCGTCGCCATGACGACCATTATGACATCATCGTCGCCATGACGACCATTATGACATCACCAAAGCCATGACCACCATAATGACATCATCGTCGCCATGACGACCATTCTGACATCACCATTGCCATGACGACCATTATGACATCACCAATCCATGACCACCATACTGACATCATCGTCGCCATGACGACCATTATGACATCATCGTCGCCATGACGACCATTATGACATTACCGCCGCCGTGACGAACATTATGACATCATCGTCGCCATGACGACCATTATGACATCACCGTCGCCATGACGACCATTATGACATCACCAAAGCCATGACAACCATATTGACATCATCGTCGCCATGACGACCATTATGACATCATCGTCGCCATGACGACCATTATGACATCACCAAAGCCATGACCACCATACTGACATCACCGTCGCCATGACGACCATTCTGACATCACCATTGACATGACGACCATTATGACATCACCGTCGCCATGACGACCATTATGGCAACACCGTCGCCATGACGACCATTATGACATCACCAAAGCCATGACCACCATACTGACATCATCGTCGCCATGACGACCATTATGACATCATCGTCGGCATGACGACCATTATGACATCATCGTCGCCATGATGACCATTATGGCAATACCGTCGCCATGACGACCAGTATGACATCATCGTCGCCATGACGACCATTATGACATCATCGTCGCCATGACGACCATTATGACATCATCGTCGCCATGACGACCATTATGACATCACCAAAGCCATGACCACCATACTGACCTCATCGTCGCCATGACGACCATTCTGACATCACCATTGCCATGACGACCATTATGACATCACCAATCCATGACCACCATACTGACATCATCGTCGCCATGACGACCATTATGACATCATCGTCGCCATGACGACCATTATGACATGATCGTCGCCATGACGACCATTATGGCAACACCGTCGCCATGACGACCATTATGACATCATCGTTGGCAAGACGACCATTATGACATCATCGTCGCCATGACGACTATTATGACATCACCGTCGCCATGACGACCATTATGACATCATCGTCGCCATGACGACCATTATGACATCATCTTCGCCATGACGACCATTATGACATCATCGTCGGTATGACGACCATTATGACATCATCGTCGCCATGACGACCATTATGACATCATCGTCGCCATGACGACCATTATGGCAACACCGTCGCCATGACGACCAGTATGACATCATCGTCGCCATGACGACCATTATGACATCACCGTCGCCATGACGACCATTATGACATCACCGTCGCCATGACGACCATTATGACATCACCAAAGCCATGACAACCATATTGACATCATCGTCGCCATGACGACCATTATGACATCATCGTCGCCATGACGACCATTATGACATCATCGTCGCCATGACTACCATTATGACATCATCGTCGCCATGACGACCATTATGACGTCATCGTTGCCATGACGACCATTATGACATCATCGTCGCCATGACGACCAATATGACGTCATCGTCGCCATGACGAACATTATGGCAACACCGTCGCCATGACGACCAGTATGACATCATCGTCGCCATGACGACAATTATGACATCACCGTCGCCGTGACGACCATTATGACATCATCGTCGCCATGACGACCATTATGACATCACCGTCGCCATGACGACCATTATGACATCACCAAAGCAATGACAACCATATTGACATCATCGTCGCCATGACGACCATTATGACATCATCGTCGCCATGACGACCATTATGACATCATCGTCGCCATGACGACCATTATGACATCATCGTCGCCATGACGACCATTATGACGTCATCGTCGCCATGACGACCATTATGACATCATCGTCGCCATGACGACCATCATGACATCTTCGTCGCCATGACGACCATTATGGTAACACCGTCGCCATGACGACCAGTATGACATCATCGTCGCCATGACGACCATTATGACATCACCGTCGCCGTGACGATCATTATGACATCACCGTCGCCGTGACGACCATTATGACATCATCGTCGCCATGACGACCATTATGACATCACCGTCGCCATGACGACCTTTATGACATCACCGTCGCCATGACAACCATATTGACATCATCGTCGCCAAAACGACCATTATGACATCATCGTCGCCATGACGACCATTATGACATCAATAAAGCCATGACCACCACACTGACATCATCGTCGCCATGACGACCATTCTGACATCACCATTGCCATGACGACCATTATGACATCACCGTCGCCATGACGACCATTATGACATCACCAAAGCCATGACCACCATACTGACATCATCGTCGCCATGACGACCATTATGACATCATCGTCGGCATGACGACCATTATGACATCATCGTCGCCATGACGACTATTATGACATCACCGTCGCAATGACGACCATTATGACATCACCGTCGCCATGACGACCATTATGACATCATCGTCGGCATGACGACCATTATGACATCATCGTCGCCATGACGACTATTATGACATCACCGTCGCAATGACGACCATTATGACATCACCGTCGCCATGACGACCATTATGACATCATCGTCGCCATGACGACCATTTTGACATCACCATTGCCATGACGAACATTATGACATCATCGTCGCCATGACGACCATTATGACATCACCGTCGCCATGACGAACAGTATGACATCATCGTCGCCATGACGACCATTCTGACATCACCATTGCCATGACGACCATTTTGACATCACCGTCGCCATGACGACCATTATGACATCACCAAAGCCATGACCACCATACTGACATCATCGTCGCCATGACGACCATTATGACATCATCGTCGCCATGACGACCATTATGACATCATCGTCGCCATGACGACCATTATGACATCATCGTCGGCATGACGACCATTATGACATCACCATCGCCATAACGACCATTATGGCAACACCGTCGCCATGACGACCAGTATGACATCATCGTCGCCATGACGACCATTATGACATCATCGTCGCCATGACGACCATTATGACGTCATCGTCGCCATGACGACCATTATGACATCATCGTCGCTATGACGACCATTATGACGTCATCGTCGCCATGACGACCATTATGACATCATCGTCGCCATGACGACCATTATGACATCACCGTCGCCATGACGACCATTATGACATCACCGTCGCCATGACGACCATTATGACATCACCAAAGCCATGACAACCATATTGACATCATCGTCGCCATGACGACCATTATGACATCATCGTCGCCATGACGACCATTATGACATCACCAAAGCCATGACCACCATACTGACATCATCGTCGCCATGACGACCATTCTGACATCACCATTGCCATGACGGCCATTATGACATCACCGTCGCCATGACGACCATTATGACATCACCGTCGCCATGACGACCATTATGACATCACCAAAGCCATGACCACCATACTGACATCATCGTCGCCATGACGACCATTATGACATCATCGTCGCCATGACGACCATTATGGCAACACTGTCGCCATGACGACCATCATGACATTATCGTCGGCATGACGACCATTATGACATTATCGTCGCCATGACGACCATTATGGCAATACCGTCGCCATGACGACCAGTATGACATCATCGTCGCCATGACGACCATTATGACATCATCGTCGCCATGACGACCATTATGACATCATCGTCGCCATGACGACCATTATGACATCACCAAAGCCATGACCACCATACTGACATCATCGTCGCCATGACGACCATTCTGACATCACCATTGCCATGACGACCATTATGACATCACCAATCCATGACCACCATACTGACATCATCGTCGCCATGACGACCATTATGACATCATCGTCGCCATGACGACCATTATGACATTACCGCCGCCGTGACGAACATTATGACATCATCGTCGCCGTGACGACCATTATGACATCATCGTCGCCATGACGACCATTATGACATCACCGTCGCCATGACGACCATTATGACATCACCAAAGCCATGACAACCATATTGACATCATCGTCGCCATGACGACCATTATGACATCATCGTCGCCATGACGACCATTATGACATCACCAAAGCCATGACCACCATACTGACATCACCGTCGCCATGACGACCATTCTGACATCACCATTGACATGACGACCATTATGACATCACCGTCGCCATGACGACCATTATGGCAACACCGTCGCCATGACGACCATTATGACATCACCAAAGCCATGACCACCATACTGACATCATCGTCGCCATGACGACCATTATGACATCATCGTCGGCATGACGACCATTATGACATCATCGTCGCCATGATGACCATTATGGCAATACCGTCGCCATGACGACCAGTATGACATCATCGTCGCCATGACGACCATTATGACATCATCGTCGCCATGACGACCATTATGACATCATCGTCGCCATGACGACCATTATGACATCACCAAAGCCATGACCACCATACTGACCTCATCGTCGCCATGACGACCATTCTGACATCACCATTGCCATGACGACCATTATGACATCACCAATCCATGACCACCATACTGACATCATCGTCGCCATGACGACCATTATGACATCATCGTCGCCATGACGACCATTATGACATGATCGTCGCCATGACGACCATTATGGCAACACCGTCGCCATGACGACCATTATGACATCATCGTTGGCAAGACGACCATTATGACATCATCGTCGCCATGACGACTATTATGACATCACCGTCGCCATGACGACCATTATGACATCATCGTCGCCATGACGACCATTATGACATCATCTTCGCCATGACGACCATTATGACATCATCGTCGGTATGACGACCATTATGACATCATCGTCGCCATGACGACCATTATGACATCATCGTCGCCATGACGACCATTATGGCAACACCGTCGCCATGACGACCAGTATGACATCATCGTCGCCATGACGACCATTATGACATCACCGTCGCCATGACGACCATTATGACATCACCGTCGCCATGACGACCATTATGACATCACCAAAGCCATGACAACCATATTGACATCATCGTCGCCATGACGACCATTATGACATCATCGTCGCCATGACGACCATTATGACATCACCAAAGCCATGACCACCATACTGACATCATCGTCGCCATGACGACCATTCTGACATCACCATTGCCATGACGGCCATTATGACATCACCGTCGCCATGACGACCATTATGACATCACCGTCGCCATGACGACCATTATGACATCACCAAAGCCATGACCACCATACTGACATCATCGTCGCCATGACGACCATTATGACATCATCGTCGCCATGACGACCATTATGACGTTATCGTCGCCATGACGACCATTATGACATCATCGTCGCCATGACGACCATTATGACATCATCGTCGCCATAACGACCATTATGGCAACACCGTCGCCATGACGACCAGTATGACATCATCGTCGCCATGACGACCCTTATGACATCACCGTCGCCGTGACGACCATTATAACATCATCGTCGCCGTGACGACCATTATGACATCATCGTCGCCATGACGACCATTATGACATCACCGTCGCCATGACGACCATTATGACATCACCAAAGCCATGACAACCATATTGACATCATCGTCCCCATGACGACCATTATGACATCATCATCGCCATGACGACCATTATGACATCACCAAAGCCATTACCACCATACTGACATCATTGTCGCCATGACGACCATTCTGACATCACCATTTCCATGACGACCATTATGACATCACCGTCGCCATGACGACCATTATGACATCACCAAAGCCATGACATCATCGTCGCCATGACGACCATTATGACATCATCGTCGCCATGACGACCATTATGACATCATCGTCGCCATGACGACCATTATGACAACACCGTCGCCATGACGACCATTATGACATCATCGTCGGCATGACGACCATTATGACATCATCGTCGGCATGACGACCATTATGACATCATCGTCGCCATGACGACCATTATGACGTCATTGTTGCCATGACGACCATTATGACATCATCGTCGCCATGACGACCAATATGACGTCATCGTCGCCATGACGACCATTATGGCAACACCGTCGCCATGACGACCAGTATGACATCATCGTCGCCATGACGACAATTATGACATCACCGTCGCCATGACGACCATTATGACATCACCAAAGCCATGACAACCATATTGACATCATCGTCGCCATGACGACCATTATGACATCACCAAAGCCATGACCACCATACTGACATCATCGTCGCCATGACGACCATTCTGACATCACCATTGCCATGACGACCATTATGACATCAACGTCGCCATGACGACCATTATGACATCACCAAAACCATGACCACCATACTGACATCATCGTTGCCATGACGACGATTATGACATCATCGTCGCCATGACGACCATTATGACATCATCGTCGACATGACGACCATTATGGCAACACCGTCGCCATGACGACCATTATGACATCATTGTCAGCATGACGACCGTTATGACATCATCGTCGCCATGACGACCATTACGGCAATACCGTCGCCATGACGACCAGTATGACATCACCGTCGCCATGACGACCATTATGACATCATCGTCGCCATGACGACCATTATGACGTCATCGTCGCCATGACGACCATTATGACATCATCGTCGCCATGACGACCATTATGGCAACACCGTCGCCTTGACGACCAGTATGACATCATCGTCGCCATGACGACCATTCTGACATCACCATTGCCATGACGACCATTTTGACATCACCGTCGCCATGACGACCATTTTGACATCACCGTCGCCATGACGACCATTATGACATCACCAAAGCCATGACCACCATACTGACATCATCGTCGCCATGACGACCATTATGACATCATCGTCGCCATGACGACCATTATGACATCATCGTTGCCATGACGACCATTATGACATCACCAAAGCCATGACCACCATACTGACATCATCGTCGGCATGACGACCATTATGACATCACCGTCGCCATGACGACCATTATGACATCACCATCGCCATGACGACCATTATGGCAACACCGTCGCCATGACGACCAGTATGACATCATCGTCGCCATGACGACCAGTATGACATCATCGTCGCCATGACGACCAGTATGACATCATCGTCGCCATGACGACCATTATGACATCATCGTCGCCATGACGACCATTATGACGTCATCGTCGCCATGACGACCATTATGACATCATCGGCGCTATGACGACCATTATGACATCATCGGCGCCGTGACGACCATTATGACATCATCGTCGCCATGACGACCATTATGACATCACTGTCGCCATGATGACCATTATGACATCACCGAAGCCATGACAACCATATTGACATCATCGTCGCCATGATGACCATTATTACAACATCGTCGCCAAGACGACCATTATGACATCACCGTCGCCATGACGACCATTATGACATCATCGTCGACATGACGACCATTATGGCAACACCGTCGCCATGACGACCATTATGACATCATCGTCGGCATGACGACCATTATGACATCATCGTCGCCATGACTACAATTATGGCAATACCGTCGCCATGACGACCAGTATGACATCATCGTCGCCATGACGACCATTATGACATCATCGTCGCCATGACGACCATTATGACGTTATCGTCGCCATGACGACCATTATGACATCATCGTCGCCATGACGACCATTATGACATCATCGTCGCCATAACGACCATTATGGCAACACCGTCGCCATGACGACCAGTATGACATCATCGTCGCCATGACGACCCTTATGACATCACCGTCGCCGTGACGACCATTATAACATCATCGTCGCCGTGACGACCATTATGACATCATCGTCGCCATGACGACCATTATGACATCACCGTCGCCATGACGACCATTATGACATCACCAAAGCCATGACAACCATATTGACATCATCGTCCCCATGACGACCATTATGACATCATCATCGCCATGACGACCATTATGACATCACCAAAGCCATTACCACCATACTGACATCATTGTCGCCATGACGACCATTCTGACATCACCATTTCCATGACGACCATTATGACATCACCGTCGCCATGACGACCATTATGACATCACCAAAGCCATGACATCATCGTCGCCATGACGACCATTATGACATCATCGTCGCCATGACGACCATTATGACATCATCGTCGCCATGACGACCATTATGACAACACCGTCGCCATGACGACCATTATGACATCATCGTCGGCATGACGACCATTATGACATCATCGTCGCCATGACGACCATTATGACGTCATTGTTGCCCTGACGACCATTATGACATCATCGTCGCCATGACGACCAATATGACGTCATCGTCGCCATGACGACCATTATGGCAACACCGTCGCCATGACGACCAGTATGACATCATCGTCGCCATGACGACAATTATGACATCACCGTCGCCATGACGACCATTATGACATCATCAAAGCCATGACAACCATATTGACATCATCGTCGCCATGACGACCATTATGACATCATCGTCGCCATGACGACCATTATGACATCACCAAAGCCATGACCACCATACTGACATCATCGTCGCCATGACGACCATTCTGACATCACCATTGCCATGACGACCATTATGACATCAACGTCGCCATGACGACCATTATGACATCACCAAAGCCATGACCACCATACTGACATCATCGTTGCCATGACGACGATTATGACATCATCGTCGCCATGACGACCATTATGACATCATCGTCGACATGACGACCATTATGGCAACACCGTCGCCATGACGACCATTATGACATCATTGTCAGCATGACGACCGTTATGACATCATCGTCGCCATGACGACCATTACGGCAATACCGTCGCCATGACGACCAGTATGACATCATCGTCGCCATGACGACCATTATGACATCATCGTCGCCATGACGACCATTATGACGTCATCGTCGCCATGACGACCATTATGACATCATCGTCGCCATGACGACCATTATGGCAACACCGTCGCCTTGACGACCAGTATGACATCATCGTCGCCATGACGACCATTCTGACATCACCATTGCCATGACGACCATTTTGACATCACCGTCGCCATGACGACCATTTTGACATCACCGTCGCCATGACGACCATTAAGACATCACCAAAGCCATGACCACCATACTGACATCATCGTCGCCATGACGACCATTATGACATCATCGTCGCCATGACGACCATTATGACATCATCGTTGCCATGACGACCATTATGACATCACCAAAGCCATGACCACCATACTGACATCATCGTCGGCATGACGACCATTATGACATCACCGTCGCCATGACGACCATTATGACATCACCATCGCCATGACGACCATTATGGCAACACCGTCGCCATGACGACCAGTATGACATCATCGTCGCCATGACGACCAGTATGACATCATCGTCGCCATGACGACCAGTATGACATCATCGTCGCCATGACGACCATTATGACATCATCGTCGCCATGACGACCATTATGACGTCATCGTCGCCATGACGACCATTATGACATCATCGGCGCTATGACGACCATTATGACATCATCGGCGCCGTGACGACCATTATGACATCATCGTCGCCATGACGACCATTATGACATCACTGTCGCCATGACGACCATTATGACATCACCGAAGCCATGACAACCATATTGACATCATCGTCGCCATGACGACCATTATGACATCATCGTCGCCATGACGACCATTATGACATCACCAAAGCCATGACCACCATACTGACATCATCGTCGCCATGACGACCATTCTGACATCACCATTGCCATGACGGCCATTATGACATCACCGTCGCCATGACGACCATTATGACATCACCAAAGCCATGACCACCATACTGACATCATCGTCGCCATGACGACCATTATGACATCATCGTCGCCATGACGACCATTATGACATCATCGTCGCCATGACGACCATTATGGCAACACCGTCACCATGACGACCATCATGACATCATCGTCGGCATGACGACCATTATGACATTATCGTCGCCATGACGACCATTATGGCAACACCGTCGCCATGACGACCAGTATGACATCATCGTCGACATGACGACCATTATGACGTCATCGTCGCCATGACGACCATTATGACGTCATCGTCGCCATGACGACCATTATGACGTCATCGTCACCATGATGACCATTATGACATCATCGTCGCCATGACGACCATTATGGCAACACCGTCGCCATGACGACCATTATGGCAACACCGTCGCCATGACGACAGTATGACATCATCGTCGCCATGACGACCATTATGACATTACCGCCGCCGTGACGAACATTATGACATCATCGTCGCCGTGACGACCATTATGACATCATCGTCGCCATGACGACCATTATGACATCACCGTCGCCATGACGACCATTATGACATCACCAAAGCCATGACAACCATATTGACATCATCGTCGCCATGACCACCATACTGACATCATCGTCGCCATGACGACCATTCTGACATCACCATTGACATGACGACTATTATGACATCACCGTCGCCATGACGACCATTATGGCAACACCGTCGCCATGACGACCATTATGACATCACCAAAGCCATGACCACCATACTGACATCACCGTCGCCATGACGACCATTATGACATCACCGTCGCCATGACGACCATTATGACATCATTGTCGCCATGACGACCATTATGACATCATCGTCGCCATGACGACCATTATGACATCATCGTCGCCATGACGACCATTATGACATCATCTTCGCCATGACGACCATTATTACAACATCGTCGCCAAGACGACCATTATGACATCACCGTCGCCATGACGACCATTATGACATCATCGTCGACATGACGACCATTATGGCAACACCGTCGCCATGACGACCATTATGACATCATCGTCGGCATGACGACCATTATGACATCATCGTCGCCATGACTACAATTATGGCAATACCGTCGCCATGACGACCAGTATGACATCATCGTCGCCATGACGACCATTATGACATCATCGTCGCCATGACGACCATTATGACGTTATCGTCGCCATGACGACCATTATGACATCATCGTCGCCATGACGACCATTATGACATCATCGTCGCCATAACGACCATTATGGCAACACCGTCGCCATGACGACCATTTTGACATCACCGTCGCCATGACGACCATTATGACATCACCAAAGCCATGACCACCATACTGACATCATCGTCGCCATGACGACCATTATGACATCATCGTCGCCATGACGACCATTATGACATCATCGTTGCCATGACGACCATTATGACATCACCAAAGCCATGACCACCATACTGACATCATCGTCGGCATGACGACCATTATGACATCACCGTCGCCATGACGACCATTATGACATCACCATCGCCATGACGACCATTATGGCAACACCGTCGCCATGACGACCAGTATGACATCATCGTCGCCATGACGACCAGTATGACATCATCGTCGCCATGACGACCAGTATGACATCATCGTCGCCATGACGACCATTATGACATCATCGTCGCCATGACGACCATTATGACGTCATCGTCGCCATGACGACCATTATGACATCATCGGCACTATGATGACCATTATGACATCATCGGCGCCGTGACGACCATTATGACATCATCGTCGCCATGACGACCATTATGACATCACTGTCGCCATGACGACCATTATGACATCACCGAAGCCATGACAACCATATTGACATCATCGTCGCCATGACGACCATTATGACATCATCGTCGCCATGACGACCATTATGACATCACCAAAGCCATGACCACCATACTGACATCATCGTCGCCATGACGACCATTCTGACATCACCATTGCCATGACGGCCATTATGACATCACCGTCGCCATGACGACCATTATGACATCACCAAAGCCATGACCACCATACTGACATCATCGTCGCCATGACGACCATTATGACATCATCGTCGCCATGACGACCATTATGACATCATCGTCGCCATGACGACCATTATGGCAACACCGTCGCCATGACGACCATCATGACATCATCGTCGGCATGACGACCATTATGACATTATCGTCGCCATGACGACCATTATGGCAACACCGTCGCCATGACGACCAGTATGACATCATCGTCGCCATGACGACCATTATGACATCATCGTCGCCATGACGACCATTATGACGTCATCGTCGCCATGACGACCATTATGACGTCATCGTCACCATGATGACCATTATGACATCATCGTCGCCATGACGACCATTATGGCAACACCGTCGCCATGACGACCATTATGGCAACACCGTCGCCATGACGACAGTATGACATCATCGTCGCCATGACGACCATTATGACATTACCGCCGCCGTGACGAACATTATGACATCATCGTCGCCGTGACGACCATTATGACATCATCGTCGCCATGACGACCATTATGACATCACCGTCGCCATGACGACCATTATGACATCACCAAAGCCATGACAACCATATTGACATCATCGTCGCCATGACCACCATACTGACATCATCGTCGCCATGACGACCATTCTGACATCACCATTGACATGACGACTATTATGACATCACCGTCGCCATGACGACCATTATGGCAACACCGTCGCCATGACGACCATTATGACATCACCAAAGCCATGACCACCATACTGACATCACCGTCGCCATGACGACCATTATGACATCACCGTCGCCATGACGACCATTATGACATCACCGTCGCCATGACGACCATTATGACATCATTGTCGCCATGACGACCATTATGACATCATCGTCGCCATGACGACCATTATGACATCATCGTCGCCATGACGACCATTATGACATCATCTTCGCCATGACGACCATTATTACAACATCGTCGCCAAGACGACCATTATGACATCACCGTCGCCATGACGACCATTATGACATCATCGTCGGCATGACGACCATTATGACATCATCGTCGCCATGACTACAATTATGGCAATACCGTCGCCATGACGACCAGTATGACATCATCGTCGCCATGACGACCATTATGACATCATCGTCGCCATGACGACCATTATGACGTTATCGTCGCCATGACGACCATTATGACATCATCGTCTCCATGACGACCATTATGACATCATCGTCGCCATAACGACCATTATGGCAACACCGTCGCCATGACGACCAGTATGACATCATCGTCGCCATGACGACCCTTATGACATCACCGTCGCCGTGACTACCATTATAACATCATCGTCGCCGTGACGACCATTATGACATCATCGTCGCCATGACGACCATTATGACATCACCGTCGCCATGACGACCATTATGACATCACCAAAGCCATGAC
This sequence comes from Phyllobates terribilis, assembly GCF_046119375.1. Lineage (NCBI taxonomy): Eukaryota > Metazoa > Chordata > Amphibia > Anura > Dendrobatidae > Phyllobates > Phyllobates terribilis. The sequence goes on from NW_027362819.1 coordinate 6,759,833, forward strand.
AACCATATTGACATCATCGTCCCCATGACGACCATTATGACATCATCATCGCCATGACGACCATTATGACATCACCAAAGCCATTACCACCATACTGACATCATTGTCGCCATGACGACCATTCTGACATCACCATTTCCATGACGACCATTATGACATCACCGTCGCCATGACGACCATTATGACATCACCAAAGCCATGACATCATTGTCGCCATGACGACCATTATGACATCATCGTCGCCATGACGACCATTATGACATCATCGTCGCCATGACGACCATTATGACAACACCGTCGCCATGACGACCATTATGACATCATCGTCGGCATGACGACCATTATGACATCATCGTCGGCATGACGACCATTATGACATCACCGTCGCCATGACGATCATTATGACATCATCGTCGCCATGACGACCATTATGGCAACACCGTCGCCATGACGACCAGTATGACATCATCGTCGCCATGACTACCATTATGACATCATCGTCGCCATGACGACCATTATGACGTCATTGTTGCCATGACGACCATTATGACATCATCGTCGCCATGACGACCAATATGACGTCATCGTCGCCATGACGACCATTATGGCAACACCGTCGCCATGACGACCAGTATGACATCATCGTCGCCATGACGACAATTATGACATCACCGACGCCGTGACGACCATTATGACATCATCGTCGCCATGACGACCATTATGACATCACCGTCGCCTTGACGACCATTATGACATCACCAAAGCCATGACAACCATATTGACATCATCGTCGCCATGACGACCATTATGACATCATCGTCGCCATGACGACCATTATGACATCACCAAAGCCATGACCACCATACTGACATCACCGTCGCCATGACGACCATTCTGACATCACCATTGCCATGACGACCATTATGACATCACCGTCGCCATGACGACCATTATGACATCACCAAAGCCATGACCACCATACTGACATCATCGTCGCCATGACGACCGTTATGACATCATCGTCGGCATGACGACCATTATGACATCATCGTCGCCATGATGACCATTATGGCAATACCGTCGCCATGACGACCAGCATGACATCATCGTCGCCATGACGACCATTATGACATCATCGTCGCCATGACGACCATTATGACATCATCGTCGCCATGACGACCATTATGACATCACCAAAGCCATGACCACCATACTGACATCATCGTCGCCATGACGACCATTCTGACATCACCATTGCCATGACGACCATTATGACATCACCAAAGCCATGACCACCATACTGACATCATCGTCGCCATGACGACCATTATGACATCATCGTCGCCATGACGACTCTTATGACATCACCGTCGCCATGACGACCATTATGACATCATCGTCGGCAAGACGACCATTATGACATCATCGTCGCCATGACGACCATTATGACATCATCTTCGCCATGACGACCATTATGACGTCATCGTCGCCATGACGACCATTATGACATCATCGTCGCCATGACGACCATATGACATCATCGTCGCCATGACGACCATTATGGCAACACCGTCGCCATGACGACCATTATGACATCACCGTCGCGGTGACGACCATTATGACATCATCGTCGCCGTGACGACCATCATGACATCATCGTCGCCATGACGACCATTATGACATCACCGTCGCCATGACGACCATTATGACATCACCAAAGCCATTACAACCATATTGACATCATCGTCGGCATGACGACCATTATGACATCATCGTCGCCATGAAGACTATTATGACATCACCGTCGCCATGACGACCATTATGACATCATCTTCGCCATGGCGACCATTATGACATCATCGTCGGCATGACGACCATTATGACATCACCGTCGCCATGACGATCATTATGACATCATCGTCGCCATGACGACCATTATGGCAACACCGTCGCCATGACGACCAGTATGACATCATCGTCGCCATGACTACCATTATGGCAACACCGTCGCCATGACGACCAGTATGACATCATCGTCGCCATGACTACCATTATGACATCATCGTCGCCATGACGACCATTATGGCAACACCGTCGCCATGACGACCAGTATGACATCATCGTCGCCATGACGACAATTATGACATCACCGTCGCCGTGACGACCATTATGACATCATCGTCGCCATGACGACCATTATGACATCACCAAAGCCATGACAACCATATTGACATCATCGTCGCCATGACGACCATTATGACATCATCGTCGCCATGACGACCATTATGACATCACCAAAGCCATGACCACCATACTGACATCATCGTCGCCATGACGACCATTCTGACATCACCATTGCCATGACGACCATTATGACATCAAAGTCGCCATGACGACCATTATGACATCACCAAAGCCATGACCACCATACTGACATCATCATTGAGATGACGACCATTATGACATCATCGTCGCCATGACGACCATTATGACATCATCGTCGGTATGACGACCATTATGACATCATCGTCGCCATGACGACCATTATGACATCATCGTCGGTATGACGACCATTATGACATCATCGTCGCCATGACGACCATTATGACATCATCGTCGCCATGACGACCATTATGGCAACACCGTCGCCATGACGACCAGTATGACATCATCGTCGCCATGACGACCATTATGACATCATCGTCGCCATGACGACCATTATGACGTCATCGTCGCCATGATGACCATTTTGACATCATTGTCGCCGTGACGACCATTATGACGTCATCGTCGCCATGACGACCATTATGACATCATCGTCGCCATGACGACCATATGACATCATCGTCGCCATGACGACCATTATGGCAACACCGTCGCCATGACGACCAGTATGACATCATCGTCGCCATGACGACCATTATGACATCACCGTCGCGGTGACGACCATTATGACATCATCGTCGCCGTGACGACCATCATGACATCATCGTCGCCATGACGACCATTATGACATCACCGTCGCCATGACGACCATTATGACATCACCAAAGCCATGACGACCATATTGACATTATCGTCGCCATGACGACCATTATAACATCATCGTCGCCATGACGACCATTATGGCATCATCGTCGGCATGACGACCATTATGACATCACGGTCGCCATGACGACCATTATGACATCACCAAAGCCATGACAACCATATTGACATCATCGTCGCCATGACGACCATTATGACATCATCGTCGCCATGACGACCATTATGACATCACCAAAGCCATGGCCACCATACTGACATCATCGTCGCCATGACAACCATTCTGACATCACCATTGCCATGACGACCATTATGACATCACCGTCGCCATGACGACCATTATGACATCACCAAAGCCATGACCACCATTCTGACATCATCGTCGCCATGACGACCATTATGACATCATCGTCGCCATGACGACCATTATGGCAACACCGTCGCCATGACGACCAGTATGACTTCATCGTCGCCATGACGACCATTATGACATCACCGTCGCCGTGATGACCATTATGACATCATCGTCGCCGTGACGACCATTATGACATCATCGTCGCCATGACGACCATTATGACATCACCGTCGCCATGACGACCATTATGACATCACCAAAGCCATGACGACCATATTGACATCATCGTCGCCATGACGACCATTATGACATCATCGTCGCCATGACGACCATTATGACATCACCAAAGCCATGACCACCATACTGACATCATCGTCGCCATGACGACCATTCTGACATCACCATTGCCATGACGACCATTATGACATCACCAAAGCCATGACCACCATACTGACATCATCGTCGCCATGACGACCATTATGACATCATCGTCGCCATGACGACCATTATGACATCATCGTCGCCATGACGACCATTATGGCAACACCGTCGCCATGACGACCATTATGACATCATCGTTGGCAAGACGACCATTATGACATCATCGTCGCGATGACGACTATTATGACATCACCGTCGCCATGATGACCATTATGACATCATCGTCGCCATGACGACCATTATGACGTCATCGTCGCCATGACGACCATTATGACGTAATCGTCGCCATGACGACCATTATGACATCATCGTCACCATGACGACCATTATGACATCATCGTCGCCATGACGACCATTATGACGTCATCGTCGCCATGACGACCATTATGACATCATCGTCGCCATGACGACCATTATGACATCATCTTCGCCATGACGACCATTATGACATCATCGTCGGTATGACGACCATTATGACATCACCATTGCCATGACGACCATTATGACATCATCTTCGCCATGACGACCATTATGACATCATCGTCGGTATGACGACCATCATGACATCATCGTCGCCATGACGACCATTATGACATCATCGTCGCCATGACGACCATTATGGCAACACCGTCGCCATGACGACCAGTATGACATCATCGTCGCCATGACGACCATTATGACATCATCGTCGCCATGACGACCATTATGACGTCATCGTCGCCATGATGACCATTATGACATCATCGTCGCCGTGACGACCATTATGACGTCATCGTCGCCATGACGACCATTATGACATCATCGTCGCCATGACGACCATATGACATCATCGTCGCCATGACGACCATTATGGCAACACCGTCGCCATGACGACCAGTATGACATCATCGTCGCCATGACGACCATTATGACATCACCGTCGCGGTGACGACCATTATGACATCATCGTCGCCGTGACGACCATCATGACATCATCGTCGCCATGACGACCATTATGACATCACCGTCGCCATGACGACCATTATGACATCACCAAAGCCATTACAACCATATTGACATCATCGTCGCCATGACGACCATTATGACATCATCGTCGCCATGACGACCATTATGACATCACCAAAGCCATGACCACTTTACTGACATCATCGTCGCCATGACGACCATTATGATATCATCGTCGCCATGACGACCATTATGGCAACACCGTCGCCATGACGACCATTATGACATCATCGTCGGCATGACGGCCATTATGACATCATCGTCGCCATGAAGACTATTATGACATCACCGTCGCCATGACGACCATTATGACATCATCTTCGCCATGACGACCATTATGACATCATCGTCGGCATGACGACCATTATGACATCACCGTCGCCATGACGATCATTATGACATCATCATCGCCATGACGACCATTATGGCAACACCGTCGCCATGACGACCAGTATGACATCATCGTCGCCATGACTACCATTATGGCAACACCGTCGCCATGACGACCAGTATGACATCATCGTCGCCATGACTACCATTATGACATCATCGTTGCCATGACGACCATTATGACATCACCAAAGCCATGACAACCATATTGACATCATCGTCGCCATGACGACCAGTATGACATCATCGTCGCCATGACGACAATTATGACATCACCGTCGCCGTGACGACCATTATGACATCATCGTCGCCATGACAACCATTATGACATCACCGTCGCCATGAAGACCATTATGACATCACCAAAGCCATGACAACCATATTGACATCATCGTCGCCATGACGACCATTATGACATCATCGTCGCCATGACGACCATTATGACATCACCAAAGCCATGACCACCATACTGACATCATCGTCGCCATGACGACCATTCTGACATCACCATTGCCATGACGACCATTATGACATCAACGTCGCCATGACGACCATTATGACATCACCAAAGCCATGACCACCATACTGACATCATCGTCGCCATGACGACCATTATGACATCATCGTCGCTATGACGACCATTATGACATCATCGTCGACATGACGACCATTATGGCAACACCGTCGCCATGACGACCATTATGACGTCATTGTCGGCATGACGACCATTATGACATCATCGTCGCCATGACGACCATTATGGCAATACCGTCGCCATGACGACCAGTATGACATCATCGTCGCCATGACGACCATTATGACATCATCGTCGCCATGACGACCATTATGACGTCATCGTCGCCATGACGACCATTATGACATCATCGTCGCCATGACGACCATTATGACATCATCGTCGCCATGACGACCATTATGGTAACACCGTCGCCATGACGACCAGTATGACATCATCGTCGCCATGACGACCATTATGACATCACCGTCGCCGTGACGATCATTATGACATCACCGTCGCCGTGACGACCATTATGACATCATCGTCGCCATGACGACCCATATGACATCACCGTCGCCATGACGAACTTTATGACATCACCAAAGCCATGACAACCATATTGACATCATCGTCGCCAAAACGACCATTATGACATCATCGTCGCCATGACGACCATTATGACATCAATAAAGCCATGACCACCACACTGACATCATCGTCGCCATGACGACCATTCTGACATCACCAAAGCCATGACCACCATACTGACATCATCGTCGCCATGACGACCATTATGACATCATCGTCGGCATGACGACCATTATGACATCATCGTCGCCATGACGACTATTATGACATCACCGTCGCAATGACGACCATTATGACATCACCGTCGCCATGACGACCATTATGACATCATCGTCGCCATGACGACCATTCTGACATCACCATTGCCATGACGACCATTATGACATCATCTTCGCCATGACGACCATTATGGCAACACCGTCGCCATGACGACCAGTATGACATCATCGTTGCCATGACGACCATTATGACATCACCAAAGCCATGACCACCATACTGACATCATCGTCGCCATGACGACCATTATGACATCATCGTCGCCATGACGACCATTATGACATCATCGTTGCCATGACGACCATTATGACATCACCAAAGCCATGACCACCATACTGACATCATCGTCGGCATGACGACCATTATGACATCACCATCGCCATGACGACCATTATGACATCATCATCGCCATGACGACCATTATGGCAACACCGTCGCCATGACGACCAGTATGACATCATCGTCGCCATGACGACCATTATGACATCATCGTCGCCATGACGACCATTATGACGTCATCGTCGCCATGACGACCATTATGACATCATCGTCGCTATGACGACCATTATGACATCATCGTCGCCATGACGACCATTATGACATCACCGTCGCCATGACGACCATTATGACATCACCAAAGCCATGACAACCATATTGACATCATCGTCGCCATGACGACCATTATGACATCATCGTCGCCATGACGACCATTATGACATCACCAAAGCCATGACCACCATACTGACATCATCGTCGCCATGACGACCATTCTGACATCACCATTGCCATGACTGCCATTATGACATCACCGTCGCCATGACGACCATTATGACATCACCGTCGCCATGACGACCATTATGACATCACCAAAGCCATGACCACCATACTGACATCATCGTCGCCATGACGACCATTATGACATCATCGTCGCCATGACGACCATTATGGCAACACTGTCGCCATGACGACCATCATGACATCATCGTCGGCATGACGACCATTATGACATTATCGTCGCCATGACGACCATTATGGCAACACCGTCGCCATGACGACCAGTATGACATCATCGTCGCCATGACGACCATTATGACATCATCGTCGCCATGACGACCATTATGACGTCATCGTCGCCATGACGACCATTATGACGTCATCGTCGCCATGATGACCATTATGACATCATCGTCGCCATGACGACCATTATGGCAACACCGTCGCCATGACGACAGTATGACATCATCGTCGCCATGACGACCATTATGACATTATCGCCGCCGTGACGAACATTATGACATCATCGTCGCCGTGACGACCATTATGACATCATCGTCGCCATGACGACCATTATGACATCACCATCGCCATGACAACCATATTGACATCATCGTCGCCATGACGACCATTATGACATCATCGTCTCCATGACGACCATTATGACATCACCAAAGCCATGACCACCATACTGACATCATCGTCGCCATGACGACCATTCTGACATCACCATTGACATGACGACCATTATGACATCACCGTCGCCATGACGACCATTATGGCAACACCGTCGCCATGACGACCATTATGACATCACCAAAGCCATGACCACCATACTGACATCACCGTCGCCATGACGACCATTATGACATCACCGTCGCCATGACGATCATTATGACATCATCATCGCCATGACGACCATTATGGCAACACCGTCGCCATGACGACCAGTATGACATCATCGTCGCCATGACTACCATTATGGCAACACCGTCGCCATGACGACCAGTATGACATCATCGTCGCCATGACTACCATTATGACATCATCGTTGCCATGACGACCATTATGACATCACCAAAGCCATGACAACCATATTGACATCATCGTCGCCATGACGACCAGTATGACATCATCGTCGCCATGACGACAATTATGACATCACCGTCGCCGTGACGACCATTATGACATCATCGTCGCCATGACAACCATTATGACATCACCGTCGCCATGACGACCATTATGACATCACCAAAGCCATGACAACCATATTGACATCATCGTCGCCATGACGACCATTATGACATCATCGTCGCCATGACGACCATTATGACATCACCAAAGCCATGACCACCATACTGACATCATCGTCGCCATGACGACCATTCTGACATCACCATTGCCATGACGACCATTATGACATCAACGTCGCCATGACGACCATTATGACATCACCAAAGCCATGACCACCATACTGACATCATCGTCGCCATGACGACCATTATGACATCATCGTCGCTATGACGACCATTATGACATCATCGTCGACATGACGACCATTATGGCAACACCGTCGCCATGACGACCATTATGACGTCATTGTCGGCATGACGACCATTATGACATCATCGTCGCCATGACGACCATTATGGCAATACCGTCGCCATGACGACCAGTATGACATCATCGTCGCCATGACGACCATTATGACATCATCGTCGCCAAAACGACCATTATGACATCATCGTCGCCATGACGACCATTATGACATCAATAAAGCCATGACCACCACACTGACATCATCGTCGCCATGACGACCATTCTGACATCACCAAAGCCATGACCACCATACTGACATCATCGTCGCCATGACGACCATTATGACATCATCGTCGGCATGACGACCATTATGACATCATCGTCGCCATGACGACTATTATGACATCACCGTCGCAATGACGACCATTATGACATCACCGTCGCCATGACGACCATTATGACATCATCGTCGCCATGACGACCATTCTGACATCACCATTGCCATGACGACCATTATGACATCATCTTCGCCATGACGACCATTATGGCAACACCGTCGCCATGACGACCAGTATGACATCATCGTTGCCATGACGACCATTATGACATCACCAAAGCCATGACCACCATACTGACATCATCGTCGCCATGACGACCATTATGACATCATCGTCGCCATGACGACCATTATGACATCATCGTTGCCATGACGACCATTATGACATCACCAAAGCCATGACCACCATACTGACATCATCGTCGGCATGACGACCATTATGACATCACCATCGCCATGACGACCATTATGACATCATCATCGCCATGACGACCATTATGGCAACACCGTCGCCATGACGACCAGTATGACATCATCGTCGCCATGACGACCATTATGACATCATCGTCGCCATGACGACCATTATGACGTCATCGTCGCCATGACGACCATTATGACATCATCGTCGCTATGACGACCATTATGACATCATCGTCGCCATGACGACCATTATGACATCACCGTCGCCATGACGACCATTATGACATCACCAAAGCCATGACAACCATATTGACATCATCGTCGCCATGACGACCATTATGACATCATCGTCGCCATGACGACCATTATGACATCACCAAAGCCATGACCACCATACTGACATCATCGTCGCCATGACGACCATTCTGACATCACCATTGCCATGACTGCCATTATGACATCACCGTCGCCATGACGACCATTATGACATCATCGTCGCCATGACGACCATTATGGCAACACTGTCGCCATGACGACCATCATGACATCATCGTCGGCATGACGACCATTATGACATTATCGTCGCCATGACGACCATTATGGCAACACCGTCGCCATGACGACCAGTATGACATCATCGTCGCCATGACGACCATTATGACATCATCGTCGCCATGACGACCATTATGACATCATCTTCGCCATGATGACCATTATGACATCATCGTCGCCATGACGACCATTATGACGTCATCGTCGCCATGACGACCATTATGACGTCATCGTCGCCATGATGACCATTATGACATCATCGTCGCCATGACGACCATTATGGCAACACCGTCGCCATGACGACAGTATGACATCATCGTCGCCATGACGACCATTATGACATTACCGCCGCCGTGACGAACATTATGACATCATCGTCGCCGTGACGACCATTATGACATCATCGTCGCCATGACGACCATTATGACATCACCATCGCCATGACAACCATATTGACATCATCGTCGCCATGACGACCATTATGACATCATCGTCTCCATGACGACCATTATGACATCACCAAAGCCATGACCACCATACTGACATCATCGTCGCCATGACGACCATTCTGACATCACCATTGACATGACGACCATTATGACATCACTGTCGCCATGACGACCATTATGGCAACACCGTCGCCATGACGACCATTATGACATCACCAAAGCCATGACCACCATACTGACATCACCGTCGCCATGACGACCATTATGACATCACCGTCGCCATGACGACCATTAAGACATCACCAAAGCCATGACCACCATACTGACATCATCGTCGCCATGACGACCATTATGATATCATCGTCGCCATGACGACCATTATGGCAACACCGTCGCCATGACGACCATTTTGACATCATCGTCGGCTTGACGACCATTATGACATCATCGTCGCCATGACGACTATTATGACATCACCGTCGCCATGACGACCATTATGACATCATCGTCGCCATGACGACCATTATGACGTCATCGTCGCCATGACGACCATTATGACGTCATCGTCGCCATGACGACCATTATGACATCATCGTCGGCATGACGACCATTATGACGTCATCGTCGCCATGACAACCATTATGACATCATCGTCGGCATGACGACCATTATGACATCATCGTCGGCATGACGACCATTATGACATCACCGTCGCCATGACGATCATTATGACATCATCGTCGCCATGACGACCATTATGGCAACACCGTCGCCATGACGACCAGTATGACATCATCGTCGCCATGACTACCATTATGACATCATCGTCGCCATGATGACCATTATGACGTCATCGTTGCCATGACGACCATTATGACATCATCGTCGCCATGACGACCAATATGACGTCATCGTCGCCATGACGACCATTATGGCAACACCGTCGCCATGACGACCAGTATGACATCATCGTCGCCATGACGACAATTATGACATCACCGTCGCCGTGACGACCATTATGACATCATCGTCGCCATGACAACCATTATGACATCACCGTCGCCTTGACGACCATTATGACATCACCAAAGCCATGACAACCATATTGACATCATCGTCGTCATGACGACCATTATGACATCATCGTCGCCATGACGACCATTATGACATCACCAAAGCCATGACCACCATACTGACATCACCGTCGCCATGACGACCATTCTGACATCACCATTGCCATGACGACCATTATGACATCACCGTCGCCATGACGACCATTATGACATCACCAAAGCCATGAACACCATACTGACATCATCGTCGCCATGACGACCGTTATGACATCATCGTCGGCATGACGACCATTATGACATCATCGTCGCCATGATGACCATTATGGCAATACCGTCGCCATGACGACCAGCATGACATCATCGTCGCCATGACGACCATTATGACATTATCGTCGCCATGACGACCATTATGACATCATCGTCGCCATGACGACCATTATGACATCACCAAAGCCATGACCACCATACTGACATCATCGTCGCCATGACGACCATTCTGACATCACCATTGCCATGACGACCATTATGACATCACCAAAGCCATGACCACCATACTGACATCATCGTCGCCATGACGACCATTATGACATCATCGTCGCCATGACGACTATTATGACATCACCGTCGCCATGACGACCATTATGACATCATCGTCGGCAAGACGACCATTATGACATCATCGTCGCCATGACGACCATTATGACATCATCTTCGCCATGACGACCATTATGACATCATCGTCGGTATGACGACCATTTTGACATCATCGTCGCCATGACGACCATCATGACATCATCGTCGCCATGACGACCATTATGGCAACACCGTCGCCATGACGACCAGTATGACATCATCGTCGCCATGACTACCATTATGGCAACACCGTCGCCATGACGACCAGTATGACATCATCGTCGCCATGACTACCATTATGACATCATCGTCGCCATGACGACCATTATGGCAACACCGTCGCCTTAACGACCAGTATGACATCATCGTCGCCATGACGACCATATGACATCATCGTCGCCATGACGACCATTATGGCAACACCGTCGCCATGACGACCATTATGACATCACCGTCGCGGTGACGACCATTATGACATCATCGTCGCCGTGACGACCATCATGACATCATCGTCGCCATGACGACCATTATGACATCACCGTCGCCATGACGACCATTATGACATCACCAAAGCCATTACAACCATATTGACATCATCGTCGGCATGACGACCATTATGACATCATCGTCGCCATGAAGACTATTATGACATCACCGTCGCCATGACGACCATTATGACATCATCTTCGCCATGACGACCATTATGACATCATCGTCGGCATGACGACCATTATGACATCACCGTCGCCATGACGATCATTATGACATCATCGTCGCCATGACGACCATTATGGCAACACCGTCGCCATGACGACCAGTATGACATCATCGTCGCCATGACTACCATTATGGCAACACCGTCGCCATGACGACCAGTATGACATCATCGTCGCCATGACTACCATTATGACATCATCGTCGCCATGACGACCATTATGGCAACACCGTCGCCATGACGACCATTATGGCAACACCGTCGCCATGACGACCAGTATGACATCATCGTCGCCATGACGACAATTATGACATCACCGTCGCCGTGACGACCATTATGACATCATCGTCGCCATGACGACCATTATGACATCACCGTCGCCATGACGACCATTATGACATCACCAAAGCCATGACAACCATAGTGACATCATCGTCGCCATGACGACCATTATGACATCATCGTCGCCATGACGACCATTATGACATCACCAAAGCCATGACCACCATACTGACATCATCGTCGCCATGACGACCATTCTGACATCATCGTCGACATGACGACCATTATGGCAACACCGTCGCCATGACGACCATTATGACATCATTGTCAGCATGACGACCGTTATGACATGATCGTCGCCATGACGACCATTATGGCAATACCGTCGCCATGACGACCGGTATGACATCATCGTCGCCATGACGACCATTATGACATCATCGTCGCCATGACGACCATTATGGCAACACCGTCGCCTTGACGACCATTATGACATCACCAAAGCCATGACAACCATATTGACATCATCGTCGTCATGACGACCATTATGACATCATCGTCGCCATGACGACCATTATGACATCACCAAAGCCATGACCACCATACTGACATCACCGTCGCCATGACGACCATTCTGACATCACCATTGCCATGACGACCATTATGACATCACCGTCGCCATGACGACCATTATGACATCACCAAAGCCATGAACACCATACTGACATCATCGTCGCCATGACGACCGTTATGACATCATCGTCGGCATGACGACCATTATGACATCATCGTCGCCATGATGACCATTATGGCAATACCGTCGCCATGACGACCAGCATGACATCATCGTCGCCATGACGACCATTATGACATTATCGTCGCCATGACGACCATTATGACATCATCGTCGCCATGACGACCATTATGACATCACCAAAGCCATGACCACCATACTGACATCATCGTCGCCATGACGACCATTCTGACATCACCATTGCCATGACGACCATTATGACATCACCAAAGCCATGACCACCATACTGACATCATCGTCGCCATGACGACCATTATGACATCATCGTCGCCATGACGACTATTATGACATCACCGTCGCCATGACGACCATTATGACATCATCGTCGGCAAGACGACCATTATGACATCATCGTCGCCATGACGACCATTATGACATCATCTTCGCCATGACGACCATTATGACATCATCGTCGGTATGACGACCATTTTGACATCATCGTCGCCATGACGACCATCATGACATCATCGTCGCCATGACGACCATTATGGCAACACCGTCGCCATGACGACCAGTATGACATCATCGTCGCCATGACTACCATTATGGCAACACCGTCGCCATGACGACCAGTATGACATCATCGTCGCCATGACTACCATTATGACATCATCGTCGCCATGACGACCATTATGGCAACACCGTCGCCTTAACGACCAGTATGACATCATCGTCGCCATGACGACCATATGACATCATCGTCGCCATGACGACCATTATGGCAACACCGTCGCCATGACGACCATTATGACATCACCGTCGCGGTGACGACCATTATGACATCATCGTCGCCGTGACGACCATCATGACATCATCGTCGCCATGACGACCATTATGACATCACCGTCGCCATGACGACCATTATGACATCACCAAAGCCATTACAACCATATTGACATCATCGTCGGCATGACGACCATTATGACATCATCGTCGCCATGAAGACTATTATGACATCACCGTCGCCATGACGACCATTATGACATCATCTTCGCCATGACGACCATTATGACATCATCGTCGGCATGACGACCATTATGACATCACCGTCGCCATGACGATCATTATGACATCATCGTCGCCATGACGACCATTATGGCAACACCGTCGCCATGACGACCAGTATGACATCATCGTCGCCATGACTACCATTATGGCAACACCGTCGCCATGACGACCAGTATGACATCATCGTCGCCATGACTACCATTATGACATCATCGTCGCCATGACGACCATTATGGCAACACCGTCGCCATGACGACCATTATGGCAACACCGTCGCCATGACGACCAGTATGACATCATCGTCGCCATGACGACAATTATGACATCACCGTCGCCGTGACGACCATTATGACATCATCGTCGCCATGACGACCATTATGACATCACCGTCGCCATGACGACCATTATGACATCACCAAAGCCATGACAACCATAGTGACATCATCGTCGCCATGACGACCATTATGACATCATCGTCGCCATGACGACCATTATGACATCACCAAAGCCATGACCACCATACTGACATCATCGTCGCCATGACGACCATTCTGACATCATCGTCGACATGACGACCATTATGGCAACACCGTCGCCATGACGACCATTATGACATCATTGTCAGCATGACGACCGTTATGACATGATCGTCGCCATGACGACCATTATGGCAATACCGTCGCCATGACGACCGGTATGACATCATCGTCGCCATGACGACCATTATGACATCATCGTCGCCATGACGACCATTATGGCAACACCGTCGCCTTGACGACCAGTATGACATCATCGTCGCCATGACGACCATTCTGACATCACCATTGCCATGACGACCATTTTGACATCACCGTCGCCATGACGACCATTTTGACATCACCGTCGCCATGACGACCATTATGACATCACCAAAGCCATGACCACCATACTGACATCATCGTCGCCATGACGACCATTATGACATCATCGTCGCCATGACGACCATTATGACATCATCGTTGCCATGACGACCATTATGACATCACCAAAGCCATGACCACCATACTGACATCATCGTCGGCATGACGACCATTATGACATCACCGTCGCCATGACGACCATTATGACATCACCATCGCCATGACGACCATTATGGCAACACCGTCGCCATGACGACCAGTATGACATCATCGTCGCCATGACGACCAGTATGACATCATCGTCGCCATGACGACCAGTATGACATCATCGTCGCCATGACGACCATTATGACATCATCATCGCCATGACGACCATTATGACGTCATCGTCGCCATGACGACCATTATGACATCATCGGCGCTATGACGACCATTATGACATCATCGGCGCCGTGACGACCATTATGACATCATCGTCGCCATGACGACCATTATGACATCACCGTCGCCATGACGACCATTATGACATCACCGAAGCCATGACAACCATATTGACATAATCGTCGCCATGACGACCATTATGACATCATCGTCGCCATGACGACCATTATGACATCACCAAAGCCATGACCACCATACTGACATCATCGTCGCCATGACGACCATTCTGACATCACCATTGCCATGACGGCCATTATGACATCACCGTCGCCATGACGACCATTATGACATCACCAAAGCCATGACCACCATACTGACATCATCGTCGCCATGACGACCATTATGACATCATCGTCGCTATGACGACCATTATGACATCATCGTCGACATGACGACCATTATGGCAACACCGTCGCCATGACGACCATTATGACGTCATTGTCGGCATGACGACCATTATGACATCATCGTCGCCATGACGACCATTATGGCAATACCGTCGCCATGACGACCAGTATGGCATCATCGTCGCCATGACGACCATTATGACATCATCATCGCCATGACGACCATTATGACGTCATCGTCGCCATGACGACCATTATGACATCATCGTCGCCATGACGACCATTATGACATCATCGTCGCCATGACGACCATTATGGTAACACCGTCGCCATGACGACCAGTATGACATCATCGTCGCCATGACGACCATTATGACATCACCGTCGCCGTGACGATCATTATGACATCACCGTCGCCGTGACGACCATTATGACATCATCGTCACCATGACGACCATTATGACATCACCGTCGCCATGACGAACTTTATGACATCACCAAAGCCATGACAACCATATTGACATCATCGTCGCCAAAACGACCATTATGACATCATCGTCGCCATGACGACCATTATGACATCAATAAAGCCATGACCACCACACTGACATCATCGTCGCCATGACGACCATTCTGACATCACCATTGCCATGACGACCATTATGTCATCACCGTCGCCATGACGACCATTATGACATCACCAAAGCCATGACCACCATACTGACATCATCGTCGCCATGACGACCATTATGACATCATCGTCGGCATGACGACCATTATGACATCATCGTCGCCATGACGACTATTATGACATCACCGTCGCAATGACGACCATTATGACATCACCGTCGCCATGACGACCATTATGACATCATCGTCGCCATGACGACCATTCTGACATCACCATTGCCATGACGACCATTATGACATCATCTTCGCCATGACGACCATTATGGCAACACCGTCGCCATGACGACCAGCATGACATCATCGTTGCCATGACGACCATTATGACATCACCAAAGCCATGACCACCATACTGACATCATCGTCGCCATGACGACCATTATGACATCATCGTCGCCATGACGACCATTATGACATTATCGTTGCCATGACGACCATTATGACATCACCAAAGCCATGACCACCATACTGACATCATCGTCGGCATGACGACCATTATGACATCACCATCGCCATGACGACCATTATGACATCATCATCGCCATGACGACCATTATGGCAACACCGTCGCCATGACGACCAGTATGACATCATCGTCGCCATGACGACCATTATGACATCATCGTCGCCATGACGACCATTATGACGTCATCGTCGCCATGACGACCATTATGACATCATCGTCGCTATGACGACCATTATGACGTCATCGTCGCCATGACGACCATTATGACATAATCGTCGCCATGACGACCATTATGACATCACCGTCGCCATGACGACCATTATGACATCACCAAAGCCATGACAACCATATTGACATCATCGTCGCCATGACGACCATTATGACATCATCGTCGCCATGACGACCATTATGACATCACCAAAGCCATGACCACCATACTGACATCATCGTCGCCATGACGACCATTCTGACATCACCATTGCCATGACTGCCATTATGACATCACCGTCGCCATGACGACCATTATGACATCACCGTCGCCATGACGACCATTATGACATCACCAAAGCCATGACCACCATACTGACATCATCGTCGCCATGACGACCATTATGACATCATCGTCGCCATGACGACCATTATGGCAACACTGTCGCCATGACGACCATCATGACATCATCGTCGGCATGACGACCATTATGACATTATCGTCGCCATGACGACCATTATGGCAACACCGTCGCCATGACGACCAGTATGACATCATCGTCGCCATGACGACCATTATGACATCATCGTCGCCATGACGACCATTATGACGTCATCGTCGCCATGATGACCATTATGACATCATCGTCGCCATGACGACCATTATGGCAACACCGTCGCCATGACGACAGTATGAAATCATCGTCGCCATGACTACCATTATGGCAACACCGTCGCCATGACGACCAGTATGACATCATCGTCGCCATGACTACCATTATGACATCATCGTCGCCATGACGACCATTATGGCAACACCGTCGCCATGACGACCAGTATGACATCATCGTCGCCATGACGACAATTATGACATCACCGTCGCCGTGACGACCATTATGACATCATCGTCGCCATGACGACCATTATGACATCACCGTCGCCATGACGACCATTATGACATCACCAAAGCCATGACAACCATATTGACATCATCGTCGCCATGACGACCATTATGACATCATCGTCGCCATGACGACCATTATGACATCACCAAAGCCATGACCACCATACTGACATCATCGTCGCCATGACGACCATTCTGACATCACCATTGCCATGACGACCATTATGACATCAACGTCGCCATGACGACCATTATGACATCACCAAAGCCATGACCACCATACTGACATCATCGTTGCCATGACGACGATTATGACATCATCGTCGCCATGACGACCATTATGACATCATCGTCGACATGACGACCATTATGGCAACACCGTCGCCATGACGACCATTATGACATCATTGTCAGCATGACGACCGTTATGACATCATCGTCGCCATGACGACCATTATGGCAATACCGTCGCCATGACGACCAGTATGACATCATCGTCGCCATGACGACCATTATGACATCATCGTCGCCATGACGACCATTATGACGTCATCGTCGCTATGACGACCATTATGACATCATCGTCGCCATGACGACCATTATGGCAACACCGTCGCCTTGACGACCAGTATGACATCATCGTCGCCATGACGACCATTCTGACATCACCATTGCCATGACGACCATTTTGACATCACCGTCGCCATGACGACCATTTTGACATCACCGTCGCCATGACGACCATTATGACATCACCAAAGCCATGACCACCATACTGACATCATCGTCGCCATGACGACCATTATGACATCATCGTCGCCATGACGACCATTATGACATCATCGTTGCCATGACGACCATTATGACATCACCAAAGCCATGACCACCATACTGACATCATCGTCGGCATGACGACCATTATGACATCACCGTCGCCATGACGACCATTATGACATCACCATCGCCATGACGACCATTATGGCAACACCGTCGCCATGACGACCAGTATGACATCATCGTCGCCATGACGACCAGTATGACATCATCGTCGCCATGACGACCAGTATGACATCATCGTCGCCATGACGACCATTATGACATCATCGTCGCCATGACGACCATTATGACGTCATCGTCGCCATGACGACCATTATGACATCATCGGCGCTATGACGACCATTATGACATCATCGGCGCCGTGACGACCATTATGACATCATCGTCGCCATGACGACCATTATGACATCACCGTCGCCATGACGACCATTATGACATCACCGAAGCCATGACAACCATATTGACATAATCGTCGCCATGACGACAATTATGACATCATCGTCGCCATGATGACCATTATGACATCACCAAAGCCATGACCACCATACTGACATCATCGTCGCCATGACGACCATTCTGACATCACCATTGCCATGACGGCCATTATGACATCACCGTCGCCATGACGACCATTATGACATCACCAAAGCCATGACCACCATACTGACATCATCGTCGCCATGACGACCATTATGACATCATCGTCGCTATGACGACCATTATGACATCATCGTCGACATGACGACCATTATGGCAACACCGTCGCCATGACGACCATTATGACGTCATTGTCGGCATGACGACCATTATGACATCATCGTCGCCATGACGACCATTATGGCAATACCGTCGCCATGACGACCAGTATGACATCATCGTCGCCATGACGACCATTATGACATCATCGTCGCCATGACGACCATTATGACATCACCAAAGCCATGACCACCATACTGACATCATCGTCGCCATGACGACCATTATGACATCATCGTCGCCATGACGACCATTATGGCAACACTGTCGCCATGACGACCATCATGACATCATCGTCGGCATGACGACAATTATGACATTATCGTCGCCATGACGACCATTATGGCAACACCGTCGCCATGACGACCAGTATGACATCATCGTCGCCATGACGACCATTATGACATCATCGTCGCCATGACGACCATTATGACGTCATCGTCGCCATGATGACCATTATGACATCATCGTCGCCATGACGACCATTATGGCAACACCGTCGCCATGATGACAGTATGACATCATCGTCGCCATGACTACCATTATGGCAACACCGTCCCCATGACGACCAGTATGACATCATCGTCGCCATGACTACCATTATGACATCATCGTCGCCATGACGACCATTATGGCAACACAGTCGCCATGACGACCAGTATTACATCATCGTCGCCATGACGACAATTATGACATCACCGTCGCCGTGACGACCATTATGACATCATCGTCGCCATGACGACCATTATGACATCACCGTCGCCATGACGACCATTATGACATCACCAAAGCCATGACAACCATATTGACATCATCGTCGCCATGACGACCATTATGACATCATCGTCGCCATGACGACCATTATGACATCACCAAAGCCATGACCACCATACTGACATCATCGTCGCCATGACGACCATTCTGACATCACCATTGCCATGACGACCATTATGACATCATCGTCGCCATGACGACCATTCTGACATCACCATTGCCATGACGACCATTTTGACATCACCGTCGCCATGACGACCATTTTGACATCACCGTCGCCATGACGACCATTATGACATCACCAAAGCCATGACCACCATACTGACATCATCGTCGCCATGACGACCATTATGACATCATCGTCGCCATGACGACCATTATGACATCATCGTTGCCATGACGACCATTATGACATCACCAAAGCCATGACCACCATACTGACATCATCGTCGGCATGACGACCATTATGACATCACCGTCGCCATGACGACCATTATGACATCACCATCGCCATGACGACCATTATGGCAACACCGTCGCCATGACGACCAGTATGACATCATCGTCGCCATGACGACCAGTATGACATCATCGTCGCCATGACGACCAGTATGACATCATCGTCGCCATGACGACCATTATGACATCATCATCGCCATGACGACCATTATGACGTCATCGTCGCCATGACGACCATTATGACATCATCGGCGCTATGACGACCATTATGACATCATCGGCGCCGTGACGACCATTATGACATCATCGTCGCCATGACGACCATTATGACATCACCGTCGCCATGACGACCATTATGACATCACCGAAGCCATGACAACCATATTGACATAATCGTCGCCATGACGACCATTATGACATCATCGTCGCCATGATGACCATTATGACATCACCAAAGCCATGACCACCATACTGACATCATCGTCGCCATGACGACCATTCTGACATCACCATTGCCATGACGGCCATTATGACATCACCGTCGCCATGACGACCATTATGACATCACCAAAGCCATGACCACCATACTGACATCATCGTCGCCATGACGACCATTATGACATCATCGTCGCTATGACGACCATTATGACATCATCGTCGACATGACGACCATTATGGCAACACCGTCGCCATGACGACCATTATGACGTCATTGTCGGCATGACGACCATTATGACATCATCGTCGCCATGACGACCATTATGGCAATACCATCGCCATGACGACCAGTATGACATCATCGTCGGCATGACGACCATTATGACATCATCGTCGCCATGACGACCATTATGACGTCATCGTCGCCATGACGACCATTATGACATCATCGTCGCCATGACGACCATTATGACATCATCGTCGCCATGACGACCATTATGGTAACACCGTCGCCATGACGACCAGTATGACATCATCGTCGCCATGACGACCATTATGACATCACCGTCGCCGTGACGATCATTATGACATCACCGTCGCCGTGACGACCATTATGACATCATCGTCGCCATGACGACCATTATGACATCACCGTCGCCATGACGAACTTTATGACATCACCAAAGCCATGACAACCATATTGACATCATCGTCGCCAAAACGACCATTATGACATCATCGTCGCCATGACGACCATTATGACATCAATAAAGCCATGACCACCACACTGACATCATCGTCGCCATGACGACCATTCTGACATCACCATTGCCATGACGACCATTATGACATCACCGTCGCCATGACGACCATTATGACATCACCAAAGCCATGACCACCATACTGACATCATCGTCGCCATGACGACCATTATGACATCATCGTCGGCATGACGACCATTATGACATCATCGTCGCCATGACGACTATTATGACATCACCGTCGCAATGACGACCATTATGACATCACCGTCGCCATGACGACCATTATGACATCATCGTCGCCATGACGACCATTCTGACATCACCATTGCCATGACGACCATTATGACATCATCTTCGCCATGACGACCATTATGGCAACACCGTCGCCATGACGACCAGCATGACATCATCGTTGCCATGACGACCATTATGACATCACCAAAGCCATGACCACCATACTGACATCATCGTCGCCATGACGACCATTATGACATCATCGTCGCCATGACGACCATTATGACATTATCGTTGCCATGACGACCATTATGACATCACCAAAGCCATGACCACCATACTGACATCATCGTCGGCATGACGACCATTATGACATCACCATCGCCATGACGACCATTATGACATCATCATCGCCATGACGACCATTATGGCAACACCGTCGCCATGACGACCAGTATGACATCATCGTCGCCATGACGACCATTATGACATCATCGTCGCCATGACGACCATTATGACGTCATCGTCGCCATGACGACCATTATGACATCATCGTCGCTATGACGACCATTATGACGTCATCGTCGCCATGACGACCATTATGACATCATCGTCGCCATGACGACCATTATGACATCACCGTCGCCATGACGACCATTATGACATCACCAAAGCCATGACAACCATATTGACATCATCGTCGCCATGACGACCATTATGACATCATCGTCGCCATGACGACCATTATGACATCACCAAAGCCATGACCACCATACTGACATCATCGTCGCCATGACGACCATTCTGACATCACCATTGCCATGACTGCCATTATGACATCACCGTCGCCATGACGACCATTATGACATCACCGTCGCCATGACGACCATTATGACATCACCAAAGCCATGACCACCATACTGACATCATCGTCGCCATGACGACCATTATGACATCATCGTCGCCATGACGACCATTATGGCAACACTGTCGCCATGACGACCATCATGACATCATAGTCGGCATGACGACCATTATGACATTATCGTCGCCATGACGACCATTATGGCAACACCGTCGCCATGACAACCAGTATGACATCATCGTCGCCATGACGACCATTATGACATCATCGTCGCCATGACGACCATTATGACGTCATCGTCGCCATGATGACCATTATGACATCATCGTCGCCATGACGACCATTATGGCAACACCGTCGCCATGACGACAGTATGACATCATCGTCGCCATGACTACCATTATGGCAACACCGTCGCCATGATGACCAGTATGACATCATCGTCGCCATGACTACCATTATGACATCATCGTCGCCATGACGACCATTATGGCAACACCGTCGCCATGACGACCAGTATGACATCATCGTCGCCATGACGACAATTATGACATCACCGTCGCCGTGACGACCATTATGACATCATCGTCGCCATGACGACCATTATGACATCACCGTCGCCATGACGACCATTATGACATCACCAAAGCCATGACAACCATATTGACATCATCGTCGCCATGACGACCATTATGACATCATCGTCGCCATGACGACCATTATGACATCACCAAAGCCATGACCACCATACTGACATCATCGTCGCCATGACGACCATTCTGACATCACCATTGCCATGACGACCATTATGACATCAACGTCGCCATGACGACCATTATGACATCACCAAAGCCATGACCACCATACTGACATCATCGTTGCCATGACGACGATTATGACATCATCGTCGCCATGACGACCATTATGACATCATCGTCGACATGACGACCATTATGGCAACACCGTCGCCATGACGACCATTATGACATCATTGTCAGCATGACGACCGTTATGACATCATCGTCGCCATGACGACCATTATGGCAATACCGTCGCCATGACGACCAGTATGACATCATCGTCGCCATGACGACCATTATGACATCATCGTCGCCATGACGACCATTATGACGTCATCGTCGCTATGACGACCATTATGACATCATCGTCGCCATGACGACCATTATGGCAACACCGTCGCCTTGACGACCAGTATGACATCATCGTCGCCATGACGACCATTCTGACATCACCATTGCCATGACGACCATTTTGACATCACCGTCGCCATGACGACCATTTTGACATCACCGTCGCCATGACGACCATTATGACATCACCAAAGCCATGACCACCATACTGACATCATCGTCGCCATGACGACCATTATGACATCATCGTCGCCATGACGACCATTATGACATCATCGTTGCCATGACGACCATTATGACATCACCAAAGCCATGACCACCATACTGACATCATCGTCGGCATGACGACCATTATGACATCACCGTCGCCATGACGACCATTATGACATCACCATCGCCATGACGACCATTATGGCAACACCGTCGCCATGACGACCAGTATGACATCATCGTCGCCATGACGACCAGTATGACATCATCGTCGCCATGACGACCAGTATGACATCATCGTCGCCATGACGACCATTATGACATCATCATCGCCATGACAACCATTATGACGTCATCGTCGCCATGACGACCATTATGACATCATCGGCGCTATGACGACCATTATGACATCATCGGCGCCGTGACGACCATTATGACATCATCGTCGCCATGACGACCATTATGACATCACCGTCGCCATGACGACCATTATGACATCACCGAAGCCATGACCACCATACTGACATCATCGTCGCCATGACGACCATTATGACATCATCGTCGCTATGACGACCATTATGACATCATCGTCGACATGACGACCATTATGGCAACACCGTCGCCATGACGACCATTATGACGTCATTGTCGGCATGACGACCATTATGACATCATCGTCGCCATGACGACCATTATGGCAATACCGTCGCCATGACGACCAGCATGACATCATCGTCGCCATGACGACCATTATGACATCATCGTCGCCATGACGACCATTATGACATCACCAAAGCCATGACCACCATACTGACATCATCGTCGCCATGACGACCATTATGACATCATCGTCGCCATGACGACCATTATGGCAACACTGTCGCCATGACGACCATCATGACATCATCGTCGGCATGACGACCATTATGACATTATCGTCGCCATGACGACCATTATGGCAACACCGTCGCCATGACGACCAGTATGACATCATCGTCGCCATGACGACCATTATGACATCATCGTCGCCATGACGACCATTATGACGTCATCGTCGCCATGATGACCATTATGACATCATCGTCGCCATGACGACCATTATGGCAACACCGTCGCCATGACGACAGTATGACATCATCGTCGCCATGACTACCATTATGGCAACACCGTCGCCATGACGACCAGTATGACATCATCGTCGCCATGACTACCATTATGACATCATCGTCGCCATGACGACCATTATGGCAACACCGTCGCCATGACGACCAGTATGACATCATCGTCGCCATGACGACAATTATGACATCACCGTCGCCGTGACGACCATTATGACATCATCGTCGCCATGACGACCATTATGACATCACCGTCGCCATGACGACCATTATGACATCACCAAAGCCATGACAACCATATTGACATCATCGTCGCCATGACGACCATTATGACATCATCGTCGCCATGACGACCATTATGACATCACCAAAGCCATGACCACCATACTGACATTATCGTCGCCATGACGACCATTCTGACATCACCATTGCCATGACGACCATTATGACATCAACGTCGCCATGACGACCATTATGACATCACCAAAGCCATGACCACCATACTGACATCATCGTTGCCATGACGACGATTATGACATCATCGTCGCCATGACGACCATTATGACATCATCGTCGACATGACGACCATTATGGCAACACCGTCGCCATGACGACCATTATGACATCATTGTCAGCATGACGACCGTTATGACATCATCGTCGCCTTGACGACCATTATGGCAATACCGTCGCCATGACGACCAGTATGACATCATCGTCGCCATGACGACCATTATGACATCATCGTCGCCATGACGACCATTATGACGTCATCGTCGCTATGACGACCATTATGACATCATCGTCGCCATGACGACCATTATGGCAACACCGTCGCCTTGACGACCAGTATGACATCATCGTCGCCATGACGACCATTCTGACATCACCATTGCCATGACGACCATTTTGACATCACCGTCGCCATGACGACCATTTTGACATCACCGTCGCCATGACGACCATTATGACATCACCAAAGCCATGACCACCATACTGACATCATCGTCGCCATGACGACCATTATGACATCATCGTCGCCATGACGAAAATTATGACATCATCGTTGCCATGACGACCATTATGACATCACCAAAGCCATGACCACCATACTGACATCATCGTCGGCATGACGACCATTATGACATCACCGTCGCCATGACGACCATTATGACATCACCATCGCCATGACGACCATTATGGCAACACCGTCGCCATGACGACCAGTATGACATCATCGTCGCCATGACGACCAGTATGACATCATCGTCGCCATGACGACCAGTATGACATCATCGTCGCCATGACGACCATTATGACATCATCATCGCCATGACGACCATTATGACGTCATCGTCGCCATGACGACCATTATGACATCATCGGCGCTATGACGACCATTATGACATCATCGGCGCCGTGACGACCATTATGACATCATCGTCGCCATGACGACCATTATGACATCACCGTCGCCATGACGACCATTATGACATCACCGAAGCCATGACAACCATATTGACATAATCGTCGCCATGACGACCATTATGACATCATCGTCGCCATGATGACCATTATGACATCACCAAAGCCATGACCACCATACTGACATCATCGTCGCCATGACGACCATTCTGACATCACCATTGCCATGACGGCCATTATGACATCACCGTCGCCATGACGACCATTATGACATCACCAAAGCCATGACCACCATACTGACATCATCGTCGCCATGACGACCATTATGACATCATCGTCGCTATGACGACCATTATGACATCATCGTCGACATGACGACCATTATGGCAACACCGTCGCCATGACGACCATTATGACGTCATTGTCGGCATGACGACCATTATGACATCATCGTCGCCATGACGACCATTATGGCAATACCGTCGCCATGACGACCAGTATGACATCATCGTCGGCATGACGACCATTATGACATCATCGTCGCCATGACGACCATTATGACGTCATCGTCGCCATGACGACCATTATGACATCATCGTCGCCATGACGACCATTATGACATCATCGTCGCCATGACGACCATTATGGTAACACCGTCGCCATGACGACCAGTATGACATCATCGTCGCCATGACGACCATTATGACATCACCGTCGCCGTGACGATCATTATGACATCACCGTCGCCGTGACGACCATTATGACATCATCGTCGCCATGACGACCATTATGACATCACCGTCGCCATGACGAACTTTATGACATCACCAAAGCCATGACAACCATATTGACATCATCGTCGCCAAAACGACCATTATGACATCATCGTCGCCATGATGACCATTATGACATCAATAAAGCCATGACCACCACACTGACATCATCGTCGCCATGACGACCATTCTGACATCACCATTGCCATGACGACCATTATGACATCACCGTCGCCATGACGACCATTATGACATCACCAAAGCCATGACCACCATACTGACATCATCGTCGCCATGACGACCATTATGACATCATCGTCGGCATGACGACCATTATGACATCATCGTCGCCATGACGACTATTATGACATCACCGTCGCAATGACGACCATTATGACATCACCGTCGCCATGACGACCATTATGACATCATCGTCGCCATGACGACCATTCTGACATCACCATTGCCATGACGACCATTATGACATCATCTTCGCCATGACGACCATTATGGCAACACCGTCGCCATGACGACCAGTATGACATCATCGTTGCCATGACGACCATTATGACATCACCAAAGCCATGACCACCATACTGACATCATCGTCGCCATGACGACCATTATGACATCATCGTCGCCATGACGACCATTATGACATCATCGTTGCCATGACGACCATTATGACATCACCATCGCCATGACGACCATTATGACATCATCATCGCCATGACGACCATTATGGCAACACCGTCGCCATGACGACCAGTATGACATCATCGTCGCCATGACGACCATTATGACATCATCGTCGCCATGACGACCATTATGACGTCATCGTCGCCATGACGACCATTATGACATCATCGTCGCTATGACGACCATTATGACGTCATCGTCGCCATGACGACCATTATGACATCATCGTCGCCATGACGACCATTATGACATCACCAAAGCCATGACCACCATACTGACATCATCGTCGCCATGACGACCATTCTGACATCACCATTGCCATGACTGCCATTATGACATCACCGTCGCCATGACGACCATTATGACATCACCGTCGCCATGACGACCATTATGACATCACCAAAGCCATGACCACCATACTGACATCATCGTCGCCATGACGACCATTATGACATCATCGTCGCCATGACGACCACTATGGCAACACTGTCGCCATGACGACCATCATGACATCATCGTCGGCATGACGACCATTATGACATTATCGTCGCCATGACGACCATTATGGCAACACCGTCGCCATGACGACCGGTATGACATCATCGTCGCCATGACGACCATTATGACATCATCGTCGCCATGACGACCATTATGATGTCATCGTCGCCATGATGACCATTATGACATCATCGTCGCCATGACGACCATTATGGCAACACCGTCGCCATGACGACAGTATGACATCATCGTCGCCATGACGACCATTATGACATTACCGCCGCCGTGACGAACATTATGACATCATCGTCGCCGTGACGACCATTATGACATCATCGTCGCCATGACGACCATTATGACATCACCGTCGCCATGACGACCATTATGACATCACCAAAGCCATGACAACCATATTGACATCATCGTCGCCATGGCGACCATTATGACATCATCGTCGCCATGACGACCATTATGACATCACCAAAGCCATGACCACCATACTGACATCATCGTCGCCATGACGACCATTATGATATCATCGTCGCCATGACGACCATTATGGCAACACCGTCGCCATGACGACCATTTTGACATCATCGTCGGCTTGACGACCATTATGACATCATCGTCGCCATGACGACTATTATGACATCACCGTCGCCATGACGACCATTATGACATCATCGTCGCCATGACGACCATTATGACGTCATCGTCGCCATGACGACCATTATGACGTCATCGTCGCCATGACGACCATTATGACATCATCGTCGGCATGACGACCATTATGATGTCATCGTCGCCATGACGACCATTATGACATCATCGTCGGCATGACGACCATTATGACATCATCGTCGGCATGACGACCATTATGACATCACCGTCGCCATGACGATCATTATGACATCATCGTCGCCATGACGACCATTATGGCAACACCGTCGCCATGACGACCAGTATGACATCATCGTCGCCATGACTACCATTA
The DNA here is from genome assembly GCF_046119375.1 of Phyllobates terribilis. Taxonomy (NCBI): domain Eukaryota; kingdom Metazoa; phylum Chordata; class Amphibia; order Anura; family Dendrobatidae; genus Phyllobates; species Phyllobates terribilis. Next base: position 6,790,992 of record NW_027362819.1, read on the forward strand.
TGACATCATCGTCGCCATGATGACCATTATGACGTCATCGTTGCCATGACGACCATTATGACATCATCGTCGCCATGACGACCAATATGACGTCATCGTCGCCATGACGACCATTATGGCAACACCGTCGCCATGACGACCAGTATGACATCATCGTCGCCATGACGACAATTATGACATCACCGTCGCCGTGACGACCATTATGACATCATCGTCGCCATGACAACCATTATGACATCACCGTCGCCTTGACGACCATTATGACATCACCAAAGCCATGACAACCATATTGACATCATTGTCGTCATGACGACCATTATGACATCATCGTCGCCATGACGACCATTATGACATCACCAAAGCCATGACCACCATACTGACATCACCGTCGCCATGACGACCATTCTGACATCACCATTGCCATGACGACCATTATGACATCACCGTCGCCATGACGACCATTATGACATCACCAAAGCCATGACCACCATACTGACATCATCGTCGCCATGACGACCGTTATGACATCATCGTCGGCATGACGACCATTATGACATCATCGTCGCCATGATGACCATTATGGCAATACCGTCGCCATGACGACCAGCATGACATCATCGTCGCCATGACGACCATTATGACATCATCGTCGCCATGACGACCATTATGACATCATCGTCGCCATGACGACCATTATGACATCACCAAAGCCATGACCACCATACTGACATCATCGTCGCCATGACGACCATTCTGACATCACCATTGCCATGACGACCATTATGACATCACCAAAGCCATGACCACCATACTGACATCATCGTCGCCATGACGACCATTATGACATCATCGTCGCCATGACGACTATTATGACATCACCGTCGCCATGACGACCATTATGACATCATCGTCGGCAAGACGACCATTATGACATCATCGTCGCCATGACGACCATTATGACATCATCTTCGCCATGACGACCATTATGACATCATCGTCGGTATGACGACCATTTTGACATCATCGTCGCCATGACGACCATTATGACATCATCGTCGCCATGACGACCATTATGGCAACACCGTCGCCATGACGACCAGTATGACATCATCGTCGCCATGACGACCATTATGACATCATCGTCGCCATGACGACCATTATGACGTCATCGTCGCCATGACGACCATTATGACATCATCGTCGCCGTGACGACCATTATGACGTCATCGTCGCCATGACGACCATTATGACATCATCGTCGCCATGACGACCATATGACATCATCGTCGCCATGACGACCATTATGGCAACACCGTCGCCATGACGACCATTATGACATCACCGTCGCGGTGACGACCATTATGACATCATCGTCGCCGTGACGACCATCATGACATCATCGTCGCCATGACGACCATTATGACATCACCGTCGCCATGACGACCATTATGACATCACCAAAGCCATTACAACCATATTGACATCATCGTCGGCATGACGACCATTATGACATCATCGTCGCCATGAAGACTATTATGACATCACCGTCGCCATGACGACCATTATGACATCATCTTCGCCATGACGACCATTATGACATCGTCGGCATGACGACCATTATGACTTCACCGTCGCCATGACGATCATTATGACATCATCGTCGCCATGACGACCATTATGGCAACACCGTCGCCATGACGACCAGTATGACATAATCGTCGCCATGACTACCATTATGGCAACACCGTCGCCATGACGACCAGTATGACATCATCGTCGCCATGACTACCATTATGACATCATCGTCGCCATGACGACCATTATGGCAACACCGTCGCCATGACGACCAGTATGACATCATCGTCGCCATGACGACAATTATGACATCACCGTCGCCGTGACGACCATTATGACATCATCGTCGCCATGACGACCATTATGACATCACCGTCGCCATGACGACCATTATGACATCACCAAAGCCATGACAACCATATTGACATCATCGTCGCCATGACGACCATTATGACATCATCGTCGCCATGACGACCATTATGACATCACCAAAGCCATGACCACCATACTGACATCATCGTCGCCATGACGACCATTCTGACATCACCATTGCCATGACGACCATTATGACATCAACGTCGCCATGACGACCATTATGACATCACCAAAGCCATGACCACCATACTGACATCATCGTTGCCATGACGACGATTATGACATCATCGTCGCCATGACGACCATTATGACATCATCGTCGACATGACGACCATTATGGCAACACCGTCGCCATGACGACCATTATGACATCATTGTCAGCATGACGACCGTTATGACATCATCGTCGCCATGACGACCATTATGGCAATACCGTCGCCATGACGACCAGTATGACATCATCGTCGCCATGACGACCATTATGACATCATCGTCGCCATGACGACCATTATGACGTCATCGTCGCTATGATGACCATTATGACATCATCGTCGCCATGACGACCATTATGACAACACCGTCGCCTTGACGACCAGTATGACATCATCGTCGCCATGACGACCATTCTGACATCACCATTGCCATGACGACCATTTTGACATCACCGTCGCCATGACGACCATTTTGACATCACCGTCGCCATGACGACCATTATGACATCACCAAAGCCATGACCACCATACTGACATCATCGTCGCCATGACGACCATTATGACATCATCGTCGCCATGACGACCATTATGACATCATCGTTGCCATGACGACCATTATGACATCACCAAAGCCATGACCACCATACTGACATCATCGTCGGCATGACGCCCATTATGACATCACCGTCGCTATGACGACCATTATGACATCACCATCGCCATGACGACCATTATGGCAACACCGTCGCCATGACGACCAGTATGACATCATCGTCGCCATGACGACCAGTATGACATCATCGTCGCCATGACGACCAGTATGACATCATCGTCGCCATGACGACCATTATGACATCATCATCGCCATGACGACCATTATGACGTCATCGTCGCCATGACGACCATTATGACATCATCGGCGCCATGACGACCATTATGACATCATCGGCGCCGTGACGACCATTATGACATCATCGTCGCCATGACGACCATTATGACATCACCGTCGCCATGACGACCATTATGACATCACCGAAGCCATGACAACCATATTGACATAATCGTCGCCATGACGACCATTATTACATCATCGTCGCCATGACTACCATTATGACATCACCAAAGCCATGACCACCATACTGACATCATCGTCGCCATGACGACCATTCTGACATCACCATTGCCATGACGGCCATTATGACATCACCGTCGCCATGACGACCATTATGACATCACCAAAGCCATGACCACCATACTGACATCATCGTCGCCATGACGACCATTATGACATCATCGTCGCCATGACGACCATTATGACATCATCGTCGCCATGACGACCATTATGGCAACACCGTCGCCATGACGACCATCATGACATCATCGTCGGCATGACGACCATTATGACATTATCGTCGCCATGACGACCATTATGGCAACACCGTCGCCATGACGACCAGTATGACATCATCGTCGCCATGACGACCATTATGACATCATCGTCGCCATGACGACCATTATGACGTCATCGTCGCCATGACGACCATTATGACGTCATCGTCACCATGATGACCATTATGACATCATCGTCGCCATGACGACCATTATGGCAACACCGTCGCCATGACGACAGTATGACATCATCGTCGCCATGACGACCATTATGACATTACCGCCGCCGTGACGAACATTATGACATCATCGTCGCCGTGACGACCATTATGACATCATCGTCGCCATGACGACCATTATGACATCACCGTCGCCATGACGACCATTATGACATCACCAAAGCCATGACAACCATATTGACATCATCGTCGCCATGACGACCATTATGACATCATCGTCGCCATGACGACCATTATGACATCACCAAAGCGATGACCACCATACTGACATCATCGTCGCCATGACGACCATTCTGACATCACCATTGACATGACGACTATTATGACATCACCGTCGCCATGACGACCATTATGGCAACACCGTCGCCATGACGACCATTATGACATCACCAAAGCCATGACCACCATACTGACATCACCGTCGCCATGACGACCATTATGACATCACCGTCGCCATGACGACCATTATGACATCATTGTCGCCATGACGACCATTATGACATCATCGTCGCCATGACGACCATTATGACATCATCGTCGCCATGACGACCATTATGACATCATCTTCGCCATGACGACCATTATTACAACATCGTCGCCAAGACGACCATTATGACATCACCGTCGCCATGACGACCATTATGACATCATCGTCGACATGACGACCATTATGGCAACACCGTCGCCATGACGACCATTATGACATCATCGTCGGCATGACGACCATTATGACATCATCGTCGCCATGACGACAATTATGGCAATACCGTCGCCATGACGACCAGTATGACATCATCGTCGCCATGACGACCATTATGACATCATCGTCGCCATGACGACCATTATGACGTTATCGTCGCCATGACGACCATTATGACATCATCGTCGCCATGACGACCATTATGACATCATCGTCGCCATGACGACCATTATGGCAACACCGTCGCCATGACGACCAGTATGACATCATCGTCGCCATGACGACCCTTATGACAACACCGTCGCCGTGACGACCATTATAACATCATCGTCGCCGTGACGACCATTATGACATCATCGTCGCCATGACGACCATTATGACATCACCGTCGCCATGACGACCATTATGACATCACCAAAGCCATGACAACCATATTGACATCATCGTCCCCATTGACGACCATTATGACATCATCATCGCCATGACGACCATTATGACATCACCAAAGCCATTACCACCATACTGACATCATTGTCGCCATGACGACCATTCTGACATCACCATTTCCATGACGACCATTATGACATCACCGTCGCCATGACGACCATTATGACATCACCAAAGCCATGACATCATCGTCGCCATGACGACCATTATGACATCATCGTCGCCATGACGACCATTATGACATCATCGTCGCCATGACGACCATTATGACAACACCGTCGCCATGACGACCATTATGACATCATCGTCGGCATGACGACCATTATGACATCATCGTCGGCATGACGACCATTATGACATCACCGTCGCCATGACGATCATTATGACATCATCGTCGCTATGACGACCATTATGGCAACACCGTCGCCATGACGACCAGTATGACATCATCGTCGCCATGACTACCATTATGACATCATCGTCGCCATGACGACCATTATGACGTCATTGTTGCCATGATGACCATTATGACATCATCGTCGCCATGACGACCAATATGACGTCATCGTCGCCATGACGACCATTATGGCAACACCATCGCCATGACGACCAGTATGACATCATCGTCGCCATGACGACAATTATGACATCACCGTCGCTGTGACGACCATTATGACATCATCGTCGCCATGACGACCATTATGACATCACCGTCGCCTTGACGACCATTATGACATCACCAAAGCCATGACAACCATATTGACATCATCGTCGCCATGACGACCATTATGACATCATCGTCGCCATGACGACCATTATGACATCACCAAAGCCATGACCACCATACTGACATCACCGTCGCCATGACGACCATTCTGACATCACCATTGCCATGACGACCATTATGACATCACCGTCGCCATGACGACCATTATGACATCACCAAAGCCATGACCACCATACTGACATCATCGTCGCCATGACGACCGTTATGACATCATCGTCGGCATGACGACCATTATGACATCATCGTCGCCATGATGACCATTATGGCAATACCGTCGCCATGACAACCAGCATGACATCATCGTCGCCATGACGACCATTATGACATCATCGTCGCCATGACGACCATTATGACATCATCGTCGCCATGACGACCATTATGACATCACCAAAGCCATGACCACCATACTGACATCATCGTCGCCATGACGACCATTCTGACATCACCATTGCCATGACGACCATTATGACATCACCAAAGCCATGACCACCATACTGACATCATCGTCGCCGTGACGACCATTATGACATCATCGTCGCCATGACGACCATTATGACATCACCGTCGCCTTGACGACCATTATGACATCACCAAAGCCATGACAACCATATTGACATCATCGTCGCCATGACGACCATTATGACATCATCGTCGCCATGACGACCATTATGACATCACCAAAGCCATGACCACCATACTGACATCACCGTCGCCATGACGACCATTCTGACATCACCATTGCCATGACGACCATTATGACATCACCGTCGCCATGACGACCATTATGACATCACCAAAGCCATGACCACCATACTGACATCATCGTCGCCATGACGACCGTTATGACATCATCGTCGGCATGACGACCATTATGACATCATCGTCGCCATGATGACCATTATGGCAATACCGTCGCCATGACGACCAGCATGACATCATCGTCGCCATGACGACCATTATGACATCATCGTCGCCATGACGACCATTATGACATCATCGTCGCCATGACGACCATTATGACATCACCAAAGCCATGACCACCATACTGACATCATCGTCGCCATGACGACCATTATGACATCATCGTCGCCATGACGACTATTATGACATCACCGTCGCCATGACGACCATTATGACATCATCGTCGGCAAGACGACCATTATGACATCATCGTCGCCATGACGACCATTATGACAACATCTTCGCCATGACGACCATTATGACATCATCGTCGGTATGACGACCATTTTGACATCATCGTCGCCATGACGACCATTATGACATCATCGTCGCCATGACGACCATTATGGCAACACCGTCGCCATGACGACCAGTATGACATCATCGTCGCCATGACGACCATTATGACATCATCGTCGCCATGACGACCATTATGACGTCATCGTCGCCATGACGACCATTATGACATCATCGTCGCCGTGATGACCATTATGACGTCATCGTCGCCATGACGACCATTATGACATCATCGTCGCCATGACGACCATATGACATCATCGTCGCCATGACGACCATTATGGCAACACCGTCGCCATGACGACCATTATGACATCACCGTCGCGGTGACGACCATTATGACATCATCGTCGCCGTGACGACCATCATGACATCATCGTCGCCATGACGACCATTATGACATCACCGTCGCCATGACGACCATTATGACATCACCAAAGCCATTACAACCATATTGACATCATCGTCGGCATGACGACCATTATGACATCATCGTCGCCATGAAGACTATTATGACATCACCGTCGCCATGACGACCATTATGACATCATCTTCGCCATGACGACCATTATGACATCATCGTCGGCATGACGACCATTATGACATCACCGTCGCCATGACGATCATTATGACATCATCGTCGCCATGACGACCATTATGGCAACACCGTCGCCATGACGACCAGTATGACATCATCGTCGCCATGACTACCATTATGGCAACACCGTCGCCATGACGACCAGTATGACATCATCGTCGCCATGACTACCATTATGACATCATCGTCGCCATGACGACCATTATGGCAACACCGTCGCCATGACGACCAGTATGACATCATCGTCGCCATGACGACAATTATGACATCACCGTCGCCGTGACGACCATTATGACATCATCGTCGCCATGACGACCATTATGACATTACCAAAGCCATGACAACCATATTGACATCATCGTCGCCATGACGACCATTATGACATCATCGTCGCCATGACGACCATTATGACATCACCAAAGCCATGACCACCATACTGACATCATCGTCGCCATGACGACCATTCTGACATCACCATTGCCATGACGACCATTATGACATCAACGTCGCCATGACGACCATTATGACATCACCAAAGCCATGACCACCATACTGACATCATCGTTGAGATGACGACCATTATGACATCATCGTCGCCATGACGACCATTATGACATCATCGTCGACATGACGACCATTATGGCAACACCGTCGCCATGACGACCATTATGACATCATTGTCGGCATGACGACCGTTATGACATCATCGTCGCCATGACGACCATTATGGCAATACCGTCGCCATGACGACCAGTATGACATCATCGTCGCCATGACGACCATTATGACATAATCGTCGCCATGACGACCATTATGACGTCATCGTCGCCATGACGACCATTATGACATCATCGTCGCCATGACGACCATTATGGCAACACCGTCGCCTTGACGACCAGTATGACATCATCGTCGCCATGACGACCATTCTGACATCACCATTGCCATGACGACCATTTTGACATCACCGTCGCCATGACGACCATTATGACATCACCAAAGCCATGACCACCATACTGACATCATCGTCGCCATGACGACCATTATGACATCATCGTCGCCATGACGACCATTATGACATCATCGTTGCCATGACGACCATTATGACATCACCAAAGCCATGACCACCATACTGACATCATCATCGGCATGACGACCATTATGACATCACCGTCGCCATGACGACCATTATGACATCACCATCGCCATGACGACCATTATGGCAACACCGTCGCCATGACGACCAGTATGACATCATCGTCGCCATGATGACCAGTATGACATCATCGTCGCCATGACGACCAGTATGACATCATCGTCGCCATGACGACCATTATGACATCATCGTCGCCATGACGACCATTATGACGTCATCGTCGCCATGACGACCATTATGACATCATCGGCGCTATGACGACCAATATGACATCATCGGCGCCGTGACGACCATTATGACATCATCGTCGCCATGACGACCATTATGACATCACCGTCGCCATGACAACCATTATGACATCACCGAAGCCATGACAACCATATTGACATCATCGTCGCCATGACGACCATTATGACATCATCGTCGCCATGACGACCATTATGACATCACCAAAGCCATGACCACCATACTGACATCATCGTTGCCATGACGACGATTATGACATCATCGTCGCCATGACGACCATTATGACATCATCGTCGACATGACGACCATTATGGCAACACCGTCGCCATGACGACCATTATGACATCATTGTCAGCATGACGACCGTTATGACATCATCGTCGCCATGACGACCATTATGGCAATACCGTCGCCATGACGACCAGTATGACATCATCGTCGCCATGACGACCATTATGACATCATCGTCGCCATGACGACCATTATGACGTCATCGTCGCTATGACGACCATTATGACATCATCGTCGCCATGACGACCATTATGACAACACCGTCGCCTTGACGACCAGTATGACATCATCGTCGCCATGACGACCATTCTGACATCACCATTGCCATGACGACCATTTTGACATCACCGTCGCCATGACGACCATTTTGACATCACCGTCGCCATGACGACCATTATGACATCACCAAAGCCATGACCACCATACTGACATCATCGTCGCCATGACGACCATTATGACATCATCGTCGCCATGACGACCATTATGACATCATCGTTGCCATGACGACCATTATGACATCACCAAAGCCATGACCACCATACTGACATCATCGTCGGCATGACGACCATTATGACATCACCGTCGCTATGACGACCATTATGACATCACCATCGCCATGACGACCATTATGGCAACACCGTCGCCATGACGACCAGTATGACATCATCGTCGCCATGACGACCAGTATGACATCATCGTCGCCATGACGACCAGTATGACATCATCGTCGCCATGACGACCATTATGACATCATCATCGCCATGACGACCATTATGACGTCATCGTCGCCATGACGACCATTATGACATCATCGGCGCCATGACGACCATTATGACATCATCGGCGCCGTGACGACCATTATGACATCATCGTCGCCATGACGACCATTATGACATCACCGTCGCCATGACGACCATTATGACATCACCGAAGCCATGACAACCATATTGACATAATCGTCGCCATGACGACCATTATTACATCATCGTCGCCATGACGACCATTATGACAACACCAAAGCCATGACCACCATACTGACATCATCGTCGCCATGACGACCATTCTGAAATCACCATTGCCATGACGGCCATTATGACATCACCGTCGCCATGACGACCATTATGACATCACCAAAGCCATGACCACCATACTGACATCATCGTCGCCATGACGACCATTATGACATCATCGTCGCCATGACGACCATTATGACATCATCGTCGCCATGACGACCATTATGGCAACACCGTCGCCATGACGACCATCATGACATCATCGTCGGCATGACGACCATTATGACATTATCGTCGCCATGACGACCATTATGGCAACACCGTCGCCATGACGACCAGTATGACATCATCGTCGCCATGACGACCATTATGACATCATCGTCGAAATGACGACCATTATGACGTCATCGTCGCCATGACGACCATTATGACGTCATCGTCACCATGATGACCATTATGACATCATCGTCGCCATGACGACCATTATGGCAACACCGTCGCCATGACGACAGTATGACATCATCGTCGCCATGACGACCATTATGACATTACCGCCGCCGTGACGAACATTATGACATCATCGTCGCCGTGACGACCATTATGACATCATCGTCGCCATGACGACCATTATGACATCACCGTCGCCATGACGACCATTATGACATCACCAAAGCCATGACAACCATATTGACATCATCGTCGCCATGACGACCATTATGACATCATCGTCGCCATGACGACCATTATGACATCACCAAAGCCATGACCACCATACTGACATCATCGTCGCCATGACGACCATTCTGACATCACCATTGACATGACGACTATTATGACATCACCGTCGCCATGACGACCATTATGGCAACACCGTCGCCATGACGACCATTATGACATCACCAAAGCCATGACCACCATACTGACATCACCGTCGCCATGACGACCATTATGACATCACCGTCGCCATGACGACCATTATGACATCATTGTCGCTTTGACGACCATTATGACATCATCGTCGCCATGACGACCATTATGACATCATCGTCGCCATGACGACCATTATGACATCATCTTCGCCATGACGACCATTATTACAACATCGTCGCCAAGACGACCATTATGACATCACCGTCGCCATGACGACCATTATGACATCATCGTCGACATGACGACCATTATGGCAACACCGTCGCCATGACGACCATTATGACATCATCGTCGGCATGACGACCATTATGACATCATCGTCGCCATGACGACAATTATGGCAATACCGTCGCCATGACGACCAGTATGACATCATCGTCGCCATGACGACCATTATGACATCATCGTCGCCATGACGACCATTATGACGTTATCGTCGCCATGACGACCATTATGGCAACACCGTCGCCATGACGACCAGTATGACATCATCGTCGCCATGACGACCATTATGACATCACCAAAGCCATGACAACCATATTGACATCATCGTCCCCATTGACGACCATTATGACATCATCATCGCCATGACGACCATTATGACATCACCAAAGCCATTACCACCATACTGACATCATTGTCGCCATGACGACCATTCTGACATCACCATTTCCATGACGACCATTATGACATCACCGTCGCCATGACGACCATTATGACATCACCAAAGCCATGACATCATCGTCGCCATGACGACCATTATGACATCATCGTCGCCATGACGACCATTATGACATCATCGTCGCCATGACGACCATTATGACAACACCGTCGCCATGACGACCATTATGACATCATCGTCGGCATGACGACCATTATGACATCATCGTCGGCATGACGACCATTATGACATCACCGTCGCCATGACGATCATTATGACATCATCGTCGCCATGACGACCATTATGGCAACACCGTCGCCATGACGACCAGTATGACATCATCGTCGCCATGACTACCATTATGACATCATCGTCGCCATGACGACCATTATGACGTCATTGTTGCCATGATGACCATTATGACATCATCGTCGCCATGACGACCAATATGACGTCATCGTCGCCATGACGACCATTATGGCAACACCGTCGCCATGACGACCAGTATGACATCATCGTCGCCATGACGACAATTATGACATCACCGTCGCTGTGACGACCATTATGACATCATCGTCGCCATGACGACCATTATGACATCACCGTCGCCTTGACGACCATTATGACATCACCAAAGCCATGACAACCATATTGACATCATCGTCGCCATGACGACCATTATGACATCATCGTCGCCATGACGACCATTATGACATCACCAAAGCCATGACCACCATACTGACATCACCGTCGCCATGACGACCATTCTGACATCACCATTGCCATGACGACCATTATGACATCACCGTCGCCATGACGACCATTATGACATCACCAAAGCCATGACCACCATACTGACATCATCGTCGCCATGACGACCGTTATGACATCATCGTCGGCATGACGACCATTATGACATCATCGTCGCCATGATGACCATTATGGCAATACCGTCGCCATGACGACCAGCATGACATCATCGTCGCCATGACGACCATTATGACATCATCGTCGCCATGACGACCATTATGACATCATCGTCGCCATGACGACCATTATGACATCACCAAAGCCATGACCACCATACTGACATCATCGTCGCCATGACGACCATTCTGACATCACCATTGCCATGACGACCATTATGACATCACCAAAGCCATGACCACCATACTGACATCATCGTCGCCGTGACGACCATTATGACATCATCGTCGCCATGACGACCATTATGACATCACCGTCGCCTTGACGACCATTATGACATCACCAAAGCCATGACAACCATATTGACATCATCGTCGCCATGACGACCATTATGACATCATCGTCGCCATGACGACCATTATGACATCACCAAAGCCATGACCACCATACTGACATCACCGTCGCCATGACGACCATTCTGACATCACCATTGCCATGACGACCATTATGACATCACCGTCGCCATGACGACCATTATGACATCACCAAAGCCATGACCACCATACTGACATCATCGTCGCCATGACGACCGTTATGACATCATCGTCGGCATGACGACCATTATGACATCATCGTCGCCATGATGACCATTATGGCAATACCGTCGCCATGACAACCAGCATGACATCATCGTCGCCATGACGACCATTATGACATCATCGTCGCCATGACGACCATTATGACATCATCGTCGCCATGACGACCATTATGACATCACCAAAGCCATGACCACCATACTGACATCATCGTCGCCATGACGACCATTATGACATCATCGTCGCCATGACGACTATTATGACATCACCGTCGCCATGACGACCATTATGACATCATCGTCGGCAAGACGACCATTATGACATCATCGTCGCCATGACGACCATTATGACAACATCTTCGCCATGACGACCATTATGACATCATCGTCGGTATGACGACCATTTTGACATCATCGTCGCCATGACGACCATTATGACATCATCGTCGCCATGACGACCATTATGGCAACACCGTCGCCATGACGACCAGTATGACATCATCGTCGCCATGACGACCATTATGACATCATCGTCGCCATGACGACCATTATGACGTCATCGTCGCCATGACGACCATTATGACATCATCGTCGCCGTGATGACCATTATGACGTCATCGTCGCCATGACGACCATTATGACATCATCGTCGCCATGACGACCATATGACATCATCGTCGCCATGACGACCATTATGGCAACACCGTCGCCATGACGACCATTATGACATCACCGTCGCGGTGACGACCATTATGACATCATCGTCGCCGTGACGACCATCATGACATCATCGTCGCCATGACGACCATTATGACATCACCGTCGCCATGACGACCATTATGACATCACCAAAGCCATTACAACCATATTGACATCATCGTCGGCATGACGACCATTATGACATCATCGTCGCCATGAAGACTATTATGACATCACCGTCGCCATGACGACCATTATGACATCATCTTCGCCATGACGACCATTATGACATCATCGTCGGCATGACGACCATTATGACATCACCGTCGCCATGACGATCATTATGACATCATCGTCGCCATGACGACCATTATGGCAACACCGTCGCCATGACGACCAGTATGACATCATCGTCGCCATGACTACCATTATGGCAACACCGTCGCCATGACGACCAGTATGACATCATCGTCGCCATGACTACCATTATGACATCATCGTCGCCATGACGACCATTATGGCAACACCGTCGCCATGACGACCAGTATGACATCATCGTCGCCATGACGACAATTATGACATCACCGTCGCCGTGACGACCATTATGACATCATCGTCGCCATGACGACCATTATGACATTACCAAAGCCATGACAACCATATTGACATCATCGTCGCCATGACGACCATTATGACATCATCGTCGCCATGACGACCATTATGACATCACCAAAGCCATGACCACCATACTGACATCATCGTCGCCATGACGACCATTCTGACATCACCATTGCCATGACGACCATTATGACATCAACGTCGCCATGACGACCATTATGACATCACCAAAGCCATGACCACCATACTGACATCATCGTTGAGATGACGACCATTATGACATCATCGTCGCCATGACGACCATTATGACATCATCGTCGACATGACGACCATTATGGCAACACCGTCGCCATGACGACCATTATGACATCATTGTCGGCATGACGACCGTTATGACATCATCGTCGCCATGACGACCATTATGGCAATACCGTCGCCATGACGACCAGTATGACATCATCGTCGCCATGACGACCATTATGACATAATCGTCGCCATGACGACCATTATGACGTCATCGTCGCCATGACGACCATTATGACATCACCGTCGCCATGACGACCATTATGACATCACCGAAGCCATGACAACCATATTGACATAATCGTCGCCATGACGACCATTATTACATCATCGTCGCCATGACGACCATTATGACATCACCAAAGCCATGACCACCATAATGACATCATCGTCGCCATGACGACCATTCTGACATCACCATTGCCATGACGGCCATTATGACATCACCGTCGCCATGACGACCATTATGACATCACCAAAGCCATGACCACCATACTGACATCATCGTCGCCATGACGACCATTATGACATCATCGTCGCCATGACGACCATTATGACATCATCGTCGCCATGACGACCATTATGGCAACACCGTCGCCATGACGACCATCATGACATCATCGTCGGCATGACGACCATTATGACATTATCGTCGCCATGACGACCATTATGGCAACACCGTCGCCATGACGACCAGTATGACATCATCGTCGCCATGACGACCATTATGACATCATCGTCGAAATGACGACCATTATGACGTCATCGTCGCCATGACGACCATTATGACGTCATCGTCACCATGATGACCATTATGACATCATCGTCGCCATGACGACCATTATGGCAACACCGTCGCCATGACGACAGTATGACATCATCGTCGCCATGACGACCATTATGACATTACCGCCGCCGTGACGAACATTATGACATCATCGTCGCCGTGACGACCATTATGACATCATCGTCGCCATGACGACCATTATGACATCACCGTCGCCATGACGACCATTATGACATCACCAAAGCCATGACAACCATATTGACATCATCGTCGCCATGACGACCATTATGACATCATCGTCGCCATGACGACCATTATGACATCACCAAAGCCATGACCACCATACTGACATCATCGTCGCCATGACGACCATTCTGACATCACCATTGACATGACGACTATTATGACATCACCGTCGCCATGACGACCATTATGGCAACACCGTCGCCATGACGACCATTATGACATCACCAAAGCCATGACCACCATACTGACATCACCGTCGCCATGACGACCATTATGACATCACCGTCGCCATGACGACCATTATGACATCATTGTCGCCATGACGACCATTATGACATCATCGTCGCCATGACGACCATTATGACATCATCGTCGCCATGACGACCATTATGACATCATCTTCGCCATGACGACCATTATTACAACATCGTCGCCAAGACGACCATTATGACATCACCGTCGCCATGACGACCATTATGACATCATCGTCGACATGACGACCATTATGGCAACACCGTCGCCATGACGACCATTATGACATCTTCGTCGGCATGACGACCATTATGACATCATCGTCGCCATGACGACAATTATGGCAATACCGTCGCCATGACGACCAGTATGACATCATCGTCGCCATGACGACCATTATGACATCATCGTCGCCATGACGACCATTATGACGTTATCGTCGCCATGACGACCATTATGACATCATCGTCGCCATGACGACCATTATGACATCATCGTCGCCATGACGACCATTATGGCAACACCGTCGCCATGACGACCAGTATGACATCATCGTCGCCATGACGACCCTTATGACATCACCGTCGCCGTGACGACCATTATAACATCATCGTCGCCGTGACGACCATTATGACATCATCGTCGCCATGACGACCATTATGACATCACCGTCGCCATGACGACCATTATGACATCACCAAAGCCATGACAACCATATTGACATCATCGTCCCCATTGACGACCATTATGACATCATCATCGCCATGACGACCATTATGGCAACACCGTCGCCATGACGACCAGTATGACATCATCGTCGCCATGACTACCATTATGACATCATCGTCGCCATGACGACCATTATGACGTCATTGTTGCCATGATGACCATTATGACATCATCGTCGCCATGACGACCAATATGACGTCATCGTCGCCATGACGACCATTATGGCAACACCGTCGCCATGACGACCAGTATGACATCATCGTCGCCATGACGACAATTATGACATCACCGTCGCTGTGACGACCATTATGACATCATCGTCGCCATGACGACCATTATGACATCACCGTCGCCTTGACGACCATTATGACATCACCAAAGCCATGACAACCATATTGACATCATCGTCGCCATGACGACCATTATGACATCATCGTCGCCATGACGACCATTATGACATCACCAAAGCCATGACCACCATACTGACATCACCGTCGCCATGACGACCATTCTGACATCACCATTGCCATGACGACCATTATGACATCACCGTCGCCATGACGACCATTATGACATCACCAAAGCCATGACCACCATACTGACATCATCGTCGCCATGACGACCGTTATGACATCATCGTCGGCATGACGACCATTATGACATCATCGTCGCCATGATGACCATTATGGCAATACCGTCGCCATGACGACCAGCATGACATCATCGTCGCCATGACGACCATTATGACATCATCGTCGCCATGACGACCATTATGACATCATCGTCGCCATGACGACCATTATGACATCACCAAAGCCATGACCACCATACTGACATCATCGTCGCCATGACGACCATTCTGACATCACCATTGCCATGACGACCATTATGACATCACCAAAGCCATGACCACCATACTGACATCATCGTCGCCGTGACGACCATTATGACATCATCGTCGCCATGACGACCATTATGACATCACCGTCGCCTTGACGACCATTATGACATCACCAAAGCCATGACAACCATATTGACATCATCGTCGCCATGACGACCATTATGACATCATCGTCGCCATGACGACCATTATGACATCACCAAAGCCATGACCACCATACTGACATCACCGTCGCCATGACGACCATTATGACATCACCATTGCCATGACGACCATTATGACATCACCGTCGCCATGACGACCATTATGACATCACCAAAGCCATGACCACCATACTGACATCATCGTCGCCATGACGACCGTTATGACATCATCGTCGGCATGACGACCATTATGACATCATCGTCGCCATGATGACCATTATGGCAATACCGTCGCCATGACGACCAGCATGACATCATCGTCGCCATGACGACCATTATGACATCATCGTCGCCATGACGACCATTATGACATCATCGTCGCCATGACGACCATTATGACATCACCAAAGCCATGACCACCATACTGACATCATCGTCGCCATGACGACCATTATGACATCATCGTCGCCATGACGACTATTATGACATCACCGTCGCCATGACGACCATTATGACATCATCGTCGGCAAGACGACCATTATGACATCATCGTCGCCATGACGACCATTATGACAACATCTTCGCCATGACGACCATTATGACATCATCGTCGGTATGACGACCATGTTGACATCATCGTCGCCATGACGACCATTATGACATCATCGTCGCCATGACGACCATTATGGCAACACCGTCGCCATGACGACCAGTATGACATCATCGTCGCCATGACGACCATTATGACATCATCGTCGCCATGACGACCATTATGACGTCATCGTCGCCATGACGACCATTATGACATCATCGTCGCCGTGATGACCATTATGACGTCATCGTCGCCATGACGACCATTATGACATCATCGTCGCCATGACGACCATATGACATCATCGTCGCCATGACGACCATTATGGCAACACCGTCGCCATGACGACCATTATGACATCACCGTCGCGGTGACGACCATTATGACATCATCGTCGCCGTGACGACCATCATGACATCATCGTCGCCATGACGACCATTATGACATCACCGTCGCCATGACGACCATTATGACATCACCAAAGCCATTACAACCATATTGACATCATCGTCGGCATGACGACCATTATGACATCATCGTCGCCATGAAGACTATTATGACATCACCGTCGCCATGACGACCATTATGACATCATCTTCGCCATGACGACCATTATGACATCATCGTCGGCATGACGACCATTATGACATCACCGTCGCCATGACGATCATTATGACATCATTGTCGCCATGACGACCATTATGGCAACACCGTCGCCATGACGACCAGTATGACATCATCGTCGCCATGACTACCATTATGGCAACACCGTCGCCATGACGACCAGTATGACATCATCGTCGCCATGACTACCATTATGACATCATCGTCGCCATGACGACCATTATGGCAACACCGTCGCCATGACGACCAGTATGACATCATCGTCGCCATGACGACAATTATGACATCACCGTCGCCGTGACGACCATTATGACATCATCGTCGCCATGACGACCATTATGACATTACCAAAGCCATGACAACCATATTGACATCATCGTCGCCATGACGACCATTATGACATCATCGTCGCCATGACGACCATTATGACATCACCAAAGCCATGACCACCATACTGACATCATCGTCGCCATGACGACCATTCTGACATCACCATTGCCATGACGACCATTATGACATCAACGTCGCCATGACGACCATTATGACATCACCAAAGCCATGACCACCATACTGACATCATCGTTGAGATGACGACCATTATGACATCATCGTCGCCATGACGACCATTATGACATCATCGTCGACATGACGACCATTATGGCAACACCGTCGCCATGACGACCATTATGACATCATTGTCGGCATGACGACCGTTATGACATCATCGTCGCCATGACGACCATTATGGCAATACCGTCGCCATGACGACCAGTATGACATCATCGTCGCCATGACGACCATTATGACATAATCGTCGCCATGACGACCATTATGACGTCATCGTCGTCATGACGACCATTATGACATCATCGTCGCCATGACGACCATTATGGCAACACCGCCACCTTGACGACCAGTATGACATCATCGTCGCCATGACGACCATTCTGACATCACCATTGCCATGACGACCATTTTGACATCACCGTCGCCATGACGACCATTATGACATCACCAAAGCCATGACCACCATACTGACATCATCGTCGCCATGACGACCATTATGACATCATCGTTGCCATGACGACCATTATGACATCACCAAAGCCATGACCACCATACTGACATCATCATCGGCATGACGACCATTATGACATCACCGTCGCCATGACGACCATTATGACATCACCATCGCCATGACGACCATTATGGCAACACCGTCGCCATGACGACCAGTATGACATCATCGTCGCCATGATGACCAGTATGACATCATCGTCGCCATGACGACCAGTATGACATCATCGTCGCCATGACGACCATTATGACATCATCGTCGCCATGACGACCATTATGACGTCATCGTCGCCATGACGACCATTATGACATCATCGGCGCTATGACGACCAATATGACATCATCGGCGCCGTGACGACCATTATGACATCATCGTCGCCATGACGACCATTATGACATCACCGTCGCCATGACAACCATTATGACATCACCGAAGCCATGACAACCATATTGACATCATCGTCGCCATGACGACCATTATGACATCATCGTCGCCATGACGACCATTATGACATCACCAAAGCCATGACCACCATACTGACATCATCGTCGCCATGACGACCATTCTGACATCACCATTGCCATGACGGCCATTATGACATCACCGTCGCCATGACGACCATTATGACATCACCAAAGCCATGACAACCATATTGACATCATCGTCCCCATTGACGACCATTATGACATCATCATCGCCATGACGACCATTATGGCAACACCGTCGCCATGACGACCAGTATGACATCATCGTCGCCATGACTACCATTATGACATCATCGTCGCCATGACGACCATTATGACGTCATTGTTGCCATGATGACCATTATGACATCATCGTCGCCATGACGACCAATATGACGTCATCGTCGCCATGACGACCATTATGGCAACACCGTCGCCATGACGACCAGTATGACATCATCGTCGCCATGACGACAATTATGACATCACCGTCGCTGTGACGACCATTATGACATCATCGTCGCCATGACGACCATTATGACATCACCGTCGCCTTGACGACCATTATGACATCACCAAAGCCATGACAACCATATTGACATCATCGTCGCCATGACGACCATTATGACATCATCGTCGCCATGACGACCATTATGACATCACCAAAGCCATGACCACCATACTGACATCACCGTCGCCATGACGACCATTCTGACATCACCATTGCCATGACGACCATTATGACATCACCGTCGCCATGACGACCATTATGACATCACCAAAGCCATGACCACCATACTGACATCATCGTCGCCATGACGACCGTTATGACATCATCGTCGGCATGACGACCATTATGACATCATCGTCGCCATGATGACCATTATGGCAATACCGTCGCCATGACGACCAGCATGACATCATCGTCGCCATGACGACCATTATGACATCATCGTCGCCATGACGACCATTATGACATCATCGTCGCCATGACGACCATTATGACATCACCAAAGCCATGACCACCATACTGACATCATCGTCGCCATGACGACCATTCTGACATCACCATTGCCATGACGACCATTATGACATCACCAAAGCCATGACCACCATACTGACATCATCGTCGCCGTGACGACCATTATGACATCATCGTCGCCATGACGACCATTATGACATCACCGTCGCCTTGACGACCATTATGACATCACCAAAGCCATGACAACCATATTGACATCATCGTCGCCATGACGACCATTATGACATCATCGTCGCCATGACGACCATTATGACATCACCAAAGCCATGACCACCATACTGACATCACCGTCGCCATGACGACCATTATGACATCACCATTGCCATGACGACCATTATGACATCACCGTCGCCATGACGACCATTATGACATCACCAAAGCCATGACCACCATACTGACATCATCGTCGCCATGACGACCGTTATGACATCATCGTCGGCATGACGACCATTATGACATCATCGTCGCCATGATGACCATTATGGCAATACCGTCGCCATGACGACCAGCATGACATCATCGTCGCCATGACGACCATTATGACATCATCGTCGCCATGACGACCATTATGACATCATCGTCGCCATGACGACCATTATGACATCACCAAAGCCATGACCACCATACTGACATCATCGTCGCCATGACGACCATTATGACATCATCGTCGCCATGACGACTATTATGACATCACCGTCGCCATGACGACCATTATGACATCATCGTCGGCAAGACGACCATTATGACATCATCGTCGCCATGACGACCATTATGACAACATCTTCGCCATGACGACCATTATGACATCATCGTCGGTATGACGACCATGTTGACATCATCGTCGCCATGACGACCATTATGACATCATCGTCGCCATGACGACCATTATGGCAACACCGTCGCCATGACGACCAGTATGACATCATCGTCGCCATGACGACCATTATGACATCATCGTCGCCATGACGACCATTATGACGTCATCGTCGCCATGACGACCATTATGACATCATCGTCGCCGTGATGACCATTATGACGTCATCGTCGCCATGACGACCATTATGACATCATCGTCGCCATGACGACCATATGACATCATCGTCGCCATGACGACCATTATGGCAACACCGTCGCCATGACGACCATTATGACATCACCGTCGCGGTGACGACCATTATGACATCATCGTCGCCGTGACGACCATCATGACATCATCGTCGCCATGACGACCATTATGACATCACCGTCGCCATGACGACCATTATGACATCACCAAAGCCATTACAACCATATTGACATCATCGTCGGCATGACGACCATTATGACATCATCGTCGCCATGAAGACTATTATGACATCACCGTCGCCATGACGACCATTATGACATCATCTTCGCCATGACGACCATTATGACATCATCGTCGGCATGACGACCATTATGACATCACCGTCGCCATGACGATCATTATGACATCATTGTCGCCATGACGACCATTATGGCAACACCGTCGCCATGACGACCAGTATGACATCATCGTCGCCATGACTACCATTATGGCAACACCGTCGCCATGACGACCAGTATGACATCATCGTCGCCATGACTACCATTATGACATCATCGTCGCCATGACGACCATTATGGCAACACCGTCGCCATGACGACCAGTATGACATCATCGTCGCCATGACGACAATTATGACATCACCGTCGCCGTGACGACCATTATGACATCATCGTCGCCATGACGACCATTATGACATTACCAAAGCCATGACAACCATATTGACATCATCGTCGCCATGACGACCATTATGACATCATCGTCGCCATGACGACCATTATGACATCACCAAAGCCATGACCACCATACTGACATCATCGTCGCCATGACGACCATTCTGACATCACCATTGCCATGACGACCATTATGACATCAACGTCGCCATGACGACCATTATGACATCACCAAAGCCATGACCACCATACTGACATCATCGTTGAGATGACGACCATTATGACATCATCGTCGCCATGACGACCATTATGACATCATCGTCGACATGACGACCATTATGGCAACACCGTCGCCATGACGACCATTATGACATCATTGTCGGCATGACGACCGTTATGACATCATCGTCGCCATGACGACCATTATGGCAATACCGTCGCCATGACGACCAGTATGACATCATCGTCGCCATGACGACCATTATGACATAATCGTCGCCATGACGACCATTATGACGTCATCGTCGTCATGACGACCATTATGACATCATCGTCGCCATGACGACCATTATGGCAACACCGCCACCTTGACGACCAGTATGACATCATCGTCGCCATGACGACCATTCTGACATCACCATTGCCATGACGACCATTTTGACATCACCGTCGCCATGACGACCATTATGACATCACCAAAGCCATGACCACCATACTGACATCATCGTCGCCATGACGACCATTATGACATCATCGTTGCCATGACGACCATTATGACATCACCAAAGCCATGACCACCATACTGACATCATCATCGGCATGACGACCATTATGACATCACCGTCGCCATGACGACCATTATGACATCACCATCGCCATGACGACCATTATGGCAACACCGTCGCCATGACGACCAGTATGACATCATCGTCGCCATGATGACCAGTATGACATCATCGTCGCCATGACGACCAGTATGACATCATCGTCGCCATGACGACCATTATGACATCATCGTCGCCATGACGACCATTATGACGTCATCGTCGCCATGACGACCATTATGACATCATCGGCGCTATGACGACCAATATGACATCATCGGCGCCGTGACGACCATTATGACATCATCGTCGCCATGACGACCATTATGACATCACCGTCGCCATGACAACCATTATGACATCACCGAAGCCATGACAACCATATTGACATCATCGTCGCCATGACGACCATTATGACATCATCGTCGCCATGACGACCATTATGACATCACCAAAGCCATGACCACCATACTGACATCATCGTCGCCATGACGACCATTCTGACATCACCATTGCCATGACGGCCATTATGACATCACCGTCGCCATGACGACCATTATGACATCACCAAAGCCATGACCACCATACTGACATCATCGTCGCCATGACGACCATTATGACATCATCGTCGCCATGACGACCATTATGACATCATCGTCGCCATGACGACCATTATGGCAACACCGTCGCCATGACGACCAGTATGACATCATCGTCGCCATGACGACCATTATGACATCATCGTCGCCATGACGACCATTATGACGTCATTGTCACCATGATGACCATTATGACATCATCGTCGCCATGACGACCATTATGGCAACACCGTCGCCATGACGACAGTATGACATCATCGTCGCCATGACGACCATTATGACATTACCGCCGCCGTGACGAACATTATGACATCATCGTCGCCGTGACGACCATTATGACATCATCGTCGCCATGACGACCATTATGACATCACCGTCGCCATGACGACCATTATGACATCACCAAAGCCATGACAACCATATTGACATCATCGTCGCCATGACGACCATTATGACATCATCGTCGCCATGACGACCATTATGACATCACCAAAGCCATGACCACCATACTGACATCTTCGTCGCCATGACGACCATTCTGACATCACCATTGACATGACGACCATTATGACATCACCGTCGCCATGACGACCATTATGGCAACACCGTCGCCATGACGACCATTCTGACATCACCAAAGCCATGACCACCATACTGACATCACCGTCGCCATGACGACCATTATGACATCACCGTCGCCATGACGACCATTATGACATCATTGTCGCCATGACGACCATTATGACATCATCGTCGCCATGACGACCATTATGACATCATCGTCGCCATGACGACCATTATGACATCATCTTTGCCATGACGACCATTATTACAACATCGTCGCCATGACGACCATTATGACATCATCGTCGGCATGACGACCATTATGACATCATCGTCGCCATGACGACAATTATGGCAATACCGTCGCCATGACGACCAGTATGACATCATCGTCGCCATGACGACCATTATGACATCATCGTCGCCATGACGACCATTATGACGTTATCGTCGCCATGACGACCATTATGACATCATCGTCGCCATGACGACCATTATGACATCATCGTCGCCATGACGACCATTATGGCAACACCGTCGCCATGACGACCAGTATGACATCATCGTCGCCATGACGACCCTTATGACATCACCGTCGCCGTGACGACCATTATAACATCATCGTCGCCGTGACGACCATTATGACATCATCGTCGCCATGACGACCATTATGACATCACCGTCGCCATGACGACCATTATGACATCACTAAAGCCATGACAACCATATTGACATCATCGTCCCCATGACAACCATTATGACATCATCGTCGCCATGACGACCATTATGACATCACCAAAGCCATTACCACCATACTGACATCATTGTCGCCATGACGACCATTCTGACATCACCATTTCCATGACGACCATTGACATCACCGTCGCCATGACGACCATTATGACATCACCAAAGCCATGACATCATCGTCGCCATGACGACCATTATGACATCATCGTCGCCGTGACGACCATTATGACATCATCGTCGCCATGACGACCATTATGACAACACCGTCGCCATGACGACCATTATGACATCATCGTCGGCATGACGACCATTATGACATCATCGTCGGCATGACGACCATTATGACATCATCGTCGAAATGACGACCTTTATGGCAACACCGTCGCCATGACGACCAGTATGACATCACCATTGCCATGACGACTATTATGACATCACCGTCGCCATGACGACCATTATGACATCACCAAAGCCATGACCACCATACTGACATCATCGTCGCCATGACGACCATTATGACATCATCGTCGCCATGACGACCATTATGGCAACACCGTCGCCATGACGACCATTATGACATCATCGTCGGCATGACGACCATTATAACATCATCGTCGCCATGACGACCATTATGGCAACACTGTCGCCATGACGACCAGTATGACATCATCGTCGCCATGACGACCATTATGACATCATTGTCGCCATGACGACCATTATGACGTCATCGTCGCCATGACGACCATTATGACGTCATCGTCACCATGATGACCATTATGACATCATCGTCGCCATGACGACAGTATGACATCATCGTCGCCATGACGACAATTATGACATTACCGCCGCCGTGACGACCATTATGACATCATCGTCGCCGTGACGACCATTATGACATCATCGTCGCCATGACGACCATTATGACACCACCGTCGCCATGACGATCATTATGACATCACCGTCGCCATGACGACCAATTATGACATCATCGTCGCCATGACGACCATTATGACATCATCGTCGCCATGACGACCATTATGACATCATCGTCGCCATGACGACCATTATGACATCACCAAAGCCATGACCACCATATTGACATCATCGTCTCCATGACGACCATTCTGACATCACCATTGCCATGACGACCATTATGACATCACCGTCGCCATGACGACCATTATGACATCACCAAAGCCATGACCACCATAATGACATCATCGTCGCCATGACGACCATTATGACATCACCAAAGCCATGACCACCATACTGACATCATCGTCGCCATGACGACCATTATGACATCATAGTCGCCATGACGACCATTATGGCAACACCGTCGCCATGACGACCATTATGACATCACCAAAGC
The DNA here is from genome assembly GCF_046119375.1 of Phyllobates terribilis. Classification (NCBI taxonomy): domain Eukaryota; kingdom Metazoa; phylum Chordata; class Amphibia; order Anura; family Dendrobatidae; genus Phyllobates; species Phyllobates terribilis. The sequence goes on from NW_027362819.1 coordinate 6,818,714, forward strand.
CATGCCCTCCATACTGACATCATCGTCGCCATGACGACTATTATGACATCACCGTCGCCATGACGACCATTATGGCAACACCGTCGCCATGACGACCAGTATGACATCATTGTCGCCATGGCGACCATTATGACATCACCGTCGCCGTGACGACCATTATGACATCATCGTCGCCGTGACGACCATTATGACAGCATCGTCGCCATGACGACCATTATGACATCACCGTCGCCATGACGATCATTATGACATCACCAAAGCCATGACGACCATATTGACATCATCGTCGCCATGACGACCATTATGACATCATCGTCGCCATGACGACCATTATGTCAACACCGTCGCCATGACGACCATTATGGCATCATCGTCGGCATGACGACCATTATGACATCACCGTCGCCATGACGACCATTATGACATCACCAAAGCCATGACAACCATATTGACATCATCGTCGCCATGACGACCATTATGACATCATCGTCGCCATGACGACCATTATGACATCACCAAAGCCATGGCCACCATACTGACATCATCGTCGCCATGACAACCATTCTGACAACACCATTGCCATGACGACCATTATGACATCACCGTCGCCATGACGACCATTATGACATCACCAAAGCCATGACCACCATACTGACATCATCGTCGCCATGACGACCATTATGACATCATCGTCGCCATGACGACCATTATGGCAACACCGTCGCCATGACGACCAGTATGACATCATCGTCGCCATGACGACCATTATGACATCACCGTCTCCGTGACGACCATTATGACATCATCGTCGCCGTGACGACCATTATGACATCATCGTCGCCATGACGACCATTATGACATCACCAAAGCCATGACCACCATACTGACATCATCGTCGCCATGACGACCATTCTGACATCACCATTGCCATGACGACCATTATGACATCACCAAAGCCATGACCACCATACTGACATCATCGTCGCCATGACGACCATTATGACATCATCGTCGCCATGACGACCATTATGACATCATCGTCGCCATGACGACCATTATGGCAACACCGTCGCCATGACGACCATTATGACATCATCGTTGGCAAGACGACCATTATGACATCATCGTCGCCATGACGACCATTATGACATCACCAAAGCCATGACCACCATACTGACATCATCGTCGCCATGACGACCATTCTGACATCACCATTGCCATGACGACCATTATGACATCAACGTCACCATGACGACCATTATGACATCACCAAAGCCATGACCACCATACTGACATCATCGTCGCCATGACGAACATTATGACATCATCGTCGCCATGACGACCATTATGACATCATCGTCGACATGACGACCATTATGGCAACACCGTCGCCATGACGACCATTATGACATCATTGTCGGCATGACGACCATTATGACATCATCGTCGCCATGACGACCATTATGGCAATACCGTCGCCATGACGACCAGTATGACATCATCGTCGCCATGACTACCATTATGACATCATCGTCGCCATGACGACCATTATGACGTCATCGTCGCCATGACGACCATTATGACATCATCGTCGCCATGACGACCATTATGACATCATCGTCGCCATGACGACCATTATGGTAACACCGTCGCCATGACGACCAGTATGACATCATCGTCGCCATGACGACCATTATGACATCACCGTCGCCGTGACGATCATTATGACATCATCGTCGCCGTGACGACCATTATGACATCATCGTCGCCATGACGACCATTATGACATCACCGTCGCCAGGACGACCATTATGACATCACCGTCGCCATGACGACCATTATGAAATCACCAAAGCCATGACAACCATATTGACATCATCGTCGCCATGACGACCATTATGACATCATCGTCGCCATGACGACCATTATGACATCACCAAAGCCATGACCACCATACTGACATCATCGTCTCCATGACGACCATTCTGACATCACCATTGCCATGACGACCATTATGACATCACCGTCGCCATGACGACCATTATGACATCACCAAAGCCATGACCACCATACTGACATCATCGTCGCCATGACGACCATTATGACATCACCAAAGCCATGACCACCATACTGACATCATCGTCGCCATGACGACCATTATGACATCATAGTCGCCATGACGACCATTATGGCAACACCGTCGCCATGACGACCATTATGACATCACCAAAGCCATGCCCACCATACTGACATCATCGTCGCCATGACGACTATTATGACATCACCGTCGCCATGACGACCATTATGGCAACACCGTCGCCATGACGACCAGTATGACATCATTGTCGCCATGGCGACCATTATGACATCACCGTCGCCGTGACGACCATTATGACATCATCGTCGCCGTGACGACCATTATGACAGCATCGTCGCCATGACGACCATTATGACATCACCGTCGCCATGACGACCATTATGACATCACCAAAGCCATGACGACCATATTGACATCATCGTCGCCATGACGACCATTATGACATCATCGTCGCCATGACGACCATTATGTCAACACCGTCGCCATGACGACCATTATGGCATCATCGTCGGCATGACGACCATTATGACATCACCGTCGCCATGACGACCATTATGACATCACCAAAGCCATGACAACCATATTGACATCATCGTCGCCATGACGACCATTATGACATCATCGTCGCCATGACGACCATTATGACATCACCAAAGCCATGGCCACCATACTGACATCATCGTCGCCATGACAACCATTCTGACATCACCATTGCCATGACGACCATTATGACATCACCGTCGCCATGACGACCATTATGACATCACCAAAGCCATGACCACCATACTGACATCATCGTCGCCATGACGACCATTATGACATCATCGTCGCCATGACGACCATTATGGCAACACCGTCGCCATGACGACCAGTATGACATCATCGTCGCCATGACGACCATTATGACATCATCGTCGCCATGACGACCATTATGACATCACCAAAGCCATGACCACCATACTGACATCATCGTCGCCATGACGACCATTCTGACATCACCATTGCCATGACGACCATTATGACATCACCAAAGCCATGACCACCATACTGACATCATCGTCGCCATGACGACCATTATGACATCATCGTCGCCATGACGACCATTATGACATCATCGTCGCCATGACGACCATTATGGCAACACCGTCGCCATGACGACCATTATGACATCATCGTTGGCAAGACGACCATTATGACATCATCGTCGCCATGACGACCATTATGACATCACCAAAGCCATGACCACCATACTGACATCATCGTCGCCATGACGACCATTCTGACATCACCATTGCCATGACGACCATTATGACATCAACGTCGCCATGACGACCATTATGACATCACCAAAGCCATGACCACCATACTGACATCATCGTCGCCATGACGAACATTATGACATCATCGTCGCCATGACGACCATTATGACATCATCGTCGACATGACGACCATTATGAAAACACCGTCGCCATGACGACCATTATGACATCATTGTCGGCATGACGACCATTATGACATCATCGTCGCCATGACGACCATTATGGCAATACTTTCGCCATGACGACCAGTATGACATCATCGTCGCCATGACGACCATTATGACATCATCGTCGCCATGACGACCATTATGACGTCATCGTCGCCATGACGACCATTATGACGTCATCGTCGCCATGACGACCATTATGACATCATCGTCGCCATGACGACCATTATGACATCATCGTCGCCGTGACGACCATTATGACAGCATCGTCGCCATGACGACCATTATGACATCACCGTCGCCATGACGATCATTATGACATCACCAAAGCCATGACGACCATATTGACATCATCGTCGCCATGACGACCATTATGACATCACCAAAGCCATGACCACCATACTGACATCATCGTCGCCATGACGACCATTCTGACATCACCATTGCCATGACGACCATTATGACATCACCAAAGCCATGACCACCATACTGACATCATCGTCGCCATGACGACCATTATGACATCATCGTCGCCATGACGACCATTATGACATCATCGTCGCCATGACGACCATTATGGCAACACCGTCGCCATGACGACCATTATGACATCATCGTTGGCAAGACGACCATTATGACATCATCGTCGCCATGACGACCATTATGACATCACCAAAGCCATGACCACCATACTGACATCATCGTCGCCATGACGACCATTCTGACATCACCATTGCCATGACGACCATTATGACATCAACGTCACCATGACGACCATTATGACATCACCAAAGCCATGACCACCATACTGACATCATCGTCGCCATGACGAACATTATGACATCATCGTCGCCATGACGACCATTATGACATCATCGTCGACATGACGACCATTATGGCAACACCGTCGCCATGACGACCATTATGACATCATTGTCGGCATGACGACCATTATGACATCATCGTCGCCATGACGACCATTATGGCAATACCGTCGCCATGACGACCAGTATGACATCATCGTCGCCATGACGACCATTATGACATCATCGTCGCCATGACGACCATTATGACGTCATCGTCGCCATGACGACCATTATGACATCATCGTCGCCATGACGACCATTATGACATCATCGTCGCCATGACGACCATTATGGTAACACCGTCGCCATGACGACCAGTATGACATCATCGTCGCCATGACGACCATTATGACATCACCGTCGCCGTGACGATCATTATGACATCATCGTCGCCGTGACGACCATTATGACATCATCGTCGCCATGACGACCATTATGACATCACCGTCGCCATGACGACCATTATGACATCACCGTCGCCATGACGACCATTATGACATCACCAAAGCCATGACAACCATATTGACATCATCGTCGCCATGACGACCATTATGACATCATCGTCGCCATGACGATCATTATGACATCACCAAAGCCATGACCACCATACTGACATCATCGTCTCCATGACGACCATTCTGACATCACCATTGCCATGACGACCATTATGACATCACCGTCGCCATGACGACCATTATGACATCACCAAAGCCATGACCACCATACTGACATCATCGTCGCCATGACGACCATTATGACATCACCAAAGCCATGACCACCATACTGACATCATCGTCGCCATGACGACCATTATGACATCATAGTCGCCATGACGACCATTATGGCAACACCGTCGCCATGACGACCATTATGACATCACCAAAGCCATGCCCACCATACTGACATCATCGTCGCCATGACGACTATTATGACATCACCGTCGCCATGACGACCATTATGGCAACACCGTCGCCATGACGACCAGTATGACATCATTGTCGCCATGGCGACCATTATGACATCACCGTCGCCGTGACGACCATTATGACATCATCGTCGCCGTGACGACCATTATGACAGCATCGTCGCCATGACGACCATTATGACATCACCGTCGCCATGACGACCATTATGACATCACCAAAGCCATGACGACCATATTGACATCATCGTCGCCATGACGACCATTATGACATCATCGTCGCCATGACGACCATTATGTCAACACCGTCGCCATGACGACCATTATGGCATCATCGTCGGCATGACGACCATTATGACATCACCGTCGCCATGACGACCATTATGACATCACCAAAGCCATGACAACCATATTGACATCATCGTCGCCATGACGACCATTATGACATCACCAAAGCCATGGCCACCATACTGACATCATCGTCGCCATGACAACCATTCTGACATCACCATTGCCATGACGACCATTATGACATCACCGTCGCCATGACGACCATTATGACATCACCAAAGCCATGACCACCATACTGACATCATCGTCGCCATGACGACCATTATGACATCATCGTCGCCATGACGACCATTATGGCAACACCGTCGCCATGACGACCAGTATGACATCATCGTCGCCATGACGACCATTATGACATCACCGTCTCCGTGACGACCATTATGACATCATCGTCGCCGTGACGACCATTATGACATCATCGTCGCCATGACGACCATTATGATATCACCAAAGCCATGACCACCATACTGACATCATCGTCGCCATGACGACCATTCTGACATCACCATTGCCATGACGACCATTATGACATCACCAAAGCCATGACCACCATACTGACATCATCGTCGCCATGACGACCATTATGACATCATCGTCGCCATGACGACCATTATGACATCATCGTCGCCATGACGACCATTATGGCAACACCGTCGCCATGACGACCATTATGACATCATCGTTGGCAAGACGACCATTATGACATCATCGTCGCCATGACGACCATTATGACATCACCAAAGCCATGACCACCATACTGACATCATCGTCGCCATGACGACCATTCTGACATCACCATTGCCATGACGACCATTATGACATCAACGTCACCATGACGACCATTATGACATCACCAAAGCCATGACCACGATACTGACATCATCGTCGCCATGACGAACATTATGACATCATCGTCGCCATGACGACCATTATGACATCATCGTCGACATGACGACCATTATGGCAACACCGTCGCCATGACGACCATTATGACATCATTGTCGGCATGACGACCATTATGACATCATCGTCGCCATGACGACCATTATGGCAATACCGTCGCCATGACGACCAGTATGACATCATCGTCGCCATGACGACCATTATGACATCATCGTCGCCATGACGACCATTATGACGTCATCGTCGCCATGACGACCATTATGACATCATCGTCGCCATGACGACCATTATGACATCATCGTCGCCATGACGACCATTATGGTAACACCGTCGCCATGACGACCAGTATGACATCATCGTCGCCATGACGACCATTATGACATCACCGTCGCCGTGACGATCATTATGACATCATCGTCGCCGTGACGACCATTATGACATCATCGTCGCCATGACGACCATTATGACATCACCGTCGCCATGACGACCATTATGACATCACCGTCGCCATGACGACCATTATGACATCACCAAAGCCATGACAACCATATTGACATCATCGTCGCCATGACGACCATTATGACATCATCGTCGCCATGACGACCATTATGACATCACCAAAGCCATGACCACCATACTGACATCATCGTCTCCATGACGACCATTCTGACATCACCATTGCCATGACGACCATTATGACATCACCGTCGCCATGACGACCATTATGACATCACCAAAGCCATGACCACCATACTGACATCATCGTCGCCATGACGACCATTATGACATCACCAAAGCCATGACCACCATACTGACATCATCGTCGCCATGACGACCATTATGACATCATAGTCGCCATGACGACCATTATGGCAACACCGTCGCCATGACGACCATTATGACATCACCAAAGCCATGCCCACCATACTGACATCATCGTCGCCATGACGACTATTATGACATCACCGTCGCCATGACGACCATTATGGCAACACCGTCGCCATGACGACCAGTATGACATCATTGTCGCCATGGCGACCATTATGACATCACCGTCGCCGTGACGACCATTATGACATCATCGTCGCCGTGACGACCATTATGACAGCATCGTCGCCATGACGACCATTATGACATCACCGTCGCCATGACGACCATTATGACATCACCAAAGCCATGACGACCATATTGACATCATCGTCGCCATGACGACCATTATGACATCATCGTCGCCATGACGACCATTATGTCAACACCGTCGCCATGACGACCATTATGGCATCATCGTCGGCATGACGACCATTATGACATCACCGTCGCCATGACGACCATTATGACATCACCAAAGCCATGACAACCATATTGACATCATCGTCGCCATGACGACCATTATGACATCATCGTCGCCATGACGACCATTATGACATCACCAAAGCCATGGCCACCATACTGACATCATCGTCGCCATGACAACCATTCTGACATCACCATTGCCATGACGACCATTATGACATCACCGTCGCCATGACGACCATTATGACATCACCAAAGCCATGACCACCATACTGACATCATCGTCGCCATGACGACCATTATGACATCATCGTCGCCATGACGGCCATTATGGCAACACCGTCGCCATGACGACCAGTATGACATCATCGTCGCCATGACGACCATTATGACATCACCGTCTCCGTGACGACCATTATGACATCATCGTCGCCGTGACGACCATTATGACATCATCGTCGCCATGACGACCATTATGACATCACCAAAGCCATGACGACCATTATGACATCACCAAAGCCATGACAACCATATTGACATCATCGTCGCCATGACGACCATTATGACATCATCGTCGCCATGACGACCATTATGACATCACCAAAGCCATGACCACCATACTGACATCATCGTCGCCATGACGACCATTCTGACATCACCATTGCCATGACGACCATTATGACATCACCAAAGCCATGACCACCATACTGACATCATCGTCGCCATGACGACCATTATGACATCATCGTCGCCATGACGACCATTATGACATCATCGTCGCCATGACGACCATTATGGCAACACCGTCGCCATGACGACCATTATGACATCATCGTTGGCAAGACGACCATTATGACATCATCGTCGCCATGACGACCATTATGACATCACCAAAGCCATGACCACCATACTGACATCATCGTCGCCATGACGACCATTCTGACATCACCATTGCCATGACGACCATTATGACATCAACGTCGCCATGACGACCATTATGACATCACCAAAGCCATGACCACCATACTGACATCATCGTCGCCATGACGAACATTATGACATCATCGTCGCCATGACGACCATTATGACATCATCGTCGACATGACGACCATTATGGCAACACCGTCGCCATGACGACCATTATGACATCATTGTCGGCATGACGACCATTATGACATCATCGTCGCCATGACGACCATTATGGCAATACCGTCGCCATGACGACCAGTATGACATCATCGTCGTCATGACGACCATTATGACATCATCGTCGCCATGACGACCATTATGACGTCATCGTCGCCATGACGACCATTATGACATCATCGTCGCCATGACGACCATTATGACATCATCGTCGCCATGACGACCATTATGGTAATACCGTCGCCATGACGACCAGTATGACATCATCGTCGCCATGACGACCATTATGACATCACCGTCGCCGTGACGATCATTATGACATCACCGTCGCCGTGACGACCATTATGACATCATCGTCGCCATGACGACCATTATGACATCACCGTCGCCATGACGACATTTATGACATCACCAAAGCCATGACAACCATATTGACATCATCGTCGCCAAAACGACCATTATGACATCATCGTCGCCATGACGACCATTATGACATCACCAAAGCCATGACCACCATACTGACATCATCGTCGCCATGACGACCATTCTGACATCACCATTGCCATGACGACCATTAGGACATCACCGTCGCCATGACGACCATTATGACATCACCAAAGCCATGACCACCATACTGACATCATCGTCGCCATGACGACCATTATGACATCATCGTCGGCATGACGACCATTATGACATCATCGTCGCCATGACGACTATTATGACGTCACCGTCGCCATGACGACCATTATGACATCACCGTCGCCATGACGACCATTATGACATCATCGTCGCCATGACGACCATTCTGACATCACCATTGCCATGACGACCATTATGACATCATCGTCGCCATGACGACCATTATGGCAACACCGTCGCCATGACGACCAGTATGACATCATCGTCGCCATGACGACCATTTTGACATCACCATTGCCATGACGACCATTTTGACATCACCGTCGCCATGACGACCATTATGACATCACCAAAGCCATGACCACCATACTGACATCATCGTCGCCATGACGACCATTATGACATCATCGTCGCTATGACGACCATTATGACATCATCGTTGCCATGACGACCATTATGACATCACCAAAGCCATGACCACCATACTGACATCATCGTCGGCATGACGACCATTATGACATCACCGTCGCCATGACGACCATTATGACATCATCATCGCCATGACGACCATTATGGCAACACCGTCGCCATGACGACCAGTATGACATCATCGTCGCCATGACGACCAGTATGACATCATCGTCGCCATGACGACCATTATGACATCATCGTCGCCATGACGACCATTATGACGTCATCGTCGCCATGACGACCATTATGACATCATCGTCGCCATGACGACCATTATGACGTCATCGTCGCCATGACGACCATTATGACATCATCGTCGCTATGACGACCATTATGACATCATCGTCGCCGTGACGACCATTATGACATCATCGTCGCCATGACGACCATTATGACATCACCGTCGCCATGACGACCATTATGACATCACCAAAGCCATGACAACCATATTGACATCATCGTCGCCATGACGACCATTATGACATCATCGTCGCCATGACGACCATTATGACATCACCAAAGCCATGACCACCATACTGACATCATCGTCGCCATGACGACCATTCTGACATCACCATTGCCATGACGGTCATTATGACATCACCGTCGCCATGACGACCATTATGACATCACCAAAGCCATGACCACCATACTGACATCATCGTCGCCATGACGACCATTATGACATCATCGTCGCCATGACGACCATTATGACATCATCGTCGCCATGACGACCATTATGGCAACACCGTCGCCATGACGACCATCATGACATCATCGTCGGCATGACGACCATTATGACATTATCGTCGCCATGACGACCATTATGGCAACACCGTCGCCATGACGACCAGTATGACATCATCGTCGCCATGACGACCATTATGACATCATCGTCGCCATGACGACCATTATGACGTCATCGTCGCCATGACGACCATTATGACGTCATCGTCGCCATGATGACCATTATGACATCATCAAAGCCATGACAACCATATTGACATCATCGTCGCCATGACGACCATTATGACATCATCGTCGCCATGACGACCATTATGACATCACCAAAGCCATGACCACCATACTGACATCATCGTCGCCATGACGACCATTCTGACATCACCATTGACATGACGACCATTATGACATCACCGTCGCCATGACGACCATTATGGCAACACCGTCGCCATGACGACCATTATGACATCACCAAAGCCATGACCACCATACTGTCATCACCAAAGCCATGACGACCATTATGACATCACCGTCGCCATGACGACCATTATGACATCAGTCGCCATGACGACCATTATGACATCATCGTCGCCATGACGACCATTATGACATCATCGTCGCCATGACGACCATTATGACATCATCTTCGCCATGATGACCATTATTACAACATTGTCGCCATGACGACCATTATGACATCACCGTCGCCATGACGACCATTATGACATCATCGTCGCCATGACGACCATTATGGCAACACCGTCGCCATGACGACCAGTATGACATCATCGTCGCCCTGACGACCCTTATGACATCACCGTCGCCGTGACGACCATTATAACATCATCGTCGCCGTGACGACCATTATGACATCATCGTCGCCATGACGACCATTATGACATCACCGTCGCCATGACGACCATTATGACATCACCAAAGCCATGACAACCATATTGACATCATCGTCGCCATGACGACCATTATGACATCATCGTCGCCATGTCGACCATTATGACATCACCAAAGCCATTACCACCATACTGACATCATTGTCGCCATGACGACCATTCTGACATCACCATTTCCATGACGACCATTATGACATCACCGTCGCCATGACGACCATTATGACATCACCAAAGCCATGACATCATCGTCGCCATGACGACCATTATGACATCATCGTCGCCATGACGACCATTATGACATCATCGTCGCCATGACGACCATTATGACAACACCGTCGCCATGACGACCATTATGACATCATCGTCGACATGACGACCATTATGACATCACCAAAGCCATGACCACCATACTGACATCATCGTCGCCATGACGACCATTATGACATCTTCGTCGCCATGACGACCATTATGACATCATCGTTGCCATGACGACCATTATGACATCACCAAAGCCATGACCACCATACTGACATCATCGTCGGCATGACGACCATTATGACATCACCGTCGCCATGACGACCATTATGACATCAACATCGCCATGACGACCATTATGGCAACACCGTCGCCATGACGACCAGTATGACATCATCGTCGCCATGACGACCAGTATGACATCATCGTCGCCATGACGACCATTATGACATCATCGTCGCCATGACGACCATTATGACGTCATCGTCGCCATGACGACCATTATGACATCATCGTCGCTATGACGACCATTATGACATCATCGTCGCCGTGACGACCATTATGACATCATCGTCGCCATGACGACCATTATGACATCACCGTCGCCATGACGACCATTATGACATCACCAAAGCCATGACAACCATATTGACATCATCGTCGCCATGACGACCATTATGACATCATCGTCGCCATGACGACCATTATGACATCACCAAAGCCATGACCACCATACTGACATCATCGTCGCCATGACGACCATTCTGACATCACCATTGCCATGACGGCCATTATGACATCACCGTCGCCATGACGACCATTATGACATCACCAAAGCCATGACCACCATACTGACATCATCGTCGCCATGACGACCATTATGACATCATCGTCGCCATGACGACCATCATGACATCATCGTCGGCATGACGACCATTATGACATTATCTTCGCCATGACGACCATTATGGCAACACCGTCGCCATGACGACCAGTATGACATCATCGTCGCCATGACGACCATTATGACATCATCGTCGCCATGACGACCATTATGACGTCATCGTCGCCATGACGACCATTATGACGTCATCGTCGCCATGATAACCATTATGACATCATCGTCGCCATGACGACCATTATGGCAACACCGTCGCCATGACGACAGTATGACATCATCGTCGCCATGACGACCATTATGACATTACCGCCGCCGTGACGAACATTATGACATCATCGTCGCCGTGACGACCATTATGACATCATCGTCGCCATGACGACCATTATGACATCACCGTCGCCATGACGACAATTATGACATCACCAAAGCCATGACAACCATATTGACATCATCGTCGCCATGACGACCATTATGACATCATCGTCGGCATGACGACCATTATGACATCACCAAAGCCATGACCACCATACTGACATCATCGTCGCCATGACGACCATTCTGACATCACCATTGACATGACGACCATTATGACATCACCGTCGCCATGATGACCATTATGGCAACACCGTCGCCATGACGACCATTATGACATCACCAAAGCCATGACCACCATACTGACATCACCGTCGCCATGACGACCATTATGACATCACCGTCGCCATGACGACCATTATGACATCATCGTCGCCATGACGACCATTATGACATCATCGTCGCCATGACGACCATTATGACATCATCTTCGCCATGATGACCATTATTACAACATTGTCGCCATGACGACCATTATGACATCACCGTCGCCATGACGACCATTATGACATCATCGTCGCCATGACGACCATTATGGCAACACCATCGCCATGACGACCATTATGACATCACCAAAGCCATGACCACCATACTGACATCACCGTCGCCATGACGACCATTATGACATCACCGTCGCCATGACGACCATTATGACATCATCGTCGCCATGACGACCCTTATGACATCACCGTCGCCGTGACGACCATTATAACATCATCGTCGCCGTGACGACCATTATGACATCATCGTCGCCATGACGACCATTATGACATCACCGTCGCCATGACGACTATTATGACATCACCAAAGCCATGACAACCATATTGACATCATCGTCGCCATGACGACCATTATGACATCACCAAAGCCATTACCACCATACTGACATCATTGTCGCCATGACGACCATTCTGACATCACCATTTCCATGACGACCATTATGACATCACCGTCGCCATGACGACCATTATGACATCACCAAAGCCATGACATCATCGTCGCCATGACGACCATTATGACATCATCGTCGCCATGACGACCATTATGACAACACCGTCGCCATGACGACCATTATGACATCATCGTCTACATGACGACCATTATGACATCATCGTCGGCATGACGACCATTATGACATCATCGTCGAAATGACGACCTTTATGGCAACACCGTCGCCATGACGACCAGTATGACATCACCATTGCCATGACGACTATTATGACATCGCCGTCGCCATGACGACCAATATGACATCACCAAAGCCATGACCACCATACTGACATCATCGTCGCCATGACGACCATTATGACATCATCGTCGCCATGACGACCATTATGACATCATCGTCGCCATGACGACCATTATGGCAACACTGTCGCCATGACGACCAGTATGACATCATCGTCGCCATGACGACCATTATGACATCATTGTCGCCATGACGACCATTATGACGTCATCGTCGCCATGACGACCATTATGACGTCATCGTCGCCATGATGACCATTATGACATCATCGTCGCCATGACGACCATTATGGCAACACCGTCGCCATGACGACAGTATGACATCATCGTCGCCATGACGACAATTATGACATTACCGCCGCCGTGATGACCATTATGACATCACCAAAGCCATGACCACCATACTGACATCATCGTCGGCATGACGACCATTATGACATCACCGTCGCCATGACGACCATTATGACATCATCATCGCCATGACGACCATTATGGCAACACCGTCGCCATGACGACCAGTATGACATCATCGTCGCCATGACGACCAGTATGACATCATCGTCGCCATGACGACCATTATGACATCATCGTCGCCATGACGACCATTATGACGTCATCGTCGCCATGACGACCATTATGACATCATCGTCGCTATGACGACCATTATGACATCATCGTCGCCGTGACGACCATTATGACATCATCGTCGCCATGACGACCATTATGACATCACCGTCGCCATGACGACCATTATGACATCACCAAAGCCATGACAACCATATTGACATCATCGTCGCCATGACGACCATTATGACATCATCGTCGCCATGACGACCATTATGACATCACCAAAGCCATGACCACCATACTGACATCATCGTCGCCATGACGACCATTCTGACATCACCATTGCCATGACGGCCATTATGACATCACCGTCGCCATGACGACCATTATGACATCACCAAAGCCATGACCACCATACTGACATCATCGTCGCCATGACGACCATTATGACATCATCGTCGCCATGACGACCATCATGACATCATCGTCGGCATGACGACCATTATGACATTATCTTCGCCATGACGACCATTATGGCAACACCGTCGCCATGACGACCAGTATGACATCATCGTCGCCATGACGACCATTATGACATCATCGTCGCCATGACGACCATTATGACGTCATCGTCGCCATGACGACCATTATGACGTCATCGTCGCCATGATAACCATTATGACATCATCGTCGCCATGACGACCATTATGGCAACACCGTCGCCATGACGACAGTATGACATCATCGTCGCCATGACGACCATTATGACATTACCGCCGCCGTGACGAACATTATGACATCATCGTCGCCGTGACGACCATTATGACATCATCGTCGCCATGACGACCATTATGACATCACCGTCGCCATGACGACAATTATGACATCACCAAAGCCATGACAACCATATTGACATCATCGTCGCCATGACGACCATTATGACATCATCGTCGCCATGACGACCATTATGACATCACCAAAGCCATGACCACCATACTGACATCATCGTCGCCATGACGACCATTCTGACATCACCATTGACATGACGACCATTATGACATCACCGTCGCCATGATGACCATTATGGCAACACCGTCGCCATGACGACCATTATGACATCACCAAAGCCATGACCACCATACTGACATCACCGTCGCCATGACGACCATTATGACATCACCGTCGCCATGACGACCATTATGACATCATCGTCGCCATGACGACCATTATGACATCATCGTCGCCATGACGACCATTATGACATCATCTTCGCCATGATGACCATTATTACAACATTGTCGCCATGACGACCATTATGACATCACCGTCGCCATGACGACCATTATGACATCATCGTCGCCATGACGACCATTATGGCAACACCATCGCCATGACGACCAGTATGACATCATCGTCGCCATGACGACCCTTATGACATCACCGTCGCCGTGACGACCATTATAACATCATCGTCGCCGTGACGACCATTATGACATCATCGTCGCCATGACGACCATTATGACATCACCGTCGCCATGACGACTATTATGACATCACCAAAGCCATGACAACCATATTGACATCATCGTCGCCATGACGACCATTATGACATCATCGTCGCCATGACGACCATTATGACATCACCAAAGCCATTACCACCATACTGACATCATTGTCGCCATGACGACCATTCTGACATCACCATTTCCATGACGACCATTATGACATCACCGTCGCCATGACGACCATTATGACATCACCAAAGCCATGACATCATTGTCGCCATGACGACCATTATGACATCATCGTCGCCATGACGACCATTATGACATCATCGTCGCCATGACGACCATTATGACAACACCGTCGCCATGACGACCATTATGACATCATCGTCTACATGACGACCATTATGACATCATCGTCGGCATGACGATCATTATGACATCATCGTCGAAATGACGACCTTTATGGCAACACCGTCGCCATGACGACCAGTATGACATCACCATTGCCATGACGACTATTATGACATCGCCGTCGCCATGACGACCAATATGACATCACCAAAGCCATGACCACCATACTGACATCATCGTCGCCATGACGACCATTATGACATCATCGTCGCCATGACGACCATTATGACATCATCGTCGCCATGACGACCATTATGGCAACACTGTCGCCATGACGACCAGTATGACATCATCGTCGCCATGACGACCATTATGACATCATTGTCGCCATGACGACCATTATGACGTCATCGTCGCCATGACGACCATTATGACGTCATCGTCGCCATGATGACCATTATGACATCATCGTCGCCATGACGACCATTATGGCAACACCGTCGCCATGACGACAGTATGACATCATCGTCGCCATGACGACAATTATGACATTACCGCCGCCGTGACGACCATTATGACATCATCGTCGCCGTGACGACCAGTATGACATCATCGTCGCCATGACGACCATTATGACATCACCGTCGCCATGACGACCATTATGACATCACCGTCGCCATGACGACCATTATGACATCACCAAAGCCATGACAACCATATTGACATCATCGTCGCCATGACGACCATTATGACATCATCGTCGCCATGACGACCATTATGACATCACCAAAGCCATGACCACCATACTGACATCATCGTCTCCATGACGACCATTCTGACATCACCATTGCCATGACGACCATTATGACATCACCGTCGCCATGACGACCATTATGACATCACCAAAGCCATGACCACCATACTGACATCATTGTCGCCATGACGACCATTATGACATCACCAAAGCCATGACCACCATACTGACATCATCGTCGCCATGACGACCATTATGACATCATAGTCGCCATGACGACCATTATGGCAACACCATCGCCATGACGACCATTATGACATCACCAAAGCCATGACCACCATACTGACATCATCGTCGCCATGACGACTATTATGACATCACCGTCGCCATGACGACCATTATGGCAACACCGTCGCCATGACGACCAGTATGACATCACCGTCGCCGTGACGACCATTATGACATCATCGTCGCCGTGACGACCATTATGACAGCATCGTCGCCATGACGACCATTATGACATCACCGTCGCCATGACGACCATTATGACATCACCGTCGCCATGACGACCATTATGACATCACCAAAGCCATGACGACCATATTGACATCATCGTCGCCATGACGACCATTATGACATCATCGTCGCCATGACGACCATTATGTCAACACCGTCGCCATGACGACCATTATGGCATCATCGTCGGCATGACGACCATTATGACATCACCGTCGCCATGACGACCATTATGACATCACCAAAGCCATGACAACCATATTGACATCATCGTCGCCATGACGACCATTATGACATCATCGTCGCCATGACGACCATTATGACATCACCAAAGCCATGGCCACCATACTGACATCATCGTCGCCGTGACGACCATTATGACATCATCGTCGCCATGACGACCATTATGACATCACCGTCGCCATGACGACCATTATGACATCACCAAAGCCATGACCACCATACTGACATCATCGTCGCCATGACGACCATTCTGACATCACCATTGCCATGACGACCATTATGACATCACCAAAGCCATGACCACCATACTGACATCATCGTCGCCATGACGACCATTATGACATCATCGTCGCCATGACGACCATTATGACATCATCGTCGCCATGACGACCATTATGGCAACACCGTCGCCATGACGACCATTATGACATCATCGTTGGCAAGACGACCATTATGACATCATCGTCGCAATGACGACTATTATGACATCATCTTCGCCATGACGACCATTATGACATCATCGTCGGTATGACGACCATTATGACATCATCGTCGCCATGATGACCATTATGGCAACACCGTCGCCATGACGACCATTATGACATCACCGTCGCTGTGACGACCATTATGACATCACCGTCGCGGTGACGACCATTATGACATCATCGTCGCCGTGACGACCATTATGACATCATCGTCGCCATGACGACCATTATGACATCACCGTCGCCATAACGAACATTATGACATCACCAGAGCCATTACAACCATATTGACATCATCGTCGCCATGACGACCATTATGACATCATCGTCGCCATGACGACCATTATGACATCACCAAAGCCATGACCACCATACTGACATCATCGTCACCATGACGACCATTATGACATCATCTTCGCCATGATGACCATTATTACAACATTGTCGCCATGACGACCATTATGACATCACCGTCGCCATGACGACCATTATGACATCATCGTCGCCATGACGACCATTATGGCAACACCGTCGCCATGACGACCAGTATGACATCATCGTCGCCATGACGACCCTTATGACATCACCGTCGCCGTGACGACCATTATAACATCATCGTCGCCGTGACGACCATTATGACATCATCGTCGCCATGACGACCATTATGACATCACCGTCGCCATGACGACCATTATGACATCACCAAAGCCATGACAACCATATTGACATCATCGTCGCCATGACGACCATTATGACATCTTCGTCGCCATAACGACCATTATGACATCACCAAAGCCATTACCACCATACTGACATCATTGTCGCCATGACGACCATTCTGACATCACCATTTCCATGACGACCATTATGACATCACCGTCGCCATGACGACCATTATGACATCACCAAAGCCATGACATCATCGTCGCCATGACGACCATTATGACATCATCGTCGCCATGACGACCATTATGACATCATCGTCGCCATGACGACCATTATGACACCACCGTCGCCATGACGACCATTATGACATCATCGTCGACATGACGACCATTATGACATCATCGTCGGCATGACGACCATTATGACATCATCGTCGAAATGACGACCTTTATGGCAACACCGTCGCCATGACGAACAGTATGACATCACCATTGCCATGACGACTATTATGACATCGCCGTCGCCATGACGACCATTATGACATCACCAAAGCCATGACCACCATACTGACATCATCGTCGCCATGACGACCATTATGACATCATCGTCGCCATGACGACCATTATGACATCATCGTCGCCATGACGACCATTATGGCAACACTGTCGCCATGACGACCAGTATGACATCATCGTCGCCATGACGACCATTATGACATCATTGTCGCCATGACGACCATTATGACGTCATCGTCGCCATGACGACCATTATGACGTCATCGTCGCCATGATGACCATTATGACATCATCGTCGCCATGACGACCATTATGGCAACACCGTCGCCATGGCGACAGTATGACATCATCGTCGCCATGACGACAATTATGACATTACCGCCGCCGTGACGACTATTATGACATCATCGTCGCCGTGACGACCAGTATGACATCATCGTCGCCATGACGACCATTATGACATCACCGTCGCCATGACGACCATTATGACATCACCGTCGCCATGACGACCATTATGACATCACCAAAGCCATGACAACCATATTGACATCATCGTCGCCATGACGACCATTATGACATCATCGTCGCCATGACGACCATTATGACATCACCAAAGCCATGACCACCATACTGACATCATCGTCTCCATGACGACCATTCTGACATCACCATTGCCATGACGACCATTATGACATCACCGTCGCCATGACGACCATTATGACATCACCAAAGCCATGACCACCATACTGACATCATTGTCGCCATGACGACCATTATGACATCACCAAAGCCATGACCACCATACTGACATCATCGTCGCCATGACGACCATTATGACATCATAGTCGCCATGACGACCATTATGGCAACACCGTCGCCATGACGACCATTATGACATCACCAAAGCCATGACCACCATACTGACATCATCGTCGCCATGACGACTATTATGACATCACCGTCGCCATGACGACCATTATGGCAACACCGTCGCCATGATGACCAGTATGACATCATCGTCGCCATGGCGACCATTATGACATCACCGTCGCCGTGACGACCATTATGACATCATCGTCGCCGTGATGACCATTATGACAGCATCGTCGCCATGACGACCATTATGACATCACCGTCGCCATGACAACCATTATGACATCACCGTCGCCATGACGACCATTATGACATCACCAAAGCCATGACGACCATATTGACATCATCGTCGCCATGACGACCATTATGACATCATCGTCGCCATGACGACCATTATGTCAACACCGTCGCCATGACGACCATTATGGCATCATCGTCGGCATGACGACCATTATGACATCACCGTCGCCATGACGACCATTATGACATCACCAAAGCCATGACAACCATATTGACATCATCGTCGCCATGACGACCATTATGACATCATCGTCGCCATGACGACCATTATGACATCACCAAAGCCATGGCCACCATACTGACATCATCGTCGCCATGACAACCATTCTGACATCACCATTGCCATGACGACCATTATGACATCACCGTCGCCATGACGACCATTATGACATCACCAAAGCCATGACCACCATACTGACATCATCGTCGTCATGACGACCATTATGACATCATCGTCGCCATGACGACCATTATGGCAACACCGTCGCCATGACGACCAGTATGACATCATCGTCGCCATGACGACCATTATGACATCACCGTCGCCGTGACGACCATTATGACATCATCGTCGCCGTGACGACCATTATGACATCATCGTCGCCATGACGACCATTATGACATCACCGTCGCCATGACGACCATTATGACATCACCAAAGCCATGACAACCATATTGACATCATCGTCGCCATGACGACCATTATGACATCATCGTCGCCATGACGACCATTTTGACATCACCAAAGCCATGACCACCATACTGACATCATCGTCGCCATGACGACCATTCTGACATCACCATTGCCATGACGACCATTATGACATCACCAAAGCCATGACCACCATACTGACATCATCGTCGCCATGACGACCATTATGACATCATCGTCGCCATGACGACCATTATGGCAACACCATCGCCATGACGACCATTATGACATCATCGTTGGCAAGACGACCATTATGACATCATCGTCGCGATGACGACTATTATGACATCATCTTCGCCATGACGACCATTATGACATCATCGTCGGTATGACGACCATTATGACATCATCGTCGCCATGACGACCATTATGGCAACACCGTCGCCATGACGACCAGTATGACATCATCGTCGCCATGACGACCATTATGACATCATCGTCGCCATGACGACAATTATGACGTCATCGTCGCCATGACGACCATTATGACATCATCGTCGCCGTGACGACCATTATGACGTCATCGTCGCCATGACGACCATTATGACATCATCGTCGCCATGACGACCATATGACATCATCGTCGCCATGACGACCATTATGGCAACACCGTCGCCATGACGACCAGTATGACATCATCGTCGCCATGACGACCATTATGACATCACCGTCGCGGTGACGACCATTATGACATCACCGTCGCGGTGACGACCATTATGACATCATCGTCGCCGTGACGACCATTATGACATCATCGTCGCCATGACGACCATTATGACATCACCGTCGCCATAACGAACATTATGACATCACCAAAGCCATTACAACCATATTGACATCATCGTCGCCATGACGACCATTATGACATCACCAAAGCCATGACAACCATATTGACATCACCGTCGCCATGACGACCATTATGACATCACCAAAGCCATGACAACCATATTGACATCATCGTCGCCATGACGACCATTATGACATCATCGTCGCCATGACGACCATTATGACATCACCAAAGCCATGACCACCATACTGACATCATCGTCTCCATGACGACCATTCTGACATCACCATTGCCATGACGACCATTATGACATCACCGTCGCCATGACGACCATTATGACATCACCAAAGCCATGAGCACCATACTGACATCATTGTCGCCATGACGACCATTATGACATCACCAAAGCCATGACCACCATACTGACATCATCGTCGCCATGACGACTATTATGACATCACCGTCGCCATGACGACCATTATGGCAACACCGTCGCCATGACGACCAGTATGACATCATCGTCGCCATGGCGACCATTATGACATCACCGTCGCCGTGACGACCATTATGACATCATCGTCACCGTGACGACCATTATGACAGCATCGTCGCCATGACGACCATTATGACATCACCGTCGCCATGACGACCATTATGACATCACCAAAGCCATGACGACCATATTGACATTATCGTCGCCATGACGACCATTATGACATCATCGTCGCCATGACGACCATTATGTCAACACCGTCGCCATGACGACCATTATGGCATCAACGTCGGCATGACGACCATTATGACATCACCGTCGCCATGACGACCATTATGACATCACCAAAGCCATGACAACCATATTGACATCATCGTCGCCATGACGACCATTATGACATCATCGTCGCCATGACGACCATTATGACATCACCAAAGCCATGGCCACCACACTGACATCATCGTCGCCATGACAACCATTCTGACATCACCATTGCCATGACGACCATTATGACATCACCGTCGCCATGACGACCATTATGACATCACCAAAGCCATGACCACCATACTGACATCATCGTCGCCATGACGACCATTATGACATCATCGTCGCCATGACGACCATTATGGAAACACCGTCGCCATGACGACCAGTATGACATCATCGTCGCCATGACGACCATTATGACATCACCGTCGCCGTGACGACCATTATGACATCATCGTCGCCGTGACGACCATTATGACATCATCGTCGCCATGACGACCATTATGACATCACCGTCGCCATGACGACCATTATGACATCACCAAAGCCATGACAACCATATTGACATCATCGTCGCCATGACGACCATTATGGCATCATCGTCGCCATGACGACCATTATGACATCACCAAAGCCATGACCACCATATTGACATCATCGTCGCCATGACGACCATTCTGACATCACCATTGCCATGACGACCATTATGACATCACCAAAGCCATGACCACCATACTGACATCATCGTCGCCATGACGACCATTATGACATCATCGTCGCCATGACGACCATTATGACATCATCGTCGCCATGACGACCATTATGGCAACACCGTCGCCATGACGACCATTATGACATCATCGTTGGCAAGACGACCATTATGACATCATCGTCGCGATGACGACTATTATGACATCATCTTCGCCATGACGACCATTATGACATCATCGTCGGTATGACGACCATTATGACGTCATCGACACCATGACGACCATTATGACTTCATCGTCGCCATGACGACCATTATGACATCATCGTCGGCATGACGACCATTATGACATCACCGTCGCCATGACGATCATTATGACATCATCGTCGCCATGACGACCATTATGGCAACACCGTCGCCATGACGACCAGTATGACATTATCGTCGCCATGACTACCATTATGACATCATCGTCGCCATGACGACCATTATGACGTCATCGTTGCCATGACGACTATTATGACATCATCGTCGCCATGACGACCAATATGACGTCATCGTCGCCATGACGACCATTATGGCAACACCGTCGCCATGACGACCAGCATGACATCATCGTCGCCATGACGACAATTATGACATCACCGTCGCCGTGACGACCATTATGACATCATCGTCGCCATGACGACCATTATGACATCACCGTCGCCATGATGACCATTATGACATCATCGTCGCCATGACGACCATTATGGCAACACCGTCGCCATGACGACAATTATGACATCATCGTCGGCATGACGACCATTATGACATCATCGTCGCCATGACGACCATTATGGCAACACTGTCGCCATGACGACCAGTATGACATCATCGTCGCCATGACGACCATTATGACATCATTGTCGCCATGACGACCATTATGACGTCATCGTCGCCATGACGACCATTATGACGTCATCGTTGCCATGATGACCATTATGACATCATCGTCGCCATGACGACCATTATGGCAACACCGTCGCCATGACGACAGTATGACATCATCGTCGCCATGACGACAATTATGACATTACCGCCGCCGTGACGACCATTATGACATCATCGTCGCCGTGACGACCATTATGACATCATCGTCGTCATGACGACCATTATGACATCACCAAAGCCATGACCACCATACTGACATCATCGTCTCCATGACGACCATTCTGACATCACCATTGCCATGACGACCATTATGACATCACCGTCGCCATGACGAACATTATGACATCACCAAAGCCATGAGCACCATACTGACATCATTGTCGCCATGACGACCATTATGACATCACCAAAGCCATGACCACCATACTGACATCATCGTCGCCATGACGACCATTATGACATCATAGTCGCCATGACGACCATTATGGCAACACCGTCGCCATGACGACCATTATGACATCACCAAAGCCATGACCACCATACTGACATCATCGTCGCCATGACGACTATTATGACATCACCGTCGCCATGACGACCATTATGGCAACACCGTCGCAATGACGACCAGTATGACATCATCGTCGCCATGGCGACCATTATGACATTACCGTCGCCGTGACGACCATTATGACATCATCGTCGCCGTGACGACCATTATGACAGCATCGTCGCCATGACGACCATTATGACATCACCGTCGCCATGACGACCATTATGACATCACCAAAGCCATGACGACCATATTGACATCATCGTCGCCATGACGACCATTATGACATCATCGTCGCCATGACGACCATTATGTCAACACCGTCGCCATGACGACCATTATGGCATCATCGTCGGCATGACGACCATTATGACATCACCGTCGCCATGACGACCATTATGACATCACCAAAGCCATGACAACCATATTGACATCATCGTCGCCATGACGACCATTATGACATCATCGTCGCCATGACGACCATTATGACATCACCAAAGCCATGGCCACCATACTGACATCATCGTCGCCATGACAACCATTCTGACATCACCATTGCCATGACGACCATTATGACATCACCGTCGCCATGACGACCATTATGACATCACCAAAGCCATGACCACCATACTGACATCATCGTCGCCATGACGACCATTATGACATCATCGTCGCCATGACGACCATTATGGCAACACCGTCGCCATGACGACCAGTATTACATCATCGTCGCCATGACGACCATTATGACATCACCGTCGCCGTGACGACCATTATGACATCACCAAAGCCATGACCACCATACTGACATCATCGTCGTCATGACGACCATTATGACATCATCGTCGCCGTGACGACCATTATGACATCATCGTCGCCATGACGACCATTATGACATCACCGTCGCCATGACGACCATTATGACATCACCAAAGCCATGACAACCATATTGACATCATCGTCGCCATGACGACCATTATGACATCATCGTCGCCATGACGACCATTTTGACATCACCAAAGCCATGACCACCATACTGACATCATCGTCGCCATGACGACCATTCTGACATCACCATTGCCATGACGACCATTATGACATCACCAAAGCCATGACCACCATACTGACATCATCGTCGCCATGACGACCATTATGACATCATCGTCGCCATGACGACCATTATGGCAACACCATCGCCATGACGACCATTATGACATCATCGTTGGCAAGACGACCATTATGACATCATCGTCGCGATGACGACTATTATGACATCATCTTCGCCATGACGACCATTATGACATCATCGTCGGTATGACGACCATTATGACATCATCGTCGCCATGACGACCATTATGGCAACACCGTCGCCATGACGACCAGTATGACATCATCGTCGCCATGACGACCATTATGACATCATCGTCGCCATGACGACAATTATGACGTCATCGTCGCCATGACGACCATTATGACATCATCGTCGCCGTGACGACCATTATGACGTCATCGTCGCCATGACGACCATTATGACATCATCGTCGCCATGACGACCATATGACATCATCGTCGCCATGACGACCATTATGGCAACACCGTCGCCATGACGACCAGTATGACATCATCATCGCCATGACGACCATTATGACATCACCGTCGCGGTGACGACCATTATGACATCACCGTCGCGGTGACGACCATTATGACATCATCGTCGCCGTGACGACCATTATGACATCATCGTCGCCATGACGACCATTATGACATCACCGTCGCCATAACGAACATTATGACATCACCAAAGCCATTACAACCATATTGACATCATCGTCGCCATGACGACCATTATGACATCACCAAAGCCATGACAACCATATTGACATCACCGTCGCCATGACGACCATTATGACATCACCAAAGCCATGACAACCATATTGACATCATCGTCGCCATGACGACCATTATGACATCATCGTCGCCATGACGACCATTATGACATCACCAAAGCCATGACCACCATACTGACATCATCGTCTCCATGACGACCATTCTGACATCACCATTGCCATGACGACCATTATGACATCACCGTCGCCATGACGACCATTATGACATCACCAAAGCCATGAGCACCATACTGACATCATTGTCGCCATGACGACCATTATGACATCACCAAAGCCATGACCACCATACTGACATCATCGTCGCCATGACGACTATTATGACATCACCGTCGCCATGACGACCATTATGGCAACACCGTCGCCATGACGACCAGTATGACATCATCGTCGCCATGGCGACCATTATGACATCACCGTCGCCGTGACGACCATTATGACATCATCGTCGCCGTGACGACCATTATGACAGCATCGTCGCCATGACGACCATTATGACATCACCGTCGCCATGACGACCATTATGACATCACCAAAGCCATGACGACCATATTGACATTATCGTCGCCATGACGACCATTATGACATCATCGTCGCCATGACGACCATTATGTCAACACCGTCGCCATGACGACCATTATGGCATCAACGTCGGCATGACGACCATTATGACATCACCGTCGCCATGACGACCATTATGACATCACCAAAGCCATGACAACCATATTGACATCATCGTCGCCATGACGACCATTATGACATCATCGTCGCCATGACGACCATTATGACATCACCAAAGCCATGGCCACCATACTGACATCATCGTCGCCATGACAACCATTCTGACATCACCATTGCCATGACGACCATTATGACATCACCGTCGCCATGACGACCATTATGACATCACCAAAGCCATGACCACCATACTGACATCATCGTCGCCATGACGACCATTATGACATCATCGTCGCCATGACGACCATTATGGCAACACCGTCGCCATGACGACCAGTATGACATCATCGTCGCCATGACGACCATTATGACATCACCGTCGCCGTGACGACCATTATGACATCATCGTCGCCGTGACGACCATTATGACATCATCGTCGCCATGACGACCATTATGACATCACCGTCGCCATGACGACCATTATGACATCACCAAAGCCATGACAACCATATTGACATCATCGTCGCCATGACGACCATTATGGCATCATCGTCGCCATGACGACCATTATGACATCACCAAAGCCATGACCACCATATTGACATCATCGTCGCCATGACGACCATTCTGACATCACCATTGCCATGACGACCATTATGACATCACCAAAGCCATGACCACCATACTGACATCATCGTCGCCATGACGACCATTATGACATCATCGTCGCCATGACGACCATTATGACATCATCGTCGCCATGACGACCATTATGGCAACACCGTCGCCATGACGACCATTATGACATCATCGTTGGCAAGACGACCATTATGACATCATCGTCGCGATGACGACTATTATGACATCATCTTCGCCATGACGACCATTATGACATCATCGTCGGTATGACGACCATTATGACGTCATCGTCACCATGACGACCATTATGACTTCATCGTCGCCATGACGACCATTATGACATCATCGTCGGCATGACGACCATTATGACATCACCGTCGCCATGACGATCATTATGACATCATCGTCGCCATGACGACCATTATGGCAACACCGTCGCCATGACGACCAGTATGACATTATCGTCGCCATGACTACCATTATGACATCATCGTCGCCATGACGACCATTATGACGTCATCGTTGCCATGACGACTATTATGACATCATCGTCGCCATGACGACCAATATGACGTCATCGTCGCCATGACGACCATTATGGCAACACCGTCGCCATGACGACCAGCATGACATCATCGTCGCCATGACGACAATTATGACATCACCGTCGCCGTGACGACCATTATGACATCATCGTCGCCATGACGACCATTATGACATCACCGTCGCCATGACGACCATTATGACATCATCGTCGCCATGACGACCATTATGGCAACACCGTCGCCATGACGACAATTATGACATCATCGTCGGCATGACGACCATTATGACATCATCGTCGCCATGACGACCATTATGGCAACACTGTCGCCATGACGACCAGTATGACATCATCGTCGCCATGACGACCATTATGACATCATTGTCGCCATGACGA
The DNA here is from genome assembly GCF_046119375.1 of Phyllobates terribilis. Lineage (NCBI taxonomy): Eukaryota > Metazoa > Chordata > Amphibia > Anura > Dendrobatidae > Phyllobates > Phyllobates terribilis. Next base: position 6,848,708 of record NW_027362819.1, read on the forward strand.
CCATTATGACGTCATCGTCGCCATGACGACCATTATGACGTCATCGTTGCCATGATGACCATTATGACATCATCGTCGCCATGACGACCATTATGGCAACACCGTCGCCATGACGACAGTATGACATCATCGTCGACATGACGACAATTATGACATTACCGCCGCCGTGACGACCATTATGACATCATCGTCGCCGTGACGACCATTATGACATCATCGTCGCCATGACGACCATTATGACATCACCAAAGCCATGACCACCATACTGACATCATCGTCTCCATGACGACCATTCTGACATCACCATTGCCATGACGACCATTATGACATCACCGTCGCCATGACGAACATTATGACATCACCAAAGCCATGAGCACCATACTGACATCATTGTCGCCATGACGACCATTATGACATCACCAAAGCCATGACCACCATACTGACATCATCGTCGCCATGACGACCATTATGACATCATAGTCGCCATGACGACCATTATGGCAACACCGTCGCCATGACGACCATTATGACATCACCAAAGCCATGACCACCATACTGACATCATCGTCGCCATGACGACTATTATGACATCACCGTCGCCATGACGACCATTATGGCAACACCGTCGCCATGACGACCATTATGACATCATCGTCGCCGTGACGACCATTATGACAGCATCGTCGCCATGACGACCATTATGACATCACCGTCGCCATGACGACCATTATGACATCACCAAAGCCATGACGACCATATTGACATCATCGTCGCCATGACGACCATTATGACATCATCGTCGCCATGACGACCATTATGTCAACACCGTCGCCATGACGACCATTATGGCATCATCGTCGGCATGACGACCATTATGACATCACCGTCGCCATGACGACCATTATGACATCACCAAAGCCATGACAACCATATTGACATCATCGTCGCCATGACGACCATTATGACATCATCGTCGCCATGACGACCATTATGACATCACCAAAGCCATGGCCACCATACTGACATCATCGTCGCCATGACAACCATTCTGACATCACCATTGCCATGACGACCATTATGACATCACCGTCGCCATGACGACCATTATGACATCACCAAAGCCATGACCACCATACTGACATCATCGTCGCCATGACGACCATTATGACATCATCGTCGCCATGACGACCATTATGGCAACACCGTCGCCATGACGACCAGTATTACATCATCGTCGCCATGACGACCATTATGACATCACCGTCGCCGTGACGACCATTATGACATCATCGTCGCCGTGACGACCATTATGACATCATCGTCGCCATGACGACCATTATGACATCACCGTCGCCATGACGACCATTATGACATCACCAAAGCCATGACAACCATATTGACATCATCGTCGCCATGACGACCATTATGGCATCATCGTCGCCATGACGACCATTATGACATCACCAAAGCCATGACCACCATACTGACATCATCGTCGCAATGACGACCATTCTGACATCACCATTGCCATGACGACCATTATGACATCACCAAAGCCATGACCACCATACTGACATCATCGTCGCCATGACGACCATTATGACATCATCGTCGCCATGACGACCATTATGACATCATCGTCGCCATGACGACCATTATGGCAACACCGTCGCCATGACGACCATTATGACATCATCGTTGGCAAGACGACCATTATGACATCATCGTCGCGATGACGACTATTATGACATCATCTTCGCCATGACGACCATTATGACATTATCGTCGCCATGACGACCATTATGGCAACACCGTCGCCATGACGACCAGTATGACATCATCGTCGCCATGACGACCATTATGACATCATCGTCGCCATGACGACAATTATGACGTCATCGTCACCATGACGACCATTATGACATCATCGTCGCCGTGACGACCATTATGACGTCATCGTCGCCATGACGACCATTATGACATCATCGTCGCCATGACGACCATATGACATCATCGTCGCCATGACGACCATTATGGCAACTCCGTCGCCATGACGACCAGTATGACATCATCGTCGCCATGACGACCATTATGACATCACCGTCGCGGTGACGACCATTATGACATCACCGTCGCGGTGACGACCATTATGACATCATCGTCGCCGTGACGACCATTATGACATCATCGTCGCCATGACGACCATTATGACATCACCGTCGCCATGACGAACATTATGACATTTCCAAAGCCATTACAACCATATTGACATCATCGTCGCCATGACGACCATTATGACATCATCGTCGCCATGACGACCATTATGACATCACCAAAGCCATGACCACCATACTGACATCATCGTCGCCATGACGACCATTCTGACATCACCATTGCCATGACGACCATTATGACATCACCGTCGCCATGACGACCATTATGACATCATCGTCGCCATGACGACCATTATGACATCATCTTCGCCATGACGACCATTATGACATCATCGTCGGTATGAAGACCATTATGACATCATCGTCGCCATGACGACCATTATGACATCATCGTCGCCATGACGACCATTATGACATCACCGTCGCGGTGACGACCATTATGACATCACCGTCGCGGTGACGACCATTATGACATCATCGTCGCCGTGACGACCATTATGACATCATCGTCGCCATGACGACCATTATGACATCACCGTCGCCGTGACGAACATTATGACATCACCAAAGCCATTACAACCATATTGACATCATCGTCGCCATGACGACCATTATGACATCATCGTCGCCATGACGACCATTATGACATCACCAAAGCCATGACCACCATACTGACATCATCGTCGCCATGACGACCATTCTGACATCACCATTGCCATGACGACCATTATGACATCACCGTCGCCATGACGACCATTAAGACATCACCAAAGCCATGACGACCATACTGACATCATCGTCGCCATGACGACCATTATGATATCATCGTCGCCATGACGACCATTATGGCAACACCGTCGCCATGACGACCATTATGACATCATCGTCGGCATGACGACCATTATGACATCATCGTCGCCATGACGACTATTATGACATCACCGTCGCCATGACGACCATTATGACATCATCGTCGCCATGACGACCATTATGACGTCATCGTCGCCATGATGACCATTATGACGTCATCGTCGCCATGACAACCATTATGATATCATCTTCGCCATGACGACCATTATGACATCATCGTCGGCATGACGACCATTATGACATCACCGTCGCCATGACGATCATTATGACATCATCGTCGCCATGACGACCATTATGGCAACACCGTCGCCATGACGACCAGTATGACATCATCGTCGCCATGACGACCATTATGACGTCATCGTTGCCATGACGACCATTATGACATCATCGTCGCCATGACGACCAATATGACGTCATCGTCGCCATGACGACCATTATGGCAACACCGTCGCCATGACGACCAGTATGACATCATCGTCGCCATGACGAAAATTATGACATCACCGTCGCCGTGACGACCATTATGACATCATCGTCGCCATGACGACCATTATGACATCACCGTCGCCTTGACGACCATTATGACATCACCAAAGCCATGACAACCATATTGACATCATCGTCGCCATGACGACCATTATGACATCATCGTCGCCATGACGACCATTATGACATCATCGTCGCCATGACGACCATTATGACATCACCAAAGCCATGGCCACCATACTGACATCACCGTCGCCATGACGACCATTCTGACATCACCATTGCCATGACGATCATTATGACATCACCGTCGCCATGACGACCATTATGACATCACCAAAGCCATGACCACCATACTGACATCATCGTCGCCATGACGACCATTATGACATCATCGTCGGCATGACGACCATTATGACATCATCGTCGCCATGATGACCATTATGGCAATACCGTCGCCATGACGACCAGTATGACATCATCGTCGCCATGACGACCATTATGACATCATCGTCGCCATGACGACCATTATGACATCATCGTCGCCATGACGACCATTATGACATCACCAAAGCCATCACCACCATACTGACATCATCGTCGCCATGACGACCATTCTGACATCACCATTGCCATGACGACCATTATGACATCACCAAAGCCATGACCACCATACTGACATCATCGTCGCCATGACGACCATTATGACATCATCGTCGCCATGACGACCATTATGACATGATCGTCGCCATGACGACCATTATGGCAACACCGTCGCCATGACGACCATTATGACATCATCGTCAGAAAGACGACCATTATGACATCATCGTCGCCATGACGACTATTATGACATCACCGTCGCCATGACGACCATTATGACATCATCGTCGGCAAGACGACCATTATGACATCATCGTCGCCATGACGACTATTATGACATCACCGTCGTCATGACGACCATTATGACATCATCGTCGGCAAGACGACCATTATGACATCATCGTCGCCATGACGACCATTATGACATCATCGTCGCCATGACGACCATTATGACATCATCGTCGCCATGACGACCATTATGGCAACACCGTCGCCATGACGACCAGTATGACATCATCGTCGCCATGACGACCATTATGACATCATCGTCGCCATGACGACCATTATGACGTCATCGTCGCCATGACGACCATTATGACATCACCAAAGCCATGACCACCATACTGACATCATCGTCGCCATGACGACCATTCTGACATCACCATTGCCATGACGACCATTATGACATCACCGTCGCCATGACGACCATTATGACATCACCAAAGCCATGACCACCATACTGACATCATCGTCGCCATGACGACCATTATGATATCATCGTCGCCATGACGATCATTATGACATCATCGTCGGCATGACGACCATTATGACATCATCTTCGCCATGACGACCATTATGACATCATCTTCGCCATGACGACCATTATGACATCATCGTCGGCATGACGACCATTATGACATCACCGTCGCCATGACGATCATTATGACATCATCGTCGCCATGACGACCATTATGGCAACACCGTCGCCATGACGACCAGTATGACATCTTCGTCGCCATGACTACCATTATGGCAACACCGTCGCCATGACGACCAGTATGACATCATCGTCGCCATGACGACCATTATGACATCATCGTCGCCATGACGACCATTATGGCAACACCGTCGCCATGACGACCAGTATGACATCATCGTCGCCATGACGACCATTATGACATCACCGTCGCCGTGGCGACCATTATGACATCATCGTCGCCATGACGACCATTATGACATCATCGTCGCCATGACGACCATTATGACATCACCATCGCCATGTCGACCATTATGACATCACCAAAGCCATGACAACCATATTGACATCATCGTCGCCATGACGACCATTATGACATCATCGTCGCCATGACGACCATTATGACATCACCAAAGCCATGACCACCATACTGACATCATCGTCGCCATGACGACCATTATGACATCATCGTCGCTATGACGACCATTATGACATCATCGTCGCCATGACGACCATTATGACATCACCAAAGCCATGACCACCATACTGACATCATCGTCGGCTTGACGACCATTATGACATCACCGTCGCCATGACGACCATTATGACATCATCGTCGCCATGACGACCATTATGGCAACACCGTCGCCATGACGACCAGTATGACATCATCGTCGCCATGACGACCATTATGACATCATCGTCGCCATGACGACCGTTATGACATCATCGTCGCCATGGCGACCATTATGACATCACCGTCGCCGTGACGACCATTATGACATCATCGTCGTCGTGACGACCATTATGACAGCATCGTCGCCATGACGACCATTATGACATCACCGTCGCCATGACGACCATTATGACATCACCAAAGCCATGACGACCATATTGACATCATCGTCGCCATGACGACCATTATGACATCATCGTCGCCATGACGACCATTATGTCAACACCGTCTCCATGACGACCATTATGGCATCATCGTCGGCATGACGACCATTATGACATCACGGTCGCCATGACGACCATTATGACATCACCAAAGCCATGACAACCATATTGACATCATCGTCGCCATGACGACCATTATGACATCACCAAAGCCATGGCCACCATACTGACATCATCGTCGCCATGACAACCATTCTGACATCACCATTGCCATGACGACCATTATGACATCACCGTCGCCATGACAGCCATTATGACATCATCGTCGCCATGACGACCATTATGACATCATCTTCGCCATGACGACCATTATGACATCATCGTCGGTATGAAGACCATTATGACATCATCGTCGCCATGACGACCATTATGACATCATCGTCGCCATGACGACCATTATGGCAACACCGTCGCCATGATGACCAGTATGACATCATCGTCGCCATGACGACCATTATGACATCATCGTCGCCATGACGACAATTATGACGTCATCGTCGCCATGACGACCATTATGACATCATCGTCGCCGTGACGACCATTATGACGTCACCGTCGCCATGACGACCATTATGGCAACACCGTCGCCATGATGACCATATGACATCATCGTCGCCATGACGACCATTATGGCAACACCGTCGCCATGACGACCAGTATGACATCATCGTCGCCATGACGACCATTATGACATCACCGTCGCGGTGACGACCATTATGACATCACCGTCGCGGTGACGACCATTATGACATCATCGTCGCCGTGACGACCATTATGACATCATCGACGCCATGACGACCATTATGACATCACCGTCGCCATGACGAACATTATGACATCACCAAAGCCATTACAACCATATTGACATCATCGTCGCCATGACGACCATTATGACATCATCGTCGCCATGACGACCATTATGACATCACCAAAGCCATGACCACCATACTGACATCATCGTCGCCATGACGACCATTCTGACATCACCATTGACATGACGACCTTTATGACATCACCGTCGCCATGACGACCATTAAGACATCACCAAAGCCATGACGACCATACTGACATCATCGTCGCCATGACGACCATTATGGCAACACCGTCGCCATGACGACCATTATGACATCATCGTCGGCATGACGACCATTATGACATCATCGTCGCCATGACGACTATTATGACATCACCGTCGCCATGACGACCATTATGACATCATCGTCGCCATGACGACCATTATGACGTCATCGTCGCCATGACGACCATTATGACGTCATCGTCGCCATGACGACCATTATGACATCATCTTCGCCATGACGACCATTATGACATCATCGTCGGCATGACGACCATTATGACATCACCGTCGCCATGACGATCATTATGACATCATCGTCGCCATGACGACCATTATGGCAACACCGTCGCCATGACGACCAGTATGACATCATCGTCGCCATGACTACCATTATGACGTCATCGTTGCCATGACGACCATTATGACATCATCGTCGCCATGACGACCAATATGACGTCATCGTCGCCATGACGACCATTATGGCAACACCGTCGCCATGACGACCAGTATGACATCATCGTCGCCATGACGACAATTATGACATCACCGTCGCCGTGACGACCATTATGACATCATCGTCGCCATGACGACCATTATGACATCATCGTCGCCATGACGACCATTATGTCAACACCGTCGCCATGACGACCATTATGGCATCATCGTCGGCATGACGACCATTATGACATCACCGTCGCCATGACGACCATTATGACATCACCAAAGCCATGACAACCATTATGACATCACCAAAGCCATGACAACCATATTGACATCATCGTCGCCATGACGACCATTATGGCATCATCGTCGCCACGACGACCATTATGACATCACCAAAGCCATGACCACCATATTGACATCATCGTCGCCATGACGACCATTCTGACATCACCATTGCCATGACGACCATTATGACATCACCAAAGCCATGACCACCATACTGACATCATCGTCGCCATGACGACCATTATGACATCATCGTCGCCATGACGACCATTATGACATCATCGTCGCCATGACGACCATTATGGCAACACCGTCGCCATGACGACCATTATGACATCATCGTTGGCAAGACGACCATTATGACATCATCGTCGCGATGACGACTATTATAACATCATCTTCGCCATGACGAACATTATGACATCATCGTCGGTATGACGACCATTATGACGTCATCGTCACCATGACGACCATTATGACGTCATCGTCGCCATGACGACCATTATGACATCATCGTCGGCATGACGACCATTATGACATCACCGTCGCCATGACGATCATTATGACATCATCGTCGCCATGACGACCATTATGGCAACACCGTCGCCATGACGACCAGTATGACATTATCGTCGCCATGACTACCATTATGACATCATCGTCGCCATGACGACCATTATGACGTCATCGTCGCCATGACGACCATTATGACATCATCGTCGCCATGACGACCAATATGACGTCATCGTCGCCATGACGACCATTATGGCAACACCGTCGCCATGACGACCAGCATGACATCATCGTCGCCATGACGACAATTATGACATCATCGTCGCCGTGACGACCATTATGACATCATCGTCGCCATGACGACCATTATGACATCACCGTCGCCATGACGACCATTATGACATCATCGTCGCCATGACGACCATTATGGCAACACCGTCGCCATGACGACAATTATGACATCATCGTCGGCATGACGACCATTATGACATCATCGTCGCCATGACGACCATTATGGCAACACTGTCGCCATGACGACCAGTATGACATCATCGTCGCCATGACGACCATTATGACATCATCGTCGCCATGACGACCATTATGACGTCATCGTCGCCATGACGACCATTATGACGTCATCGTCGCCATGATGACCATTATGACATCATCGTCGCCATGACGACCATTATGGCAACACCGTCGCCATGACGACAGTATGACATCATCGTCGCCATGACGACAATTATGACATTACCGCCGCCGTGACGACCATTATGACATCATCGTCGCCGTGACGACCATTATGACATCATCGTCGCCATGACGACCATTATGACATCACCAAAGCCATGACCACCATACTGACATCATCGTCTCCATGACGACCATTCTGACATCACCATTGCCATGACGACCATTATGACATCACCGTCGCCATGACGAACATTATGACATCACCAAAGCCATGAGCACCATACTGACATCATTGTCGCCATGACGACCATTATGACATCACCAAAGCCATGACCACCATACTGACATCATCGTCGCCATGACGACCATTATGACATCATAGTCGCCATGACGACCATTATGGCAACACCGTCGCCATGACGACCATTATGACATCACCAAAGCCATGACCACCATACTGACATCATCGTCGCCATGACGACCATTATGACATCATCGTCGCCATGACGACCATTATGGCAACACCGTCGCCATGACGACCAGTATGACATCATCGTCGCCATGGCGACCATTATGACATTACCGTCGCCGTGACGACCATTATGACATCATCGTCGCCATGACGACCATTATGACAGCATCGTCGCCATAACAACCATTATGACATCACCGTCGCCATGACGACCATTATGACATCACCAAAGCCATGACGACCATATTGACATCATCGTCGCCATGACGACCATTATGACATCATCGTCGCCATGACGACCATTATGTCAACACCGTCGCCATGACGACCATTATGGCATCATCGTCGGCATGACGACCATTATGACATCACCGTCGCCATGACGACCATTATGACATCACCAAAGCCATGACAACCATATTGACATCATCGTCGCCATGACGACCATTATGACATCATCGTCGCCATGACGACCATTATGACATCACCAAAGCCATGGCCACCATACTGACATCATCGTCGCCATGACAACCATTCTGACATCACCATTGCCATGACGACCATTATGACATCACCGTCGCCATGACGACCATTATGACATCACCAAAGCCATGACCACCATACTGACATCATCGTCGCCATGACGACCATTATGACATCATCGTCGCCATGACGACCATTATGGCAACACCGTCGCCATGACGACCAGTATTACATCATCGTCGCCATGACGACCATTATGACATCACCGTCGCCGTGACGACCATTATGACTTCATCGTCGCCGTGACGACCATTATGACATCATCGTCGCCATGACGACCATTATGACATCACCGTCGCCATGACGACCATTATGACATCACCAAAGCCATGACAACCATATTGACATCATCGTCGCCATGACGACCATTATGGCATCATCGTCGCCATGACGACCATTATGACATCACCAAAGCCATGACCACCATACTGACATCATCATCGCAATGACGACCATTCTGACATCACCATTGCCATGACGACCATTATGACATCACCAAAGCCATGACCACCATACTGACATCATCGTCGCCATGACGACCATTATGACATCATCGTCGCCATGACGACCATTATGACATCATCGTCGCCATGACGACCATTATGGCAACACCGTCGCCATGACGACCATTATGACATCATCGTTGGCAAGACGACCATTATGACATCATCGTCGCGATGACGACTATTATGACATCATCTTCGCCATGACGACCATTATGACATTATCGTCGCCATGACGACCATTATGGCAACACCGTCGCCATGACGACCAGTATGACATCATCGTCGCCATGACGACCATTATGACATCATCGTCGCCATGACGACAATTATGACGTCATCGTCACCATGACGACCATTATGACATCATCGTCGCCGTGACGACCATTATGACGTCATCGTCGCCATGACGACCATTATGACATCATCGTCGCCATGACGACCATATGACATCATCGTCGCCATGACGACCATTATGGCAACTCCGTCGCCATGACGACCAGTATGACATCATCGTCGCCATGACGACCATTATGACATCACCGTCGCGGTGACGACCATTATGACATCACCGTCGCGGTGACGACCATTATGACATCATCGTCGCCGTGACGACCATTATGACATCATCGTCGCCATGACGACCATTATGACATCACCGGCGCCATGACGAACATTATGACATCACCAAAGCCATTACAACCATATTGACATCATCGTCGCCATGACGACCATTATGACATCATCGTCGCCATGACGACCATTATGACATCACCAAAGCCATGACCACCATACTGACATCATCGTCGCCATGACGACCATTCTGACATCACCATTGCCATGACGACCATTATGACATCACCGTCGCCATGACGACCATTATGACATCATCGTCGCCATGACGACCATTATGACATCATCTTCGCCATGACGACCATTATGACATCATCGTCGGTATGAAGACCATTATGACATCATCGTCGCCATGACGACCATTATGACATCATCGTCGCCATGACGACCATTATGGCAACACCGTCGCCATGATGACCAGTATGACATCATCGTCGCCATGACGACCATTATGACATCATCGTCGCCATGACGACAATTATGACGTCATCGTCGCCATGACGACCATTATGACATCATCGTCGCCGTGACGACCATTATGACGTCACCGTCGCCATGACGACCATTATGACATCATCGTCGCCATGACGACCATATGACATCATCGTCGCCATGACGACCACTATGGCAACACCGTCGCCATGACGACCAGTAAGACATCATCGTCGCCATGACGACCATTATGACATCACCGTCGCGGTGACGACCATTATGACATCACCGTCGCGGTGACGACCATTATGACATCATCGTCGCCGTGACGACCATTATGACATCATCGTCGCCATGACGACCATTATGACATCACCGTCGCCATGACGAACATTATGACATCACCAAAGCCATTACAACCATATTGACATCATCGTCGCCATGACGACCATTATGACATCATCGTCGCCATGACGACCATTATGACATCACCAAAGCCATGACCACCATACTGACATCATCGTCGCCATGACGACCATTCTGACATCACCATTGCCATGACGACCATTATGACATCACCGTCGCCATGACGACCATTAAGACATCACCAAAGCCATGACGACCATACTGACATCATCGTCGCCATGACGACCATTATGATATCATCGTCGCCATGACGACCATTATGGCAACACCGTCGCCATGACGACCATTATGACATCATCGTCGGCATGACGACCATTATGACATCATCGTCGCCATGACGACTATTATGACATCACCGTCGCCATGACGACCATTATGACATCATCGTCGCCATGACGACCATTATGACGTCATCGTCGCCATGACGACCATTATGACGTCATCGTCGCCATGACGACCATTATGATATCATCTTCGCCATGACGACCATTATGACATCATCGTCGGCATGACGACCATTATGACATCACCGTCGCCATGACGATCATTATGACATCATCGTCGCCATGACGACCATTATGGCAACACCGTCGCCATGACGACCAGTATGACATCATCGTCGCCATGACGACCATTATGACGTCATCGTTGCCATGACGACCATTATGACATCATCGTCGCCATGACGACCAATATGACGTCATCGTCGCCATGACTACCATTATGGCAACACCGTCGCCATGACGACCAGTATGACATCATCGTCGCCATGACGAAAATTATGACATCACCGTCGCCGTGACGACCATTATGACATCATCGTCGCCATGACGACCATTATGACATCACCGTCGCCTTGACGACCATTATGACATCACCAAAGCCATGACGACCATATTGACATCATCGTCGCCATGACGACCTTTATGACATCATCGTCGCCATGACGACCATTATGACATCATCGTCGCCATGACGACCATTATGACATCACCAAAGTCATGGCCACCATACTGACATCACCGTCGCCATGACGACCATTCTGACATCACCATTGCCATGACGATCATTATGACATCACCGTCGCCATGACGACCATTATGACATCACCAAAGCCATGACCACCATACTGACATCATCGTCGCCATGACGACCATTATGACATCATCGTCGGCATGACGACCATTATGACATCATCGTCGCCATGATGACCATTATGGCAATACCGTCGCCATGACGACCAGTATGACATCATCGTCGCCATGACGACCATTATGACATCATCGTCGCCATGACGACCATTATGACATCATCGTCGCCATGACGACCATTATGACATCACCAAAGCCATCACCACCATACTGACATCATCGTCGCCATGACGACCATTCTGACATCACCATTGCCATGACGACCATTATGACATCACCAAAGCCATGACCACCATACTGACATCATCGTCGCCATGACGACCATTATAACATCATCGTCGCCATGACGACCATTATGACATGATCGTCGCCATGACGACCATTATGGCAACACCGTCGCCATGACGACCATTATGACATCATCGTCGGCAAGACGACCATTATGACATCATCGTCGCCATGACGACTATTATGACATCACCGTCGTCATGACGACCATTATGACATCATCGTCGGCAAGACGACCATTATGACATCATCGTCGCCATGACGACCATTATGACATCATCTTCGCCATGACGACCATTATGACATCATCGTCGGTATGACGACCATTATGACATCATCGTCGCCATGACGACCATTATGACATCATCGTCGCCATGACGACCATTATGGCAACACCGTCGCCATGACGACCAGTATGACATCATCGTCGCCATGACGACCATTATGACATCATCGTCGCCATGACGACCATTATGACGTCATCGTCGCCATGATGACCATTATGACATCACCAAAGCCATGACCACCATACTGACATCATCGTCGCCATGACGACCATTCTGACATCACCATTGCCATGACGACCATTATGACATCACCGTCGCCATGACGACCATTATGACATCACCAAAGCCATGACCACCATACTGACATCATCGTCGCCATGACGACCATTATGATATCATCGTCGCCATGACGACCATTATGACATCATCGTCGGCATGACGACCATTATGACATCATCTTCGCCATGACGACCATTATGACATCATCTTCGCCATGACGACCATTATGACATCATCGTCGGCATGACGACCATTATGACATCACCGTCGCCATGACGATCATTATGACATCATCGTCGCCATGACGACCATTATGGCAACACCGTCGCCATGACGACCAGTATGACATCTTCGTCGCCATGACTACCATTATGGCAACACCGTCGCCATGACGACCAGTATGACATCATCGTCGCCATGACGACCATTATGACATCATCGTCGCCATGACGACCATTATGGCAACACCGTCGCCATGACGACCAGTATGACATCATCGTCGCCATGACGACCATTATGACATCACCGTCGCCGTGGCGACCATTATGACATCATCGTCGCCATGACGACCATTATGACATCATCGTCGCCATGACGACCATTATGACATCACCATCGCCATGTCGACCATTATGACATCACCAAAGCCATGACAACCATATTGACATCATCGTCGCCATGACGACCATTATGACATCATCGTCGCCATGACGACCATTATGACATCACCAAAGCCATGACCACCATACTGACATCATCGTCGCCATGACGACCATTATGACATCATCGTCGCTATGACGACCATTATGACATCATCGTCGCCATGACGACCATTATGACATCACCGTCGCGGTGACGACCATTATGACATCATCGTCGCCGTGACGACCATTATGACATCATCGTCGCCATGACGACCATTATGACATCACCGTCGCCATGACGAACATTATGACATCACCAAAGCCATTACAACCATATTGACATCATCGTCGCCATGACGACCATTATGACATCATCGTCGCCATGACGACCATTATGACATCACCAAAGCCATGACCACCATACTGACATCATCGTCGCCATGACGACCATTCTGACATCACCATTGCCATGACGACCATTATGACATCACCGTCGCCATGACGACCATTAAGACATCACCAAAGCCATGACGACCATACTGACATCATCGTCGCCATGACGACCATTATGATATCATCGTCGCCATGACGACCATTATGGCAACACCGTCGCCATGACGACCATTATGACATCATCGTCGGCATGACGACCATTATGACATCATCGTCGCCATGACGACTATTATGACATCACCGTCGCCATGACGACCATTATGACATCATCGCCGCCATGACGACCATTATGACGTCATCGTCGCCATGACGACCATTATATCATCTTCGCCATGACGACCATTATGACATCATCGTCGGCATGACGACCATTATGACATCACCATCGCCATGACGATCATTATGACATCATCGTCGCCATGACGACCATTATGGCAACACCGTCGCCATGACGACCAGTATGACATCATCGTCGCCATGACGACCATTATGACGTCATCGTTGCCATGACGACCATTATGACATCATCGTCGCCATGACGACCAATATGACGTCATCGTCGCCATGACGACCATTATGGCAACACCGTCGCCATGACGACCAGTATGACATCATCGTCGCCATGACGAAAATTATGACATCACCGTCGCCGTGACGACCATTATGACATCATCGTCGCCATGACGACCATTATGACATCACCGTCGCCTTGACGACCATTATGACATCACCAAAGCCATGACAACCATATTGACATCATCGTCGCCATGACGACCATTATGACATCATCGTCGCCATGACGACCATTATGACATCATCGTCGCCATGACGACCATTATGACATCACCAAAGCCATGGCCACCATACTGACATCACCGTCGCCATGACGACCATTCTGACATCACCATTGCCATGACGATCATTATGACATCACCGTCGCCATGACGACCATTATGACATCACCAAAGCCATGACCACCATACTGACATCATCGTCGCCATGACGACCATTATGACATCATCGTCGGCATGACGACCATTATGACATCATCGTCGCCATGATGACCATTATGGCAATACCGTCGCCATGACGACCAGTATGACATCATCGTCGCCATGACGACCATTATGACATCATCGTCGCCATGACGACCATTATGACATCATCGTCGCCATGACGACCATTATGACATCACCAAAGCCATCACCACCATACTGACATCATCGTCGCCATGACGACCATTCTGACATCACCATTGCCATGACGACCATTATGACATCACCAAAGCCATGACCACCATACTGACATCATCGTCGCCATGACGACCATTATGACATCATCGTCGCCATGACGACCATTATGACATGATCGTCGCCATGACGACCATTATGGCAACACCGTCGCCATGACGACCATTATGACATCATCGTCGGCAAGACGACCATTATGACATCATCGTCGCCATGACGACTATTATGACATCACCGTCGTCATGACGACCATTATGACATCATCGTCGGCAAGACGACCATTATGACATCATCGTCGCCATGACGACCATTATGACATCATCGTCGCCATGACGACCATTATGACATCATCGTCGCCATGACGACCATTATGACATCATCGTCGCCATGACGACCATTATGGCAACACCGTCGCCATGACGACCAGTATGACATCATCGTCGCCATGACGACCATTATGACATCATCGTCGCCATGACGACCATTATGACGTCATCGTCACCATGACGACCATTATGACATCACCAAAGCCATGACCACCATACTGACATCATCGTCGCCATGACGACCATTCTGACATCACCATTGCCATGACGACCATTATGACATCACCGTCGCCATGACGACCATTATGACATCACCAAAGCCATGACCACCATACTGACATCATCGTCGCCATGACGACCATTATGATATCATCGTCGCCATGACGACCATTATGACATCATCGTCGGCATGACGACCATTATGACATCATCTTCGCCATGACGACCATTATGACATCATCTTTGCCATGACGACCATTATGACATCATCGTCGGCATGACGACCATTATGACATCACCGTCGCCATGACGATCATTATGACATCATCGTCGCCATGACGACCATTATGGCAACACCGTCGCCATGACGACCATTATGACATCTTCGTCGCCATGACTACCATTATGGCAACACCGTCGCCATGACGACCAGTATGACATCATCGTCGCCATGACGACCATTATGACATCATCGTCGCCATGACGACCATTATGACATCACCATCGCCATGTCGACCATTATGACATCACCAAAGCCATGACAACCATATTGACATCATCGTCGCCATGACGACCATTATGACATCATCGTCGCCATGACGACCATTATGACATCACCAAAGCCATGACCACCATACTGACACCATCGTCGCCATGACGACCATTATGACATCATCGTCGCTATGACGACCATTATGACATCATCGTCGCCATGACGACCATTATGACATCACCAAAGCCATGACCACCATACTGACATCATCGTCGGCTTGACGACCATTATGACATCACCGTCGCCATGACGACCATTATGACATCATCGTCGCCATGACGACCATTATGGCAACACCGTCGCCATGACGACCATTATGACATCACCAAAGCCATGGCCACCATACTGACATCACCGTCGCCATGACGACCATTCTGACATCACCATTGCCATGACGATCATTATGACATCACCGTCGCCATGACGACCATTATGACATCACCAAAGCCATGACCACCATACTGACATCATCGTCGCCATGACGACCATTATGACATCATCGTCGGCATGACGACCATTATGACATCATCGTCGCCATGATGACCATTATGGCAATACCGTCGCCATGACGACCAGTATGACATCATCGTCGCCATGACGACCATTATGACATCATCGTCGCCATGACGACCATTATGACATCACCAAAGCCATCACCACCATACTGACATCATCGTCGCCATGACGACCATTCTGACATCACCATTGCCATGACGACCATTATGACATCACCAAAGCCATGACCACCATACTGACATCATCGTCGCCATGACGACCATTATGACATCATCGTCGCCATGACGACCATTATGACATGATCGTCGCCATGACGACCATTATGGCAACACCGTCGCCATGACGACCATTATGACATCATCGTCGGCAAGACGACCATTATGACATCATCGTCGCCATGACGACTATTATGACATCACCGTCGTCATGACGACCATTATGACATCATCGTCGGCAAGACGACCATTATGACATCATCGTCGCCATGACGACCATTATGACATCATCGTCGCCATGACGACCATTATGACATCATCGTCGCCATGACGACCATTATGACATCATCGTCGCCATGACGACCATTATGGCAACACCGTCGCCATGACGACCAGTATGACATCATCGTCGCCATGACGACCATTATGACATCATCGTCGCCATGACGACCATTATGACGTCATCGTCACCATGACGACCATTATGACATCACCAAAGCCATGACCACCATACTGACATCATCGTCGCCATGACGACCATTCTGACATCACCATTGCCATGACGACCATTATGACATCACCGTCGCCATGACGACCATTATGACATCACCAAAGCCATGACCACCATACTGACATCATCGTCGCCATGACGACCATTATGATATCATCGTCGCCATGACGACCATTATGACATCATCGTCGGCATGACGACCATTATGACATCATC
Organism: Phyllobates terribilis; assembly: GCF_046119375.1. Classification (NCBI taxonomy): domain Eukaryota; kingdom Metazoa; phylum Chordata; class Amphibia; order Anura; family Dendrobatidae; genus Phyllobates; species Phyllobates terribilis. The sequence continues at coordinate 6,867,710 of NW_027362819.1, forward strand.
TTCGCCATGACGACCATTATGACATCATCTTTGCCATGACGACCATTATGACATCATCGTCGGCATGACGACCATTATGACATCACCGTCGCCATGACGATCATTATGACATCATCGTCGCCATGACGACCATTATGGCAACACCGTCGCCATGACGACCATTATGACATCTTCGTCGCCATGACTACCATTATGGCAACACCGTCGCCATGACGACCAGTATGACATCATCGTCGCCATGACGACCATTATGACATCATCGTCGCCATGACGACCATTATGACATCACCATCGCCATGTCGACCATTATGACATCACCAAAGCCATGACAACCATATTGACATCATCGTCGCCATGACGACCATTATGACATCATCGTCGCCATGACGACCATTATGACATCACCAAAGCCATGACCACCATACTGACACCATCGTCGCCATGACGACCATTATGACATCATCGTCGCTATGACGACCATTATGACATCATCGTCGCCATGACGACCATTATGACATCACCAAAGCCATGACCACCATACTGACATCATCGTCGGCTTGACGACCATTATGACATCACCGTCGCCATGACGACCATTATGACATCATCGTCGCCATGACGACCATTATGGCAACACCGTCGCCATGACGACCAGTATGACATCATCGTCGCCATGACGACCATTATGACATCATCGTCGCCATGACGACCGTTGTGACATCATCGTCGCCATGGCGACCATTATGACATCACCGTCGCCGTGACGACCATTATGACATCATCGTCGTCGTGACGACCATTATGACAGCATCGTCGCCATGACGACCATTATGACATCACCGTCGCCATGACGACCATTATGACATCACCAAAGCCATGACGACCATATTGACATCATCGTCGCCATGACGACCATTATGACATCACCAAAGCCATGGCCACCATACTGACATCATCGTCGCCATGACAACCATTCTGACATCACCATTGCCATGACGACCATTATGACATCACCGTCGCCATGACGACCATTATGACATCATCGTCGCCATGACGACCATTATGACATCATCTTCGCCATGACGACCATTATGACATCATCGTCGGTATGAAGACCATTATGACATCATCGTCGCCATGACGACCATTATGACATCATCGTCGGCATGACGACCATTATGACATCACGGTCGCCATGACGACCATTATGACATCACCAAAGCCATGACAACCATATTGACATCATCGTCGCCATGACGACCATTATGACATCACCAAAGCCATGGCCACCATACTGACATCATCGTCGCCATGACAACCATTCTGACATCACCATTGCCATGACGACCATTATGACATCACCGTCGCCATGACGACCATTATGACATCATCGTCGCCATGACGACCATTATGACATCATCTTCGCCATGACGACCATTATGACATCATCGTCGGTATGAAGACCATTATGACATCATCGTCGCCATGACGACCATTATGACATCATCGTCGCCATGACGACCATTATGGCAACACCGTCGCCATGATGACCAGTATGACATCACCAAAGCCATTACAACCATATTGACATCATCGTCGCCATGACGACCATTATGACATCATCGTCGCCATGACGACCATTATGACATCACCAAAGCCATGACCACCATACTGACATCATCGTCGCCATGACGACCATTCTGACATCACCATTGACATGACGACCATTATGACATCACCGTCGCCATGACGACCATTAAGACATCACCAAAGCCATGACGACCATACTGACATCATCGTCGCCATGACGACCATTATGATATCATCGTCGCCATGACGACCATTATGGCAACACCGTCGCCATGACGACCATTATGACATCATCGTCGGCATGACGACCATTATGACATCATCGTCGCCATGACGACTATTATGACATCACCGTCGCCATGACGACCATTATGACATCATCGTCGCCATGACGACCATTATGACGTCACCGTCGCCATGACGACCATTATGACGTCATCGTCGCCATGACGACCATTATGACATCATCTTCGCCATGACGACCATTATGACATCATCGTCGGCATGACGACCATTATGACATCACCGTCGCCATGACGATCATTATGACATCATCGTCGCCATGACGACCATTATGGCAACACCGTCGCCATGACGACCAGTATGACATCATCGTCGCCATGACTACCATTATGACATCATCGTCGCCATGATGACCATTATGACGTCATCGTTGCCATGATGACCATTATGACATCATCGTCGCCATGACGACCAATATGACGTCATCGTCGCCATGACGACCATTATGGCAACACCGTCGCCATGACGACCAGTATGACATCATCGTCGACATGACGACAATTATGACATCACCGTCGCCGTGACGACCATTATGACATCATCGTCGCCATGACGACCATTATGACATCACCGTCGCCTTGACGACCATTATGACATCACCAAAGCCATGACAACCATATTGACATCATCGTCGCCATGACGACCATTATGACATCACCAAAGCCATGGCCACCATACTGACATCACCGTCGCCATGACGACCATTCTGACATCACCATTGCCATGACGACCATTATGACATCACCGTCGCCATGACGACCATTATGACATCACCAAAGCCATGACCACCATACTGACATCATCGTCGCCATGACGACCATTATGACATCATCGTCGGCATGACGACCATTATGACATCATCGTCGCCATGATGACCATTATGGCAATACCGTCGCCATGACGACCAGTATGACATCATCGTCGCCATGACGACCATTATGACATCATCGTCGCCATGACGACCATTATGACATCATCGTCGCCATGACGACCATTATGACATCACCAAAGCCATCACCACCATACTGACATCATCGTCGCCATGACGACCATTCTGACATCACCATTGCCATGACGACCATTATGACATCACCAAAGCCATGACCACCATACTGACATCATCGTCGCCATGACGACCATTATGACATCATCGTCGCCATGACGACCATTATGACATGATCGTCGCCATGACGACCATTATGGCAACACCGTCGCCATGACGACCATTATGACATCATCGTCGGCAAGACGACCATTATGACATCATCGTCGCCATGACGACTATTATGACATCACCGTCGTCATGACGACCATTATGACATCATCGTCGGCAAGACGACCATTATGACATCATCGTCGCCATGACGACCATTATGACATCATCTTCGCCATTACGACCATTATGACATCATCGTCGGTATGACGACCATTATGACATCATCGTCGCCATGACGACCATTATGACATCATCGTCGCCATGACGACCATTATGGCAACACCGTCGCCATGACGACCAGTATGACATCATCGTCGCCATGACGACCATTATGACATCATCGTCGCCATGACGACCATTATGACGTCATCGTCGCCATGACGACCATTATGACATCATCGTCGCCGTGACGACCATTATGACGTCATCGTCGCCATGACGACCATTATGACATCATCGTCGCCATGACGACCATTATGACATCACCGTCGCGGTGACGACCATTATGACGTCATCGTCGCCATGACGACCATTATGACATCATCGTCGCCATGATGACCATATGACATCATCGTCGCCATGACGACCATTATGGCAACACCGTCGCCATGACAACCAGTATGACATCATCGTCGCCATGGCGACTATTATGACATCACCGTCGCTGTGACGACCATTATGACGTCATCGTCGCCATGACGACCATTATGACATCATCGTCGCCGTGACGACCATTATGACGTCATCGTCGCCATGACGACCATTATGACATCATCGTCGCCATGACGACCATTATGACATCACCGTCGCGGTGACGACCATTATGACGTCATCGTCGCCATGACGACCATTATGACATCATCGTCGCCATGACGACCATTATGACATCATCGTCGCCATGACGACCATTATGACATCATCTTCGCCATGACGACCATTATGACATCATCGTCGGTATGAAGACCATTATGACATCATCGTCGCCATGACGACCATTATGACATCATCGTCGCCATGACGACCATTATGGCAACACCGTCGCCATGATGACCAGTATGACATCACCAAAGCCATTACAACCATATTGACATCATCGTCGCCATGATGACCATTATGACATCATCGTCGCCATGACGACCAATATGACGTCATCGTCGCCATGACGACCATTATGGCAACACCGTCGCCATGACGACCAGTATGACATCATCGTCGCCATGACGACAATTATGACATCACCGTCGCCGTGACGACCATTATGACATCATCGTCGCCATGACGACCATTATGACATCACCGTCGCCTTGACGACCATTATGACATCACCAAAGCCATGACAACCATATTGACATCATCGTCGCCATGACGACCATTATGACATCACCAAAGCCATGGCCACCATACTGACATCACCGTCGCCATGACGACCATTCTGACATCACCATTGCCATGACGACCATTATGACATCACCGTCGCCATGACGACCATTATGACATCACCAAAGCCATGACCACCATACTGACATCATCGTCGCCATGACGACCATTATGACATCATCGTCGGCATGACGACCATTATGACATCATCGTCGCCATGATGACCATTATGGCAATACCGTCGCCATGACGACCAGTATGACATCATCGTCGCCATGACGACCATTATGACATCATCGTCGCCATGACGACCATTATGACATCATCGTCGCCATGACGACCATTATGACATCACCAAAGCCATCACCACCATACTGACATCATCGTCGCCATGACGACCATTCTGACATCACCATTGCCATGACGACCATTATGACATCACCAAAGCCATGACCACCATACTGACATCATCGTCGCCATGACGACCATTATGACATCATCGTCGCCATGACGACCATTATGACATGATCGTCGCCATGACGACCATTATGGCAACACCGTCGCCATGACGACCATTATGACATCATCGTCGGCAAGACGACCATTATGACATCATCGTCGCCATGACGACTATTATGACATCACCGTCGTCATGACGACCATTATGACATCATCGTCGGCAAGACGACCATTATGACATCATCGTCGCCATGACGACCATTATGACATCATCTTCGCCATTACGACCATTATGACATCATTGTCGGTATGACGACCATTATGACATCATCGTCGCCATGACGACCATTATGACATCATCGTCGCCATGACGACCATTATGGCAACACCGTCGCCATGACGACCAGTATGACATCATCGTCGCCATGACGACCATTATGACATCATCGTCGCCATGACGACCATTATGACATCATCGTCGCCATGACGACCATTATGGCAACACCGTCGCCATGACGACCAGTATGACATCATCGTCGCCATGACGACCATTATGACATCATCGTCGCCATGACGACCATTATGACGTCATCGTCGCCATGACGACCATTATGACATCATCGTCGCCGAGACGACCATTATGACGTCATCGTCGCCATGACGACCATTATGACATCATCGTCGCCATGATGACCATTATGACATCACCGTCGCGGTGACGACCATTATGACGTCATCGTCGCCATGACGACCATTATGACATCATCGTCGCCATGATGACCATATGACATCATCGTCGCCATGACGACCATTATGGCAACACCGTCGCCATGACGACCAGTATGACATCATCGTCGCCATGGCGACTATTATGACATCACCGTCGCTGTGACGACCATTATGACATCATCGTCGCCATGACGACCATTATGACGTCATCGTCGCCATGACGACCATTATGACGTCATCGTCGCCATGACGACCATTATGACATCATCGTCGCCATGACGACCATTATGACGTCATCGTCGCCATGACGACCATTATGACATCATCTTCGCCATGACGACCATTATGACATCATCGTCGGCATGACAACCATTATGACATCATCTTCGCCATGACGACCATTATGACATCATCGTCGGCATGACAACCATTATGACATCACCGTCGCCATGACGATCATTATGACATCATCGTCGCCATGACGACCATTATGGCAACACGTCGCCATGACGACCAGTATGACATCATCGTCGCCATGACGACAATTATGACATCACCGTCGCCGTGACGACCATTATGACATCATCGTCACCATGACGACCATTATGACATCACCGTCGCCTTGACGACCATTATGACATCACCAAAGCCATGACAACCATATTGACATCAGCGTCGCCATGACGACCATTATGACATCACCAAAGCCATGGCCACCATACTGACATCACCGTCGCCATGACGACCATTCTGACATCACCAAAGCCATGACCACCATACTGACATCATCGTCGCCATGACGACCATTATGACATCATCGTCGGCATGACGACCATTATGACATCATCGTCGCCATGATGACCATTATGGCAATACCGTCGCCATGACGACCAGTATGACATCATCGTCGCCATGACGACCATTATGACATCATCGTCGCCATGACGACCATTATGACATCATCGTCGCCATGACGACCATTATGACATCACCAAAGCCATCACCACCATAATGACATCATCGTCGCCATGACGACCATTCTGACATCACCATTGCCATGACGACCATTATGACATCACCAAAGCCATGACCACCATACTGACATCATCGTCGCCATGACGACCATTATGACATCATCGTCGCCATGACGACCATTATGACATGATCGTCGCCATGACGACCATTATGGCAACACCGTCGCCATGACGACCATTATGACATCATCGTCGGCAAGACGACCATTATGACATCATCGTCGCCATGACGACTATTATGACATCACCGTCGTCATGACGACCATTATGACATCATCGTCGGCAAGACGACCATTATGACATCATCGTCACCATGACGACCATTATGACATCATCTTCGCCATGACGACCATTATGACATCATCGTCGGTATGACGACCATTATGACATCATCGTCGCCATGACGACCATTATGACATCATCGTCGCCATGACGACCATTATGGCAACACCGTCGCCATGACGACCAGTATGACATCATCGTCGCCATGACGACCATTATGACATCATCGTCGCCATGACGACCATTATGACGTCATCGTCGCCATGACGACCATTATGACATCATCGTCGCCGTGACGACCATTATGACGTCATCGTCGCCATGACGACCATTATGACATCATCGTCGCCATGACGACCATTATGACATCACCGTCGCGGTGACGACCATTATGACGTCATCGTCGCCATGACGACCATTATGACATCATCGTCGCCATGACGACCATATGACATCATCGTCGCCATGACGACCATTATGGCAACACCGTCGCCATGACGACCAGTATGACATCATCGTCGCCATGACGACCATTATGACATCACCGTCGCTGTGACGACCATTATGACATCATCGTCGCCGTGACGACCATCATGACATCATCGTCGCCATGACGACCATTATGACATCACCGTCGCCATGACGACCATTATGACATCACCAAAGCCATTACAACCATATTGACATCATCGTCGCCATGACGACCATTATGACATCATCGTCGCCATGACGACCATTATGACATCACCAAAGCCATGACCACCATACTGACATCATCGTCGCCATGACGACCATTCTGACATCACCATTGCCATGACGACCATTATGACATCACCGTCGCCATGACGACCATTATGACATCACCAAAGCCATGACCACCATACTGACATCATCGTCGCCATGACGACCATTATGATATCATCGTCGCCATGACGACCATTATGACATCATCGTCGGCATGACGACCATTATGACATCATCTTCGCCATGACGACCATTATGACATCATCTTCGCCATGACGACCATTATGACATCATCGTCGGCATGACGACCATTATGACATCACCGTCGCCATGACGATCATTATGACATCATCGTCGCCATGACGACCATTATGGCAACACCGTCGCCATGACGACCAGTATGACATCTTCGTCGCCATGACTACCATTATGGCAACACCGTCGCCATGACGACCAGTATGACATCATCGTCGCCATGACGACCATTATGACATCATCGTCGCCATGACGACCATTATGGCAACACCGTCGCCATGATGACCAGTATGACATCATCGTCGCCATGACGACTATTATGACATCACCGTCGCTGTGACGACCATTATGACATCATCGTCGCCATGACGACCATTATGACGTCATCGTCGCCATGACGACCATTATGACGTCATCGTCGCCATGACGACCATTATGACATCATCGTCGCCATGACGACCATTATGACGTCATCGTCGCCATGACGACCATTATGACATCATCTTCGCCATGACGACCATTATGACATCATCGTCGGCATGACGACCATTATGACATCACCGTCGCCATGACGATCATTATGACATCATCGTCGCCATGACGACCATTATGGCAACACCGTCGCCATGACGACCAGTATGACATCATCGTCGCCATGACTACCATTATGACATCATCGTCGCCATGACGACCATTATGACGTCATCGTTGCCATGACGACCATTATGACATCATCGTCGCCATGACGACCAATATGACGTCATCGTCGCCATGACGACCATTATGGCAACACCGTCGCCATGACGACCAGTATGACATCATCGTCGCCATGACGACAATTATGACATCACCGTCGCCGTGACGACCATTATGACATCATCGTCGCCATGACGACCATTATGACATCATCGTTGCCATGACGACCATTATGACATCATCGTCGCCATGACGACCAATATGACGTCATCGTCGCCATGACGACCATTATGGCAACACCGTCGCCATGACGACCAGTATGACATCATCGTCGCCATGACGACAATTATGACATCACCGTCGCCGTGACGACCATTATGACATCATCGTCGCCATGACGACCATTATGACATCATCGTCGGCATGACGACCATTATGACATCATCGTCGCCATGATGACCATTATGGCAATACCGTCGCCATGACGACCAGTATGACATCATCGTCGCCATGACGACCATTATGACATCATCGTCGCCATGACGACCATTATGACATCATCGTCGCCATGACGACCATTATGACATCACCAAAGCCATCACCACCATACTGACATCATCGTCGCCATGACGACCATTCTGACATCACCATTGCCATGACGACCATTATGACATCACCAAAGCCATGACCACCATACTGACATCATCGTCGCCATGACGACCATTATGACATCATCGTCGCCATGACGACCATTATGACATGATCGTCGCCATGACGACCATTATGGCAACACCGTCGCCATGACGACCATTATGACATCATCGTCGGCAAGACGACCATTATGACATCATCGTCGCCATGACGACTATTATGACATCACCGTCGTCATGACGACCATTATGACATCATCGTCGGCAAGACGACCATTATGACATCATCGTCACCATGACGACCATTATGACATCATCTTCGCCATGACGACCATTATGACATCATCGTCGGTATGACGACCATTATGACATCATCGTCGCCATGACGACCATTATGACATCATCGTCGCCATGACGACCATTATGGCAACACCGTCGCCATGACGACCAGTATGACATCATCGTCGCCATGACGACCATTATGACATCATCGTCGCCATGACGACCATTATGACGTCATCGTCGCCATGACGACCATTATGACATCATCGTCGCCGTGACGACCATTATGACGTCATCGTCGCCATGACGACCATTATGACATCATCGTCGCCATGACGACCATTATGACATCACCGTCGCGGTGACGACCATTATGACGTCATCGTCGCCATGACGACCATTATGACATCATCGTCGCCATGACGACCATATGACATCATCGTCGCCATGACGACCATTATGGCAACACCGTCGCCATGACGACCAGTATGACATCATCGTCGCCATGACGACCATTATGACATCACCGTCGCTGTGACGACCATTATGACATCATCGTCGCCGTGACGACCATCATGACATCATCGTCGCCATGACGACCATTATGACATCACCGTCGCCATGACGACCATTATGACATCACCAAAGCCATTACAACCATATTGACATCATCGTCGCCATGACGACCATTATGACATCATCGTAGCCATGACGACCATTATGACATCACCAAAGCCATGACCACCATACTGACATCATCGTCGCCATGACGACCATTCTGACATCACCATTGCCATGACGACCATTATGACATCACCGTCGCCATGACGACCATTATGACATCACCAAAGCCATGACCACCATACTGACATCATCGTCGCCATGACGACCATTATGATATCATCGTCGCCATGACGACCATTATGACATCATCGTCGGCATGACGACCATTATGACATCATCTTCGCCATGACGACCATTATGACATCATCGTCGGCATGACGACCATTATGACATCACCGTCGCCATGACGATCATTATGACATCATCGTCGCCATGACGACCATTATGGCAACACCGTCGCCATGACGACCAGTATGACATCTTCGTCGCCATGACTACCATTATGGCAACACCGTCGCCATGACGACCAGTATGACATCATCGTCGCCATGACGACCATTATGGCAACACCGTCGCCATGATGACCAGTATGACATCATCGTCGCCATGACGACTATTATGACATCACCGTCGCTGTGACGACCATTATGACATCATCGTCGCCATGACGACCATTATGACGTCATCGTCGCCATGACGACCATTATGACGTCATCGTCGCCATGACGACCATTATGACATCATCGTCGCCATGACGACCATTATGACGTCATCGTCGCCATGACGACCATTATGACATCATCTTCGCCATGACGACCATTATGACATCATCGTCGGCATGACGACCATTATGACATCACCGTCGCCATGACGATCATTATGACATCATCGTCGCCATGACGACCATTATGGCAACACCGTCGCCATGACGACCAGTATGACATCATCGTCGCCATGACTACCATTATGACATCATCGTCGCCATGACGACCATTATGACGTCATCGTTGCCATGACGACCATTATGACATCATCGTCGCCATGACGACCAATATGACGTCATCGTCGCCATGACGACCATTATGGCAACACCGTCGCCATGACGACCAGTATGACATCATCGTCGCCATGACGACAATTATGACATCACCGTCGCCGTGACGACCATTATGACATCATCGTCGCCATGACGACCATTATGACATCACCGTCGCCTTGACGACCATTATGACATCACCAAAGCCATGACCACCATACTGACATCATCGTCGCCATGACGACCATTATGACATCATCGTCGGCATGACGACCATTATGACATCATCGTCGCCATGATGACCATTATGGCAATACCGTCGCCATGACGACCAGTATGACATCATCGTCGCCATGACGACCATTATGACATCATCGTCGCCATGACGACCATTATGACATCATCGTCGCCATGACGACCATTATGACATCACCAAAGCCATCACCACCATACTGACATCATCGTCGCCATGACGACCATTCTGACATCACCATTGCCATGACGACCATTATGACATCACCAAAGCCATGACCACCATACTGACATCATCGTCGCCATGACGACCATTATGACATCATCGTCGCCATGACGACCATTATGACATGATCGTCGCCATGACGACCATTATGGCAACACCGTCGCCATGACGACCATTATGACATCATCGTCGGCAAGACGACCATTATGACATCATCGTCGCCATGACGACTATTATGACATCACCGTCGTCATGACGACCATTATGACATCATCGTCGGCAAGACGACCATTATGACATCATCGTCGCCATGACGACCATTATGACATCATCTTCGCCATGACGACCATTATGACATCATCGTCGGTATGACGACCATTATGACATCATCGTCGCCATGACGACCATTATGGCAACACCGTCGCCATGACGACCAGTATGACATCATCGTCGCCATGACGACCATTATGACATCATCGTCGCCATGACGACCATTATGACGTCATCGTCGCCATGACGACCATTATGACATCATCGTCGCCGTGACGACCATTATGACGTCATCGTCGCCATGACGACCATTATGACATCATCGTCGCCATGACGACCATTATGACATCACCGTCGCGGTGACGACCATTATGACGTCATCGTCGCCATGACGACCATTATGACATCATCGTCGCCATGACGACCATATGACATCATCGTCGCCATGACGACCATTATGGCAACACCGTCGCCATGACGACCAGTATGACATCATCGTCGCCATGACGACCATTATGACATCACCGTCGCTGTGACGACCATTATGACATCATCGTCGCCGTGACGACCATCATGACATCATCGTCGCCATGACGACCATTATGACATCACCGTCGCCATGACGACCATTATGACATCACCAAAGCCATTACAACCATTATGACATCATCGTCGCCATGACGACCATTATGACATCACCAAAGCCATGACCACCATACTGACATCATCGTCGCCATGACGACCATTCTGACATCACCATTGCCATGACGACCATTATGACATCACCGTCGCCATGACGACCATTATGACATCACCAAAGCCATGACCACCATACTGACATCATCGTCGCCATGACGACCATTATGATATCATCGTCGCCATGACGACCATTATGACATCATCGTCGGCATGACGACCATTATGACATCATCGTCGCCATGACGACCATTATGACATGATCGTCGCCATGACGACCATTATGGCATCATCGTCGGCAAGACGACCATTATGACATCATCGTCGGCAAGACGACCATTATGACATCATCGTCGCCATGACGACTATTATGACATCACCGTCGTCATGACGACCATTATGACATCATCGTCGCCATGACGACCATTATGACATCACCATCGCCATGTCGACCATTATGACATCACCAAAGCCATGACAACCATATTGACATCATCGTCGCCATGACGACCATTATGTCATCATCGTCGCCATGACGACCATTATGACATCACCAAAGCCATGACCACCATACTGACATCATCGTCGCCATGACGACCAGTATGACATCATCGTCGCCATGACGACCATTATGACATCATCGTCGCCATGACGACCATTATGACATCACCAAAGCCATGACCACCATACTGACATCATCGTCGGCTTGACGACCATTATGACATCACCGTCGCCATGACGACCATTATGACATCATCGTCGCCATGACGACCATTATGACATCACCAAAGCCATGACAACCATATTGACATCATCGTCGCCATGACGACCATTATGACATCACCAAAGCCATGGCCACCATACTGACATCACCGTCGCCATGACGACCATTCTGACATCACCATTGCCATGACGACCATTATGACATCACCGTCGCCATGACGACCATTATGACATCACCAAAGCCATGACCACCATACTGACATCATCGTCGCCATGACGACCATTATGACATCATCGTCGGCATGACGACCATTATGACATCATCGTCGCCATGATGACCATTATGGCAATACCGTCGCCATGACGACCAGTATGACATCATCGTCGCCATGACGACCATTATGACATCATCGTCGCCATGACGACCATTATGACATCATCGTCGCCATGACGACCATTATGACATCACCAAAGCCATCACCACCATACTGACATCATCGTCGCCATGACGACCATTCTGACATCACCATTGCCATGACGACCATTATGACATCACCAAAGCCATGACCACCATACTGACATCATCGTCGCCATGACGACCATTATGACATCATCGTCGCCATGACGACCATTATGACATGATCGTCGCCATGACGACCATTATGGCAACACCGTCGCCATGACGACCATTATGACATCATCGTCGGCAAGACGACCATTATGACATCATCGTCGCCATGACGACTATTATGACATCACCGTCGTCATGACGACCATTATGACATCATCGTCGGCAAGACGACCATTATGACATCATCGTCGCCATGACGACCATTATGACATCATCTTCGCCATGACGACCATTATGACATCATCGTCGGTATGACGACCATTATGACATCATCGTCGCCATGACGACCATTATGACATCATCGTCGCCATGACGACCATTATGGCAACACCGTCGCCATGACGACCAGTATGACATCATCGTCGCCATGACGACCATTATGACATCATCGTCGCCATGACGACCATTATGACATCACCAAAGCCATGACCACCATACTGACATCATCGTCGGCTTGACGACCATTATGACATCACCGTCGCCATGACGACCATTATGACATCATCGTCGCCATGACGACCATTATGGCAACACCGTCGCCATGACGACCAGTATGACATCATCGTCGCCATGACGACCATTATGACATCATCGTCGCCATGACGACCATTATGACATCATCGTCGCCATGGCGACCATTATGACATCACCGTCGCCGTGACGACCATTATGACATCATCGTCGCCGTGACGACCATTATGACAGCATCGTCGCCATGACGACCATTATGACATCACCGTCGCCATGACGACCATTATGACATCACCAAAGCCATGACCACCATACTGACATCATCGTCGCCATGACGACGATTATGACATCATCGTCGCCATGACGACCATTATGGCAACACCGTCGCCATGACGACCAGTATGACATCATCGTCGCCATGACGACCATTATGACATCACCGTCGCCGTGATGACCATTATGACATCACCGTCGCCGTGATGACCATTATGACATCATCGTCGCCGTGACGACCATTATGACATCATCGTCGCCATGACGACCATTATGACATCACCGTCGCCATGACGACCATTATGACATCACCAAAGCCATGACAACCATATTGACATCATCGTCGCCATGACGACCATTATGACATCATCGTCGCCATGACGACCATTATGACATCATCGTTGGCAAGACGACCATTATGACATCATCGTCGCGATGACGACTATTATGACATCACCGTCGCCATGATGACCATTATGACATCATCGTCGCCATGACGACCATTATGACATCATCGTCGCCATGACGACCATTATGACGTCATCGTCGCCATGACGACAATTATGACATCATCGTCGCCATGACGACCATTATGACATCATCGTCACCATGACGACCATTATGACATAATCGTCGCCATGACGACCATTATGACGTCATCGTCGCCATGACGACCATTATGACATCATCTTCGCCATGACGACCATTATGACATCATCTTCGCCATGACGACCATTATGACATCATCGTCGGTATGACGACCATTATGACATCATCGTCGCCATGACGACCATTATGACATCATCGTCGCCATGATGACCATTATGGCAACACCGTCGCCATGACGACCAGAATGACATCATCGTCGCCATGACGACCATTATGACATCATCGTCGCCATGACGACCATTATGACGTCATCGTCGCCATGACGACCATTATGACATCATCTTCGCCATGACGACCATTATGACATCATCGTCGCCGTGACGACCATTATGACGTCATCATCGCCATGACGACCATTATGACATCATCGTCGCCGTGACGACCATATGACATCATCGTCGCCATGACGACCATTATGGCAGCACCGTCGCCATGACGACCAGTATGACATCATCGTCGCCATGACGACCATTATGACATCACCGTCGCGGTGACGACCATTATGACATCACCGTCGCGGTGACGACCATTATGACATCATCATCGCCGTGACGACCATTATGACATCATCGTCGCCATGACGACCATTATGACATCACCGTCGCCATGACGAACATTATGACATCACCAAAGCCATTACAACCATATTGACATCATCGTCGCCATGACGACCATTATGACATCATCGTCGCCATGACGACCATTATGACATCACCATTGCCATGACGACCATTATGACATCACCGTCGCCATGACGACCATTAAGACATCCCCAAAGCCATGACCACCATACTGACATCATCGTCGCCATGACGACCATTATGATATCATCGTCGCCATGACGACCATTATGGCAACACCGTCGCCATGACGACCATTATGACATCATCGTCGGCATGACGACCATTATGACATCATCGTCTCCATGACGACTATTATGACATCACCGTCGCCATGACGACCATTATGACGTCATCGTCGCCATGACGAACATTATGACATCATCTTCGCCATGACGACCATTATGACATCATCGTCGGCATGATGACCATTATGACATCACCGTCGCCATGACGATCATTATGACATCATCGTCGCCATGACGACCATTATGGCAACACCGTCGCCATGACGACCAGTATGACATCATCGTCGGCTTGACGACCATTATGACATCACCGTCGCCATGACGACCATTATGACATCATCGTCGCCATGACGACCATTATGGCAACACCGTCGCCATGACGACCAGTATGACATCATCGTCGCCATGACGACCATTATGACATCATCGTCGCCATGACGACCATTATGACATCATCGTCGCCATGGCGACCATTATGACATCACCGTCGCCGTGACGACCATTATGACATCATCGTCGCCGTGACGACCATTATGACAGCATCGTCGCCATGACGACCATTATGACATCACCGTCGCCATGACGACCATTATGACATCACCAAAGCCATGACCACCATACTGACATCATCGTCGCCATGACGACGATTATGACATCATCGTCGCCATGACGACCATTATGGCAACACCGTCGCCATGACGACCAGTATGACATCATCGTCGCCATGACGACCATTATGACATCACCGTCGCCGTGATGACCATTATGACATCACCGTCGCCGTGATGACCATTATGACATCATCGTCGCCGTGACGACCATTATGACATCATCGTCGCCATGACGACCATTATGACATCACCGTCGCCATGACGACCATTATGACATCACCAAAGCCATGACAACCATATTGACATCATCGTCGCCATGACGACCATTATGACATCATCGTCGCCATGACGACCATTATGACATCATCGTTGGCAAGACGACCATTATGACATCATCGTCGCGATGACGACTATTATGACATCACCGTCGCCATGATGACCATTATGACATCATCGTCGCCATGACGACCATTATGACATCATCGTCGCCATGACGACCATTATGACGTCATCGTCGCCATGACGACAATTATGACATCATCGTCGCCATGACGACCATTATGACATCATCGTCACCATGACGACCATTATGACATAATCGTCGCCATGACGACCATTATGACGTCATCGTCGCCATGACGACCATTATGACATCATCTTCGCCATGACGACCATTATGACATCATCTTCGCCATGACGACCATTATGACATCATCGTCGGTATGACGACCATTATGACATCATCGTCGCCATGACGACCATTATGACATCATCGTCGCCATGATGACCATTATGGCAACACCGTCGCCATGACGACCAGAATGACATCATCGTCGCCATGACGACCATTATGACATCATCGTCGCCATGACGACCATTATGACGTCATCGTCGCCATGACGACCATTATGACATCATCTTCGCCATGACGACCATTATGACATCATCGTCGCCGTGACGACCATTATGACGTCATCATCGCCATGACGACCATTATGACATCATCGTCGCCGTGACGACCATATGACATCATCGTCGCCATGACGACCATTATGGCAGCACCGTCGCCATGACGACCAGTATGACATCATCGTCGCCATGACGACCATTATGACATCACCGTCGCGGTGACGACCATTATGACATCACCGTCGCGGTGACGACCATTATGACATCATCATCGCCGTGACGACCATTATGACATCATCGTCGCCATGACGACCATTATGACATCACCGTCGCCATGACGAACATTATGACATCACCAAAGCCATTACAACCATATTGACATCATCGTCGCCATGACGACCATTATGACATCATCGTCGCCATGACGACCATTATGACATCACCATTGCCATGACGACCATTATGACATCACCGTCGCCATGACGACCATTAAGACATCCCCAAAGCCATGACCACCATACTGACATCATCGTCGCCATGACGACCATTATGATATCATCGTCGCCATGACGACCATTATGGCAACACCGTCGCCATGACGACCATTATGACATCATCGTCGGCATGACGACCATTATGACATCATCGTCTCCATGACGACTATTATGACATCACCGTCGCCATGACGACCATTATGACGTCATCGTCGCCATGACGAACATTATGACATCATCTTCGCCATGACGACCATTATGACATCATCGTCGGCATGATGACCATTATGACATCACCGTCGCCATGACGATCATTATGACATCATCGTCGCCATGACGACCATTATGGCAACACCGTCGCCATGACGACCAGTATGACATCATCGTCGCCATGACTACCATTATGACATCATCGTCGCCATGACGACCATTATGACGTCATCGTTGCCATGACGACCATTATGACATCATCGTCGCCGTGACGACCAATATGACGTCATCGTCGCCATGACGACCATTATGGCAACACCGTCGCCATGACGACCAGTATGACATCATCGTCGCCATGACGACAATTATGACATCACCGTCGCCGTGACGACCATTATGACATCATCATCGCCATGACGACCATTATGACATCACCGTCGCCTTGACGACCATTATGACATCACCAAAGCCATGACAACCATATTGACATCATCGTCGCCATGACGACCATTATGACATCACCAAAGCCATGGCCACCATACTGACATCACCGTCGCCATGACGACCATTCTGACATCACCATTGCCATGACGACCATTATGACATCACCGTCGCCATGACGACCATTATGACATCACCAAAGCCATGACCACCATACTGACATCATCGTCGCCATGACGACCATTATGACATCATCGTCGGCATGACGACCATTATGACATCATCGTCGCCATGATGACCATTATGGCAATACCGTCGCCATGACGACCAGTATGACATCATCGTCGCCATGACGACCATTATGACATCATCGTCGCCATGACGACCATTATGACATCATCGTCGCCATGACGACCATTATGACATCACCAAAGCCATCACCACCATACTGACATCATCGTCGCCATGACGACCATTCTGACATCACCATTGCCATGACGACCATTATGACATCACCAAAGCCATGACCACCATACTGACATCATCGTCGCCATGACGACCATTATGACATCATCATCGCCATGACGACCATTATGACATGATCGTCGCCATGACGACCATTATGGCAACACCGTCGCCATGACGACCATTATGACATCATCGTCGGCAAGACGACCATTATGACATCATCGTCGCCATGACGACCATTATGACATCATCTTCGCCATGACGACCATTATGACATCATCGTCGGTATGACGACCATTATGACATCATCGTCGCCATGACGACCATTATGACATCATCGTCGCCATGACGACCATTATGGCAACTCCGTCGCCATGACGACCAGTATGACATCATCATCGCCATGACGACCATTATGACATCATCGTCGCCATGACGACCATTATGACGTCATCGTCGCCATGACGACCATTATGACATCATCGTCGCCGTGACGACCATTATGACGTCATCGTCGCCATGACGACCATTATGACATCATCGTCGCCATGACGACCATTATGACATCACCGTCGCGGTGACGACCATTATGACATCATCGTCGCCATGACGACCATATGACATCATCGTCGCCATGACGACCATTATGGCAACACCGTCGCCATGACGACCAGTATGACATCATCGTCGCCATGACGACCATTATGACATCACCGTCGCTGTGACGACCATTATGACATCATCGTCGCCGTGACGACCATCATGACATCATCGTCGCCATGACGACCATTATGACATCACCGTCGCCATGACGACCATTATGACATCACCAAAGCCATTATAACCATATTGACATCATCGTCGCCATGACGACCATTATGACATCATCGTCGCCATGACGACCATTATGACATCACCAAAGCCATGACCACCATACTGACATCATCGTCGCCATGACGACCATTCTGACATCACCATTGCCATGACGACCATTATGACATCACCGTCGCCATGACGACCATTATGACATCACCAAAGCCATGACCACCATACTGACATCATCGTCGCCATGACGACCATTATGATATCATCGTCGCCATGACGACCATTATGACATCATCGTCGGCATGACGACCATTATGACATCATCTTCGCCATGACGACCATTATGACATCATCTTCGCCATGACGACCATTATGACATCATCGTCGGCATGACGACCATTATGACATCACCGTCGCCATGACGATCATTATGACATCATCGTCGCCATGACGACCATTATGGCAACACCGTCGCCATGACGACCAGTATGACATCTTCGTCGCCATGACTACCATTATGGCAACACCGTCGCCATGACGACCAGTATGACATCATCGTCGCCATGACGACCATTATGGCAACACCGTCGCCATGACGACCAGTATGACATCATCGTCGCCATGACGACCATTATGACATCACCGTCGCCGTGGCGACCATTATGACATCATCGTCGCCATGACGACCATTATGACATCATCGTCGCCATGACGACCATTATGACATCACCATCGCCATGTCGTCCATTATGACATCACCAAAGCCATGACAACCATATTGACATCATCGTCGCCATGACGACCATTATGACATCATCGTCGCCATGACGACCATTATGACATCACCAAAGCCATGACCACCATACTGACATCATCGTCGCCATGACGACCATTATGACATCATCGTCGCTATGACGACCATTATGACATCATCGTCGCCATGACGACCATTATGACATCACCAAAGCCATGACCACCATACTGACATCATCGTCGGCTTGACGACCATTATGACATCACCGTCGCCATGACGACCAGTATGACATCATCGTCGCCATGACGACCATTATGACATCATCGTCGCCATGACGACCATTATGACATCATCGTCGCCATGGCGACCATTATGACATCACCGTCGCCGTGACGACCATTATGACATCATCGTCGCCATGACGACCATTATGACAGCATCGTCGCCATGACTACCATTATGACATCACCGTCGCCATGACGACCATTATGACATCACCAAAGCCATGACGACCATATTGACATCATCGTCGCCATGACGACCATTATGACATCATCGTCGCCATGACGACCATTATGTCAACACCGTCGCCATGACGACCATTATGGCATCATCGTCGGCATGACGACCATTATGACATCACGGTCGCCATGACGACCATTATGACATCACCAAAGCCATGACAACCATATTGACATCATCGTCGCCATGACGACCATTATGACATCATCGTCGCCATGACGACCATTATGACATCACCAAAGCCATGGCCACCATACTGACATCATCGTCGCCATGACAACCATTCTGACATCACCATTGCCATGACGACCATTATGACATCACCGTCGCCATGACGACCATTATGACATCACCAAAGCCATGACCACCATACTGACATCATCGTCGCCATGACGACGATCATGACATCATCGTCGCCATGACGACCATTATGGCAACACCGTCGCCATGACGACCAGTATGACATCATCGTCGCCATGACGACCATTATGACATCACCGTCGCCGTGATGACCATTATGACATCATCGTCGCCGTGACGACCATTATGACATCATCGTCGCCATGACGACCATTATGACATCACCGTCGCCATGACGACCATTATGACATCACCAAAGCCATGACAACCATATTGACATCATCGTCGCCATGACGACCATTATGACATCATCGTCGCCATGACGACCATTATGACATCATCGTTGGCAAGACGACCATTATGACATCATCGTCGCGATGACGACTATTATGACATCACCGTCGCCATGATGACCATTATGACATCATCGTCGCCATGACGACCATTATGACATCATCGTCGCCATGACGACCATTATGACGTCATCGTCGCCATGACGACAAATATGACATCATCGTCGCCATGACGACCATTATGACATCATCGTCGCCATGACGACCATTATGACATAATCGTCGCCATGACGACCATTATGACGTCATCGTCGCCATGACGACCATTATGACATCATCTTCGCCATGACGACCATTATGACATCATCTTCGCCATGACGACCATTATGACATCATCGTCGGTATGACGACCATTATGACATCATCGTCGCCATGACGACCATTATGACATCATCGTCGCCATGACGACCATTATGACGTCATCGTCGCCATGACGACCATTATGACGTCATCGTCGCCATGACGACCATTATGACATCATCGTCGCCGTGACGACCATATGACATCATCGTCGCCATGACGACCATTATGGCAACACCGTCGCCATGACGACCAGTATGACATCATCGTCGCCATGACGACCATTATGACATCACCGTCGCGGTGACGACCATTATGACATCACCGTCGCGGTGACGACCATTATGACATCATCATCGCCGTGACGACCATTATGACATCATCGTCGCCATGACGACCATTATGACATCATCTTCGCCATGACGACCAGAATGACATCATCGTCGCCATGACGACCAGAATGACATCATCGTCGCCATGACGACCATTATGACATCATCGTCGCCATGACGACCATTATGACGTCATCGTCGCCATGACGACCATTATGGCAACACCGTCGCCATGACGACCATTATGACATCATCGTCGGCATGACGACCATTATGACATCATCGTCGCCATGACGACTATTATGACATCACCGTCGCCATGACGACCATTATGACATCATCGTCGCCATGACGACCATTATGACGTCATCGTCGCCATGACGACCATTATGACGTCATCGTCGCCATGACGACCATTATGACATCATCTTCGGAATGACGACCATTATGACATCATCTTCGCCATGACGACCATTATGACATCATCGTCGGCATGACGACCATTATGACATCACGGTCGCCATGACGACCTTTATGACATCATCGTCGCCATGACGACCATTATGGCAACACCGTCTCCATGACGACCATTATGACATCATCGTCGCCATGACGACCATTATGACATCACTGTCGCCATGACGACCATTATGACATCACCAAAGCCATGACAACCATATTGACATCATCGTCGCCATGACGACCATTATGACATCACCAAAGCCATGACAACCATATTGACATCATCGTCGCCATGACGACCATTATGACATCACCAAAGCCATGACCACCATACTGACATCATCGTCGCCATGACGACCATTATGACATCATCGTCGCCATGACGACCATTATGACATCATCGTCGCCATGACGAACATTATGACATCACCGTCGCCATGTCGACCATTATGACATCACCAAAGCCATGACAACCATATTGACATCATCGTCGCCATGACGACCATTATGACATCATCGTCGCCATGACGACCATTATGACATCACCAAAGCCATGACCACCATACTGACATCATCGTCGCCATGACGACCATTCTGACATCACCATTGCCATGACGACCATTATGACATCACCGTCGCCATGACAACCATTATGACATCACCAAAGCCATGACCACCATACTGACATCATCGTCGCCATGACGATCATTATGACATCATCGTCGCTATGACGACCATTATGACATCATCGTCGCCATGACGACCATTATGACATCACCAAAGCCATAACCACCATACTGACATCATCGTCGGCTTGACGACCATTATGACATCACCGTCGCCATGACGACCATTATGACATCATCGTCGCCATGACGACCATTATGGCAACACCGTCGCCATGACGACCAGTATGACATCATCGTCGCCATGACGACCATTATGACATCATCGTCGCCATGACGACCATTATGACATCATCGTCGCCATGACGACCATTATGGCAACACCGTCGCCATGACGACCAGTATGACATCATCGTCGGCATGACGACCATTATGACATCACCGTCGCCATGACGACCATTATGACATCACCAAAGCCATGACAACCATATTGACATCATCGTCGCCATGACGACCATTATGACATCATCGTCGCCATGACGACCATTATGACATCACCAAAGCCATGACCACCATACTGACATCATCGTCGCCATGACGACCATTATGACATCATCGTCGCCATGACGACCATTATGGCAACACCGTCGCCATGACGACCAGTATGACATCATCGTCGCCATGACGACCATTATGACATCACCGTCGCCGTGCCGACCATTATGACATCATCGTCGCCGTGACGACCATTATGACATCATCGTCGCCATGATGACCATTATGACATAACCGTCGCCATGACGACCATTATGACATCACCAAAGCCATGACGACCATTATGACATCACCAAAGCCATGACGACCATTATGACATCACCAAAGCCATGACCACCATACTGACATCATCGTCGCCATGACGACCATTATGACATCATCGTCGCCATGACGACCATTATGACATCATCGTCGCCATGACGACCATTATGGCAACACCGTCGCCATGACGACCAGTATGACATCATCGTCGCCACGACGACCATTATGACATCATCGTCGCCATGACGACCATTATGGCAACATCGTCGCCATGACGACCAGTATGACATCACCGTCGCCATGACGACCATTATGACATCATCGTCGCCATGACGACCATTATGACGTCATCGTCGCCATGACGACCATTATGACATCATCGTCACCATGACGACCATTATGACATCATCGTCGCCATAACGAGGATTATGACATCACCGTCGCCATGACAACCATTATGACATCACCAAAGCCATGACCACCATACTGACATCATCGTCGCCATGTCGACCATTATGACATCATCGTCGCTATGACGACCATTATGACATCACCGTCGCCATGACGACCATTATGACATCATCGTCGCTATGACGACCATTATGACATCACCGTCGCCATGACGACCATTATGACATCATCGTCGCCATGACGACCATGATTACATCATGGTCGCCATGACGACCATTATGACGTCATCGTCGCCATGACGACCATTATGGCAACACCGTCGCCATGACGACCAGTATGATATCATCGTCGCCATGACGACCATGATTACATCATGGTCGCCATGACGACCATTATGACGTCATCGTCGCCATGACGACCATTATGACATCATCGTCGCCATGACGACCATTATGACATCATCGTCGCCATGACGACCATTATGGCAACACCGTCGCCATGACGACCAGTATGACATCATCGTCGCCATGACGACCATTATGACATCACCGTCGCCGTGACGACCATTATGACATCATCGTCGCCGTGACGACCATTATGACATCATCGTCGCCATGACGACCATTATGACATCACCGTCGCCATGACGACCATTATGACATCACCGTCGCCGTGACGACCATTATGACATCATCGTCGCCATGACGACCATTATGACATCACCGTCGCCATGACGACCATTATGGCAACACCGTCGCCATGACGACCATTATGACATCATCGTCGGCATGACGACCATTATGACATCATCGTCGCCATGACGACCATTATGGCAACACCGTCGCCATGACGACCATTATGACATCATCTTCGGAATGACGACCATTATGACATCATCTTCGCCATGACGACCATTATGACATCATCGTCGGCATGACGACCATTATGACATCACGGTCTCCATGACGACCTTTATGACATCATCGTCGCCATGACGACCATTATGGCAACACCGTCTCCATGACGACCAGTATGACATCATCGTCACCATGACGACCATTATGACATCACCATCGCCGTGACGACCATTATGACATCATCGTCGCCGTGACGACCATTATGACATCATCGTCGCCGTGACGACCATTATGACATCATCGTCGCCGTGACGACCATTATGACATCATCGTCGCCGTGATGACCATTATGACATCATCGTCGCCATGACGACCATTATGACATCACCAAAGCTATGACAACCATATTGACATCACCAAAGCTATGACAACCATATTGACATCATCGTCGCCATGACGACCATTATGACATCACCAAAGCCATGACCACCATACTGACATCATCGTCGCCATGACGACCATTCTGACATCACCATTGCCATGACGACCATTATGACATCACCGTCGCCATGACGACCATTATGACATCACCAAAGCCATGACCACCATACTGACATCATTGTCGCCATGACGACCATTATGACATCATCGTCGCAATGACGACCATTATGGCAACACCGTCGCCATGACGACCAGTATGACATCATCGTCGCCATGACGACCATTATGACATCACCGTCGCCGTGACGACCATTATGACATCACCGTCGCCGTGACGACCATTATGACATCATCATCGCCATGACGACCATTATGACATCATCGTCGCCATGACGACCATTATGACATCACCATCGCCATGTCGACCATTATGACATCACCAAAGCCATGACAACCATATTGACATCATCGTCGCCATGACGACCATTATGACATCATCGTCGCCATGACGACCATTATGACATCACCAAAGCCATGACCACCATACTGACATCATCGTCGCCATGACGACCATTCTGACATCACCATTGCCATGACGACCATTATGACATCACCGTCGCCATGACAACCATTATGACATCACCAAAGCCATGACCACCATACTGACATCATCGTCGCCATGACGACCATTATGACATCATCGTCGCTATGACGACCATTATGACATCATCGTCGCCATGACGACCATTATGACATCACCAAAGCCATGACCACCATACTGACATCATCGTCGGCTTGACGACCATTATGACATCACCGTCGCCATGACGACCATTATGACATCATCGTCGCCATGACGACCATTATGACATCACCAAAGCCATGACGACCATTATGACATCACCAAAGCCATGACAACCATATTGACATCATCGTCGCCATGACGACCATTATGACATCATCGTCGCCATGACGACCATTATGTCAACACCGTCGCCATGACGACCATTATGGCATCATCGTCGGCATGACGACCATTATGACATCACCGTCGCCATGACGACCGTTATGACATCACCAAAGCCATGACAACCATATTGACATCATCGTCGCCATGACGACCAATATGACATCATCGTCGCCATGACGACCATTATGACATCACCAACGCCATGGCCACCATACTGACATCATCGTCGCCATGACAACCATTCTGACATCACCATTGCCATGACGACCATTATGACATCACCGTCGCCATGACGACCATTATGACATCACCAAAGCCATGACCACCATACTGACATCATCGTCGCCATGACGACCATTATGACATCATCGTCGCCATGACGACCATTATGGCAACACCGTCGCCATGACGACCATTATGGCAACACCGTCGCCATGACGACCATGACGACCATTATGACATCACCGCCGCCGTGACGACCATTATGACATCATCGTCGCCGTGACGACCATTATGACATCATCGTCGCCATGACGACCATTATGACATCACCGTCGCCATGACGACCTTTATGACATCACCAAAGCCATGACAACCATATTGACATCATCGTCGCCATGACGACCATTATGACATCATCGTCGCCATGACGACCATTATGACATCACCAAAGCCATGACGACCATTATGACATCACCAAAGCCATGACCACCATACTGACATCATCGTCGCCATGACGACCATTATGACATCATCGTCGCCATGACGACCATTATGACATCATCGTCGCCATGACGACCATTATGGCAACACCGTCGCCATGACGACCAGTATGACATCATCGTCGCCATGACGACCATTATGACATCATCGTCGCCATGACGACCATTATGACATCATCGTCGCCATGACGACCATTATGGCAACACCGTTGCCATGACGACCAGTATGACATCACCGTCGCCATGACGACCATTATGACATCATCTTCGCCATGACGACCATTATGACGTCATCGTCGCCATGACGACCATTATGACATCATCGTCACCATGACGACCATTATGACATCATCGTCGCCATGACGACCATTATGACATCACCGTCGCCATGACAACCATTATGACATCACCAAAGCCATGACCACCATACTGACATCATCGTCGCCATGACGACCATTATGACATCATCGTCGCTATGACGACCATTATGACATCACCGTCGCCATGACGACCATTATGACATCATCGTCGCCATGACGACCATTATGGCAACACCGTCGCCATGACGACCAGTATGACATCATCGTCGCCATGACGACCATTATTACATCATCGTCGCCATGACGACCATTATGACATCATCGTCGCCATGACGACCATTATGACATCACCAAAGCCATGACCACCATACTGACATCATCGTCGCCATGACGACCATTCTGACATCACCATTGCCATGACGACCATTATGACATCACCGTCGCCATGACAACCATTATGACATCACCAAAGCCATGACCACCATACTGACATCATCGTCGCCATGACGATCATTATGACATCATCGTCGCTATGACGACCATTATGACATCATCGTCGCCATGACGACCATTATGACATCACCAAAGCCATAACCACCATACTGACATCATCGTCGGCTTGACGACCATTATGACATCACCGTCGCCATGACGACCATTATGACATCATCGTCGCCATGACGACCATTATGGCAACACCGTCGCCATGACGACCAGTATGACATCATCGTCGCCATGACGACCATTATGACATCATCGTCGCCATGACGACCATTATGACATCATCGTCGCCATGACGACCATTATGGCAACACCGTCGCCATGACGACCAGTATGACCTCATCGTCGCCATGGCGACCATTATGACATCACCATCGCCGTGACGACCATTATGACATCATCGTCACCATGACGACCATTATGACATCACTGTCGCCATGACGACCATTATGACATCACCAAAGCCATGACAACCATATTGACATCATCGTCGCCATGACGACCATTATGACATCATCGTCGCCATGACGACCATTATGACATCACCAAAGCCATGACAACCATATTGACATCATCGTCGCCATGACGACCATTATGACATCATCGTCGCCATGACGACCATTATGACATCACCAAAGCCATGGCCATCATACTGACATCATCGTCGCCATGACAACCATTCTGACACCACCATTGCCATGACGACCATTATGACATCACCGTCGCCATGACGACCATTATGACATCACCAAAGCCATGACCACCATACTGACATCATCGTCGCCATGACGACCATTATGACATCATCGTCGCCATGACGACCATTATGGCAACACCGTCGCCATGACGACCAGTATGACATCATCGTCGCCATGACGACCATTATGACATCACCGTCGCCGTGCCGACCATTATGACATCATCGTCGCCGTGACGACCATTATGACATCATCGTCACCATGATGACCATTATGACATCACCGTCGCCATGACGACCATTATGACATCACCAAAGCCATGACACCCATATTGACATCATCGTCGCCATGACGACCATTATGACATCATCGTCGCCATGACGACCATTATGACATCACCAAAGCCATGACGACCATTATGACATCACCAAAGCCATGACCACCATACTGACATCATCGTCGCCATGACGACCATTATGACATCATCGTCGCCATGACGACCATTATGACATCATCGTCGCCATGACGACCATTATGGCAACACCGTCGCCACGACGACCAGTATGACATCATCGTCGCCACGACGACCATTATGACATCATCGTCGCCATGACGACCATTATGGCAACACCGTCGCCATGACGACCAGTATGACATCACCGTCGCCATGACGACCTTTATGACATCATCGTCGCCATGACGACCATTATGGCAACACCGTCTCCATGACGACCATTATGACATCATCGTCACCATGACGACCATTATGACATCATCGTCGCCATGACGAGGATTATGACATCACCGTCGCCATGACAACCATTATGACATCACCAAAGCCATGACCACCATACTGACATCATCGTCGCCATGACGACCATTATGACATCATCGTCGCTATGACGACCATTATGACATCACCGTCGCCATGACGACCATTATGACATCATCGTCGCCCTGACGACCATTATGGCAACACCGTCGCCATGACGACCAGTATGATATCATCGTCGCCATGACGACCATTATTACATCATGGTCGCCATGACGACCATTATGACGTCATCGTCGCCATGACGACCATTATGACATCATCGTCGCCATGACGACCATTATGACATCATCGTCGCCATGACGACCATTATGGCAACACCGTCGCCATGACGACCAGTATGACATCATCGTCGCCATGACGACCATTATGACATCACCGTCGCCGTGACGACCATTATGACATCATCGTCGCTGTGACGACCATTATGACATCATCGTCGCCATGACGACCATTATGACATCACCGTCGCCATGACGACCATTATGGCAACACCGTCGCCATGACGACCATTATGACATCATCGTCGGCATGACGACCATTATGACATCATCGTCGCCATGACGACCATTATGGCAACACCGTCGCCATGACGACCATTATGACATCATCTTCGGAATGACGACCATTATGACATCATCTTCGCCATGACGACCATTATGACATCATCGTCGGCATGACGACCATTATGACATCACGGTCTCCATGACGACCTTTATGACATCATCGTCGCCATGACGACCATTATGGCAACACCGTCTCCATGACGACCAGTATGACATCATCGTCGCCATGACGACCATTATGACATCACCATCGCCGTGACGACCATTATGACATCATCGTCGCCGTGACGACCATTATGACATCATCGTCGCCGTGACGACCATTATGACATCATCGTCGCCGTGATGACCATTATGACATCATCGTCGCCATGACGACCATTATGACATCACTAAAGCTATGACAACCATATTGACATCACCAAAGCTATGACAACCATATTGACATCATCGTCGCCATGACGACCATTATGACATCACCAAAGCCATGACCACCATACTGACATCATCGTCGCCATGACGACCATTCTGACATCACCATTGCCATGACGACCATTATGACATCACCGTCGCCATGACGACCATTATGACATCACCAAAGCCATGACCACCATACTGACATCATTGTCGCCATGACGACCATTATGACATCATCGTCGCAATGACGACCATTATGGCAACACCGTCGCCATGACGACCAGTATGACATCATCGTCGCCATGACGACCATTATGACATCATCGTCGCCATGACGACCATTATGGCAACACCGTCGCCATGACGACCAGTATGACATCATCGTCGCCATGACGACCATTATGACATCATCGTCGCCATGACGACCATTATGGCAACACCGTCGCCATGACGACCAGTATGACATCACCGTCGCCATGACGACCATTATGACATCATCGTCGCCATGACGACCATTATGACGTCATCGTCGCCATGACGACCATTATGACAACATCGTCACCATGACGACCATTATGACATCATCGTCGCCATGACGACCATTATTACATCATCGTCGCCATGACGACCATAATGACATCATCGTCGCCATGACGACCATTATGACATCACCAAAGCCATGGCCATCATACTGACATCATCGTCGCCATGACAACCATTCTGACACCACCATTGCCATGACGACCATTATGACATCACCGTCACCATGACGACCATTATGACATCACCAAAGCCATGACCACCATACTGACATCATCGTCGCCATGACGACCATTATGACATCATCGTCGCCATGACGACCATTATGGCAACACCGTCGCCATGACGACCAGTATGACATCATCGTCGCCATGACGACCATTATGACATCACCGTCGCCGTGACGACCATTATGACATCATCGTCGCTGTGACGACCATTATGACATCATCGTCGCCATGACGACCATTATGACATCACCGTCGCCATGACGACCATTATGGCAACACCGTCGCCATGACGACCATTATGACATAATCGTCGGCATGACGACCATTATGACATCATCGTCGCCATGACGACCATTATGGCAACACCGTCGCCATGACGACCATTATGACATCATCTTCGGAATGACGACCATTATGACATCATCTTCGCCATGACGACCATTATGACATCATCGTCGGCATGACGACCATTATGACATCACGGTCTCCATGACGACCTTTATGACATCATCGTCGCCATGACGACCATTATGGCAACACCGTCTCCATGACGACCAGTATGACATCATCGTCGCCATGACGACCATTATGACATCACCATCGCCGTGACGACCATTATGACATCATCGTCGCCGTGACGACCATTATGACATCATCGTCGCCGTGACGACCATTATGACATCATCGTCGCCGTGATGACCATTATGACATCATCGTCGCCATGACGACCATTATGACATCACTAAAGCTATGACAACCATATTGACATCACCAAAGCTATGACAACCATATTGACATCATCGTCGCCATGACGACCATTATGACATCACCAAAGCCATGACCACCATACTGACATCATCGTCGCCATGACGACCATTCTGACATCACCATTGCCATGACGACCATTATGACATCACCGTCGCCATGACGACCATTATGACATCACCAAAGCCATGACCACCATACTGACATCATTGTCGCCATGACGACCATTATGACATCATCGTCGCAATGACGACCATTATGGCAACACCGTCGCCATGACGACCAGTATGACATCATCGTCGCCATGACGACCATTATGACATCATCGTCGCCATGACGACCATTATGGCAACACCGTCGCCATGACGACCAGTATGACATCATCGTCGCCATGACGACCATTATGACATCACCGTCGCCGTGACGACCATTATGACATCATCGTCGCTGTGACGACCATTATGACATCATCGTCGCCATGACGACCATTATGACATCACCGTCGCCATGACGACCATTATGGCAACACCGTCGCCATGACGACCATTATGACATCATCGTCGGCATGACGACCATTATGACATCATCGTCGCCATGACGACCATTATGGCAACACCGTCGCCATGACGACCATTATGACATCATCTTCGGAATGACGACCATTATGACATCATCTTCGCCATGACGACCATTATGACATCATCGTCGGCATGACGACCATTATGACATCACGGTCTCCATGACGACCTTTATGACATCATCGTCGCCATGACGACCATTATGGCAACACCGTCTCCATGACGACCAGTATGACATCATCGTCGCCATGACGACCATTATGACATCACCATCGCCGTGACGACCATTATGACATCATCGTCGCCGTGACGACCATTATGACATCATCGTCGCCGTGACGACCATTATGACATCATCGTCGCCGTGATGACCATTATGACATCATCGTCGCCATGACGACCATTATGACATCACTAAAGCTATGACAACCATATTGACATCACCAAAGCTATGACAACCATATTGACATCATCGTCGCCATGACGACCATTATGACATCACCAAAGCCATGACCACCATACTGACATCATCGTCGCCATGACGACCATTCTGACATCACCATTGCCATGACGACCATTATGACATCACCGTCGCCATGACGACCATTATGACATCACCAAAGCCATGACCACCATACTGACATCATTGTCGCCATGACGACCATTATGACATCATCGTCGCAATGACGACCATTATGGCAACACCGTCGCCATGACGACCAGTATGACATCATCGTCGCCATGACGACCATTATGACATCATCGTCGCCATGACGACCATTATGGCAACACCGTCGCCATGACGACCAGTATGACATCATCGTCGCCATGACGACCATTATGACATCATCGTCGCCATGACGACCATTATGACATCATCGTCGCCATGACGACCATTATGGCAACACCGTCGCCATGACGACCAGTATGACATCACCGTCGCCATGACGACCATTATGACATCATCGTCGCCATGACGACCATTATGACGTCATCGTCGCCATGACGACCATTATGACAACATCGTCACCATGACGACCATTATGACATCATCGTCGCCATGACGACCATTATTACATCATCGTCGCCATGACGACCATAATGACATCATCGTCGCCATGACGACCATTATGACATCACCAAAGCCATGGCCATCATACTGACATCATCGTCGCCATGACAACCATTCTGACACCACCATTGCCATGACGACCATTATGACATCACCGTCACCATGACGACCATTATGACATCACCAAAGCCATGACCACCATACTGACATCATCGTCGCCATGACGACCATTATGACATCATCGTCGCCATGACGACCATTATGGCAACACCGTCGCCATGACGACCAGTATGACATCATCGTCGCCATGACGACCATTATGACATCACCGTCGCCGTGACGACCATTATGACATCATCGTCGCTGTGACGACCATTATGACATCATCGTCGCCATGACGACCATTATGACATCACCGTCGCCATGACGACCATTATGGCAACACCGTCGCCATGACGACCATTATGACATAATCGTCGGCATGACGACCATTATGACATCATCGTCGCCATGACGACCATTATGGCAACACCGTCGCCATGACGACCATTATGACATCATCTTCGGAATGACGACCATTATGACATCATCTTCGCCATGACGACCATTATGACATCATCGTCGGCATGACGACCATTATGACATCACGGTCTCCATGACGACCTTTATGACATCATCGTCGCCATGACGACCATTATGGCAACACCGTCTCCATGACGACCAGTATGACATCATC
Source organism: Phyllobates terribilis (assembly GCF_046119375.1). Classification (NCBI taxonomy): domain Eukaryota; kingdom Metazoa; phylum Chordata; class Amphibia; order Anura; family Dendrobatidae; genus Phyllobates; species Phyllobates terribilis. The sequence goes on from NW_027362819.1 coordinate 6,903,205, forward strand.
GTCGCCATGACGACCATTATGACATCACCATCGCCGTGACGACCATTATGACATCATCGTCGCCGTGACGACCATTATGACATCATCGTCGCCGTGACGACCATTATGACATCATCGTCGCCGTGATGACCATTATGACATCATCGTCGCCATGACGACCATTATGACATCACTAAAGCTATGACAACCATATTGACATCACCAAAGCTATGACAACCATATTGACATCATCGTCGCCATGACGACCATTATGACATCACCAAAGCCATGACCACCATACTGACATCATCGTCGCCATGACGACCATTCTGACATCACCATTGCCATGACGACCATTATGACATCACCGTCGCCATGACGACCATTATGACATCACCAAAGCCATGACCACCATACTGACATCATTGTCGCCATGACGACCATTATGACATCATCGTCGCAATGACGACCATTATGGCAACACCGTCGCCATGACGACCAGTATGACATCATCGTCGCCATGACGACCATTATGACATCATCGTCGCCATGACGACCATTATGGCAACACCGTCGCCATGACGACCAGTATGACATCATCGTCGCCATGACGACCATTATGACATCATCGTCGCCATGACGACCATTATGACATCATCGTCGCCATGACGACCATTATGGCAACACCGTCGCCATGACGACCAGTATGACATCACCGTCGCCATGACGACCATTATGACATCATCGTCGCCATGACGACCATTATGACGTCATCGTCGCCATGACGACCATTATGACAACATCGTCACCATGACGACCATTATGACATCATCGTCGCCATGACGACCATTATTACATCATCGTCGCCATGACGACCATAATGACATCATCGTCGCCATGACGACCATTATGACATCACCAAAGCCATGGCCATCATACTGACATCATCGTCGCCATGACAACCATTCTGACACCACCATTGCCATGACGACCATTATGACATCACCGTCGCCATGACGACCATTATGACATCACCAAAGCCATGACCACCATACTGACATCATCGTCGCCATGACGACCATTATGACATCATCGTCGCCATGACGACCATTATGGCAACACCGTCGCCATGACGACCAGTATGACATCATCGTCGCCATGACGACCATTATGACATCACCGTCGCCGTGCCGACCATTATGACATCATCGTCGCCGTGACGACCATTATGACATCATCGTCACCATGATGACCATTATGACATCACCGTCGCCATGACGACCATTATGACATCACCAAAGCCATGACACCCATATTGACATCATCGTCGCCATGACGACCATTATGACATCATCGTCGCCATGACGACCATTATGACATCACCAAAGCCATGACGACCATTATGACATCACCAAAGCCATGACCACCATACTGACATCATCGTCGCCTTGACGACCATTATGACATCATCGTCGCCATGACGACCATTATGACATCATCGTCGCCATGACGACCATTATGGCAACACCGTCGCCACGACGACCAGTATGACATCATCGTCGCCACGACGACCATTATGACATCATCGTCGCCATGACGACCATTATGGCAACACCGTCGCCATGACGACCAGTATGACATCACCGTCGCCATGACGACCTTTATGACATCATCGTCGCCATGACGACCATTATGGCAACACCGTCTCCATGACGACCATTATGACATCATCGTCACCATGACGACCATTATGACATCATCGTCGCCATGACGAGGATTATGACATCACCGTCGCCATGACAACCATTATGACATCACCAAAGCCATGACCACCATACTGACATCATCGTCGCCATGACGACCATTATGACATCATCGTCGCTATGACGACCATTATGACATCACCGTCGCCATGACGACCATTATGACATCATCGTCGCCATGACGACCATTATGGCAACACCGTCGCCATGACGACCAGTATGATATCATCGTCGCCATGACGACCATTATTACATCATGGTCGCCATGACGACCATTATGACGTCATCGTCGCCATGACGACCATTATGACATCATCGTCGCCATGACGACCATTATGACATCATCGTCGCCATGACGACCATTATGGCAACACCGTCGCCATGACGACCAGTATGACATCATCGTCGCCATGACGACCATTATGACATCACCGTCGCCGTGACGACCATTATGACATCATCGTCGCTGTGACGACCATTATGACATCATCGTCGCCATGACGACCATTATGACATCACCGTCGCCATGACGACCATTATGGCAACACCGTCGCCATGACGACCATTATGACATCATCGTCGGCATGACGACCATTATGACATCATCGTCGCCATGACGACCATTATGGCAACACCGTCGCCATGACGACCATTATGACATCATCTTCGGAATGACGACCATTATGACATCATCTTCGCCATGATGACCATTATGACATCATCGTCGGCATGACGACCATTATGACATCACGGTCTCCATGACGACCTTTATGACATCATCGTCGCCATGACGACCATTATGGCAACACCGTCTCCATGACGACCAGTATGACATCATCGTCGCCATGACGACCATTATGACATCACCATCGCCGTGACGACCATTATGACATCATCGTCGCCGTGACGACCATTATGACATCATCGTCGCCGTGACGACCATTATGACATCACGGTCTCCATGACGACCTTTATGACATCATCGTCGCCATGACGACCATTATGGCAACACCGTCTCCATGACGACCAGTATGACATCATCGTCGCCATGACGACCATTATGACATCACCATCGCCGTGACGACCATTATGACATCATCGTCGCCGTGACGACCATTATGACATCATCGTCGCCGTGACGACCATTATGACATCATCGTCGCCGTGATGACCATTATGACATCATCGTCGCCATGACGACCATTATGACATCACTAAAGCTATGACAACCATATTGACATCACCAAAGCTATGACAACCATATTGACATCATCGTCGCCATGACGACCATTATGACATCACCAAAGCCATGACCACCATACTGACATCATCGTCGCCATGACGACCATTCTGACATCACCATTGCCATGACGACCATTATGACATCACCGTCGCCATGACGACCATTATGACATCACCAAAGCCATGACCACCATACTGACATCATTGTCGCCATGACGACCATTATGACATCATCGTCGCAATGACGACCATTATGGCAACACCGTCGCCATGACGACCAGTATGACATCATCGTCGCCATGACGACCATTATGACATCACCGTCGCCGTGACGACCATTATGACATCATCGTCGCCATGACGACCATTATGACATCATCGTCGCCATGACGACCATTATGACATCACCATCGCCATGTCGACCATTATGACATCACCAAAGCCATGACAACCATATTGACATAATCGTCGCCATGACGACCATTATGACATCATCGTCGCCATGACGACCATTATGACATCACCAAAGCCATGACCACCATACTGACATCATCGTCGCCATGACGACCATTCTGACATCACCATTGCCATGACGACCATTATGACATCACCGTCGCCATGACAACCATTATGACATCACCAAAGCCATGACCACCATACTGACATCATTGTTGCCATGACGACCATTATGACATCATAGTCGCTATGACGACCATTATGACATCATCGTCGCCATGACGACCATTATGACATCACCAAAGCCATGACCACCATACTGACATCATCGTCGGCTTGACGACCATTATGACATCACCGTCGCCATGACGACCATTATGACATCATCGTCGCCATGACGACCATTATGACATCACCGTCGCCATGACGACCATTATGACATCACCAAAGCCATGACAACCATATTGACATCATCGTCGCCATGACGACCATTATGACATCATCGTCGCCATGACGACTATTATGTCAACACCGTCGCCATGACGACCATTATGGCATCATCGTCGGCATGACGACCATTATGACATCACCGTCGCCATGACGACCGTTATGACATCACCAAAGCCATGACAACCATATTGACATCATCGTCGCCATGACGACCAATATGACATCATCGTCGCCATGACGACCATTATGACATCACCAACGCCATGGCCACCATACTGACATCATCGTCGCCATGACAACCATTCTGACATCACCATTGCCATGACGACCATTATGACATCACCGTCGCCATGACGACCATTATGACATCACCAAAGCCATGACCACCATACTGACATCATCGTCGCCATGACGACCATTATGACATCATCGTCGCCATGACGACCATTATGGCAACACCGTCGCCATGACGACCATTATGGCAACACCGTCGCCATGACGACCAGTATGACATCATCGTCGCCATGACGACCATTATGACATCACCGCCGCCGTGACGACCATTATGACATCATCGTCGCCGTGACGACCATTATGACATCATCGTCGCCATGACGACCATTATGACATCACCGTCGCCATGACGACCTTTATGACATCACCAAAGCCATGACAACCATATTGACATCATCGTCGCCATGACGACCATTATGACATCATCGTCGCCATGACGACCATTATGACATCACCAAAGCCATGACGACCATTATGACATCACCAAAGCCATGACCACCATACTGACATCATCGTCGCCATGACGACCATTATGACATCATCGTCGCCATGACGACCATTATGACATCATCGTCGCCATGACGACCATTATGGCAACACCGTCGCCATGACGACCAGTATGACATCATCGTCGCCATGACGACCATTATGACATCATCGTCGCCATGACGACCATTATGACATCATCGTCGCCATGACGACCATTATGGCAACACCGTCGCCATGACGACCAGTATGACATCACCGTCGCCATGACGACCATTATGACATCATCGTCGCCATGATGACCATTATGACGTCATCGTCGCCATGACGACCATTATGACATCATCGTCACCATGACGACCATTATGACATCATCGTCGCCATGACGACCATTATGACATCACCGTCGCCATGACAACCATTATGACATCACCAAAGCCATGAGCACCATACTGACATCATCGTCGCCATGACGACCATTATGACATCATCGTCGCTATGACGACCATTATGACATCACCGTCGCCATGACGACCATTATGACATCATCGTCGCCATGACGACCATTATGGCAACACCGTCGCCATGACGACCAGTATGACATCATCGTCGCCATGACGACCATTATTACATCATCGTCGCCATGACGACCATTATGACGTCATCGTCGCCATGACGACCATTATGACATCATCGTCGCCATGACGACCATTATGACATCATCGTCGCCATGACGACCATTATGGCAACACCGTCGCCATGACGACCAGTATGACATCATCGTCGCCATGACGACCATTATGACATCACCGTCGCCGTGACGACCATTATGACATCATCGTCGCCATGACGACCATTATGACATCACCGTCGCCATGACGACCATTATGGCAACACCGTCGCCATGACGACCATTATGACATCATCGTCGGCATGACGACCATTATGACATCATCGTCGCCATGACGACCATTATGGCAACACCGTCGCCATGACGACCATTATGACATCATCTTCGGAATGACGACCATTATGACATCATCTTCGCCATGACGACCATTATGACATCATCGTCGGCATGACGACCATTATGACATCACGGTCGCCATGACGACCATTATGACATCACCATCGCCATGTCGACCATTATGACATCACCAAAGCCATGACAACCATATTGACATCATCGCCGCCATGACGACCATTATGACATCATCGTCGCCATGACGACCATTATGACATCACCAAAGCCATGACCACCATACTGACATCATCGTCGCCATGACGACCACTCTGACATCACCATTGCCATGACGACCATTATGACATCACCGTCGCCATGACAACTATTATGACATCACCAAAGCCATGACCACCATACTGACATCATCGTCGCCATGACGACCATTATGACATCATCGTCGCTATGACAACCATTATGACATCATCGTCGCCATGACGACCATTATGACATCACCAAAGCCATGACCACCATACTGACATCATCGTCGGCTTGACGACCATTATGACATCACCGTCGCCATGACGACCATTATGACATCATCGTCGCCATGACGACCATTATGACATCACCGTCGCCATGACGACCATTATGACATCACCAAAGCCATGACCACCATACTGACATCATCGTCGGCTTGACGACCATTATGACATCACCGTCGCCATGACGACCATTATTACATCATCGTCGCCATGACGACCATTATGACGTCATCGTCGCCATGACGACCATTATGACATCATCGTCGCCATGACGACCATTATGACATCATCGTCGCCATGACGACCATTATGGCAACACCGTCGCCATGACGACCAGTATGAGATCATCGTCGCCATGACGACCATTATGACATCACCGTCGCCTTGACGACCATTATGACATCACCAAAGCCATGACAACCATATTGACATCATCGTCGCCATGACGACCATTATGACATCATCGTCGCCATGACGACCATTATGACATCACCAAAGCCATGACCACCATACTGACATCACCGTCGCCATGACGACCATTCTGACATCACCATTGCCATGACGACCATTATGACATCACCGTCGCCATGACGACCATTATGACATCACCAAAGCCATGACCACCATACTGACATCATCGTCGCCATGACGACCATTATGACATCATCGTCGGCATGACGACCATTATGACATCATCGTCGCCATGATGACCATTATGGCAATACCGTCGCCATGACGACCAGTATGACATCATCGTCGCCATGACGACCATTATGACATCATCGTCGCCATGACGACCATTATGACATCATCGTCGCCATGACGACCATTATGACATCATCGTCGCCATGACGACCATTATGACATCACCAAAGCCATGACCACCATACTGACATCATCGTCGCCATGACGACCATTCTGACATCACCATTGCCATGACGACCATTATGACATCACCAATCCATGACCACCATACTGACATCATCGTCGCCATGGCGACCATTATGACATCACCATCGCCGTGACGACCATTATGACATCATCGTCGCCGTGACGGCCATTATGACATCATCGTCGCCGTGATGAACATTATGACATCATCGTCGCCATGACGACCATTATGACATCACCGTCGCCATGACGACCATTATGACATCACCAAAGCCATGACAACCATATTGACATCATCGTCGCCATGACGACCATTATGACATCACCAAAGCCATGACCACCATACTGACATCATCGTCGCCATGACGACCATTCTGACATCAACATTGCCATGACGACCATTATGACATCACCGTCGCCATGACGACCATTATGACATCACCAAAGCCATGACCACCATACTGACATCATTGTCGCCATGACGACCATTATGACATCATCGTCGCCATGACGACCATTATGGCAACACCGTCGCCATGACGACCAGTATGACATCATCGTCGCCATGACGACCATTATGGCATCATCGTCGGCATGACGACCATTATGACATCACCGTCGCCATGACGACCATTATGACATCACCAAAGCCATGACAACCATATTGACATCATCGTCGCCATGACGACCAATATGACATCATCGTCGCCATGACAACCATTATGACATCACCAACGCCATGGCCACCATACTGACATCATCGTCGCCATGACAACCATTCTGACATCACCATTGCCATGACGACCATTATGACATCACCGTCGCCATGACGACCATTATGACATCACCAAAGCCATGACCACCATACTGACATCATCGTCGCCATGACGACCATTCTGACATCACCATTGCCATGACGACCATTATGGCATCATCGTCGGCATGACGACCATTATGACATCACCGTCGCCATGACGACCATTATGACATCACCAAAGCCATGACAACCATATTGACATCATCGTCGCCATGACGACCAATATGACATCATCGTCGCCATGACGACCATTATGACATCACCAACGCCATGGCCACCATACTGACATCATCGTCGCCATGACAACCATTCTGACATCACCATTGCCATGACGACCATTATGACATCACCGTCGCCATGACGACCATTATGACATCACCAAAGCCATGACCACCATACTGACATCATCGTCGCCATGACGACCATTCTGACATCACCATTGCCATGACGACCATTATGACATCACCGTCGCCATGACGACCATTATGACATCACCAAAGCCATGACCACCATACTGACATCATTGTCGCAATGACGACCATTATGACATCATCGTCGCCATGACGACCATTATGGCAACACCGGCGCCATGACGACCAGTATGACATCATCGTCGCCATGACGACCATTATGACATCACCGTCGCCGTGACGACCATTATGACATCATCGTCGCCATGACGACCATTATGACATCACCATCGCCATGTCGACCATTATGACATCACCAAAGCCATGACAACCATATTGACATCATCGTCGCCATGACGACCATTATGACATCATCGTCGCCATGACGACCATTATGACATCACCAAAGCCATGACCACCATACTGACATCATCGTCGCCATGACGACCATTCTGACATCACCATTGCCATGACGACCATTATGACATCACCAATCCATGACCACCATACTGACATCATCGTCGCCATGGCGACCATTATGACATCACCATCGCCGTGACGACCATTATGACATCATCGTCGCCGTGACGGCCATTATGACATCAACGTCGCCATGACGACCATTATGACATCATCGTCGCCATGACGACCATTATGACATCACCTTCGCCATGACGACCATTATGACATCACCGAAGCCATGACAACCATATTGACATCATCGTCGCCATGACGACCATTATGACATCACCAAAGCCATGACCACCATACTGACATTATCGTCGCCATGACGACCATTCTGACATCACCATTGCCATGACGACCATTATGACATCACCGTCGCCATGACGACCATTATGACATCACCAAAGCCATGACCACCATACTGACATCATTGTCGCCATGATGACCATTATGACATCATCGTCGCCATGACGACCATTATTTCAACACCGTCGCCATGACGACCAGTATGACATCATCGTCGCCATGACGACCATTATGGCATCATCGTCGGCATGACGACCATTATGACATCACCGTCGCCATGACGACCATTATGACATCACCAAAGCCATGACAACCATATTGACATCATCGTCGCCATGACGACCAATATGACATCATCGTCGCCATGACGACCATTATGACATCACCAACGCCATGGCCACCATACTGACATCATCGTCGCCATGACAACCATTCTGACATCACCATTGCCATGACGACCATTATGACATCACCGTCGCCATGACGACCATTATGACATCACCAAAGCCATGACCACCATACTGACATCATCGTCGCCATGACGACCATTCTGACATCACCATTGCCATGACGAGCATTATGGCATCATCGTCGGCATGACGACCATTGTGACATCACCGTCGCCATGACGACCATTATGACATCACCAAAGCCATGACAACCATATTGACATCATCGTCGCCATGACGACCAATATGACATCATCGTCGCCATGACGACCATTATGACATCACCAACGCCATGGCCACCATACTGACATCATCGTCGCCATGACAACCATTCTGACATCACCATTGCCATGACGACCATTATGACATCACCGTCGCCATGACGACCATTATGACATCACCAAAGCCATGACCACCATACTGACATCATCGTCGCCATGACGACCATTCTGACATCACCATTGCCATGACGACCATTATGACATCACCGTCGCCATGACGACCATTATGACATCACCAAAGCCATGACCACCATACTGACATCATTGTCGCCATGACGACCATTATGACATCATCGTCGCCATGACGACCATTATGGCAACACCGGCGCCATGACGACCAGTATGACATCATCGTCGCCATGACGACCATTATGACATCACCGTCGCCGTGACGACCATTATGACATCATCGTCGCCATGACGACCATTATGACATCATCGTCGCCATGACGACCATTATGACATCACCATCGCCATGTCGACCATTATGACATCACCAAAGCCATGACAACCATATTGACATCATCGTTGCCATGACGACCATTATGACATCATCGTCGCCATGACGACCATTATGACATCACCAAAGCCATGACCACCATACTGACATCACCGTCGCCATGACGACCATTCTGACATCACCATTGCCATGACGACCATTATGACATCACCGTCGCCATGACGACCATTATGACATCACCAAAGCCATGACCACCATACTGACATCATCGTCGCCATGACGACCATTCTGACATCACCATTGCCATGACGACCATTATGACATCACCGTCGCCATGACGACCATTATGACATCACCAAAGCCATGACCACCATACTGACATCATTGTCGCCATGACGACCATTATGACATCATCGTCGCCATGACGACCATTATGGCAACACCGTCGCCATGACGACCAGTATGACATCATCGTCGCCATGACGACCATTATGGCATCATCGTCGGCATGACGACCATTATGACATCACCGTCGCCATGACGACCATTATGACATCACCAAAGCCATGACAACCATATTGACATCATCGTCGCCATGACGACCAATATGACATCATCGTCGCCATGACGACCATTATGACATCACCAACGCCATGGCCACCATACTGACATCATCGTCGCCATGACAACCATTCTGACATCACCATTGCCATGACGACCATTATGACATCACCGTTGCCATGACGACCATTATGACATCACCAAAGCCATGACCACCATACTGACATCATCGTCGCTATGACGACCATTCTGACATCACCATTGCCATGACGACCATTATGACATCACCGTCGCCATGACGACCATTATGACATCACCAAAGCCATGACCACCATACTGACATCATTGTCGCCATGACGACCATTATGACATCATCGTCGCCATGACGACCATTATGGCAACACCGGCGCCATGACGACCAGTATGACATCATCGTCGCCATGACGACCATTATGACATCACCGTCGCCGTGACGACCATTATGACATCATTGTCGCCATGACGACCATTATGACATCATCGTCGCCATGACGACCATTATGACATCACCATCGCCATGTCGACCATTATGACATCACCAAAGCCATGACAACCATATTGACATCATCGTCGCCATGACGACCATTATGACATCATCGTCGCCATGACGACCATTATGACATCACCAAAGCCATGACCACCATACTGACATCATCGTCGCCATGACGACCATTCTGACATCACCATTGCCATGACGACCATTATGACATCACCGTCGCCATGACAACCATTATGACATCACCAAAGCCATGACCACCATACTGACATCATCGTCGCCATGACGACCATTATGACATCATCGTCGCTATGACGACCATTATGACATCATCGTCGCCATGACGACCATTATGACATCACCAAAGCCATGACCACCATACTGACATCATCGTCGGCTTGACGACCATTATGACATCACCGTCGCCATGACGACCATTATTACATCATCGTCGCCATGACGACCATTATGACGTCATCGTCGCCATGACGACCATTATGACATCATCGTCGCCATGACGACCATTATGACATCATCGTCGCCATGACGACCATTATGGCAACACCGTCGCCATGACGACCAGTATGACATCATCGTCGCCATGACGACCATTATGACATCACCGTCGCCGTGACGACCATTATGACATCATCGTCGCTGTGACGACCATTATGACATCATCGTCGCCATGACGACCATTATGACATCACCGTCGCCATGACGACCATTATGGCAACACCGTCGCCATGACGACCATTATGACATCATCGTCGGCATGACGACCATTATGACATCATCGTCGCCATGACGACCATTATGGCAACACCGTCGCCATGACGACCATTATGACATCATCTTCGGAATGACGACCATTATGACATCATCTTCGCCATGACGACCGTTATGACATCATCGTCGGCATGACGACCATTATGACATCACGGTCGCCATGACGACCTTTATGACATCATCGTCGCCATGACGACCATTATGGCAACACCGTCTCCATGACGACCAGTATGACATCATCGTCGCCATGACGACCATTATGACATCACCATCGCCGTGACGACCATTATGACATCATCGTCGCCGTGACGGCCATTATGACATCATCGTCGCCGTGATGAACATTATGACATCATCGTCGCCATGACGACCATATTGACATCATCGTCGCCATGACGACCATTATGACATCACCAAAGCCATGACCACCATACTGACATCATCGTCGCCATGACGACCATTCTGACATCACCATTGCCATGACGACCATTATGACATCACCGTCGCCATGACGACCATTATGACATCACCAAAGCCATGACCACCATACTGACATCATTGTCGCCATGACGACCATTATGACATCATCGTCGCCATGACGACCAATATGACATCATCGTCGCCATGACGACCATTATGACATCACCAACGCCATGGCCACCATACTGACATCATCGTCGCCATGACAACCATTCTGACATCACCATTGCCATGACGACCATTATGACATCACCGTCGCCATGACGACCATTATGACATCACCAAAGCCATGACCACCATACTGACATCATCGTCGCCATGACGACCATTATGACATCATCGTCGCCATGACGACCATTATGGCAACACCGTCGCCATGACGACCATTATGGCAACACCGTCGCCATGACGACCAGTATGACATCATCGTCGCCATGACGACCATTATGACATCACCGCCGCCGTGACGACCATTATGACATCATCGTCGCCGTGACGACCATTATGACATCATCGTCGCCATGACGACCATTATGACATCACCGTCGCCATGACGACCTTTATGACATCACCAAAGCCATGACAACCATATTGACATCATCGTCGCCATGACGACCATTATGACATCATCGTCGCCATGACGACCATTATGACATCACCAAAGCCATGACGACCATTATGACATCACCAAAGCCATGACCACCATACTGACATCATCGTCGCCATGACGACCATTATGACATCATCGTCGCCATGACGACCATTATGACATCATCGTCGCCATGACGACCATTATGGCAACACCGTCGCCATGACGACCAGTATGACATCATCGTCGCCATGACGACCATTATGACATCATCGTCGCCATGACGACCATTATGACATCATCGTCGCCATGACGACCATTATGGCAACACCGTCGCCATGACGACCAGTATGACATCACCGTCGCCATGACGACCATTATGACATCATCGTCGCCATGATGACCATTATGACGTCATCGTCGCCATGACGACCATTATGACATCATCGTCACCATGACGACCATTATGACATCATCGTCGCCATGACGACCATTATGACATCACCGTCGCCATGACAACCATTATGACATCACCAAAGCCATGAGCACCATACTGACATCATCGTCGCCATGACGACCATTATGACATCATCGTCGCTATGACGACCATTATGACATCACCGTCGCCATGACGACCATTATGACATCATCGTCGCCATGACGACCATTATGGCAACACCGTCGCCATGACGACCAGTATGACATCATCGTCGCCATGACGACCATTATTACATCATCGTCGCCATGACGACCATTATGACGTCATCGTCGCCATGACGACCATTATGACATCATCGTCGCCATGACGACCATTATGACATCATCGTCGCCATGACGACCATTATGGCAACACCGTCGCCATGACGACCAGTATGACATCATCGTCGCCATGACGACCATTATGACATCACCGTCGCCGTGACGACCATTATGACATCATCGTCGCCATGACGACCATTATGACATCACCGTCGCCATGACGACCATTATGGCAACACCGTCGCCATGACGACCATTATGACATCATCGTCGGCATGACGACCATTATGACATCATCGTCGCCATGACGACCATTATGGCAACACCGTCGCCATGACGACCATTATGACATCATCTTCGGAATGACGACCATTATGACATCATCTTCGCCATGACGACCATTATGACATCATCGTCGGCATGACGACCATTATGACATCACGGTCGCCATGACGACCATTATGACATCACCATCGCCATGTCGACCATTATGACATCACCAAAGCCATGACAACCATATTGACATCATCGCCGCCATGACGACCATTATGACATCATCGTCGCCATGACGACCATTATGACATCACCAAAGCCATGACCACCATACTGACATCATCGTCGCCATGACGACCACTCTGACATCACCATTGCCATGACGACCATTATGACATCACCGTCGCCATGACAACTATTATGACATCACCAAAGCCATGACCACCATACTGACATCATCGTCGCCATGACGACCATTATGACATCATCGTCGCTATGACAACCATTATGACATCATCGTCGCCATGGCGACCATTATGACATCACCAAAGCCATGACCACCATACTGACATCATCGTCGGCTTGACGACCATTATGACATCACCGTCGCCATGACGACCATTATGACATCATCGTCGCCATGACGACCATTATGACATCACCGTCGCCATGACGACCATTATGACATCACCAAAGCCATGACCACCATACTGACATCATCGTCGGCTTGACGACCATTATGACATCACCGTCGCCATGACGACCATTATTACATCATCGTCGCCATGACGACCATTATGACGTCATCGTCGCCATGACGACCATTATGACATCATCGTCGCCATGACGACCATTATGACATCATCGTCGCCATGACGACCATTATGGCAACACCGTCGCCATGACGACCAGTATGAGATCATCGTCGCCATGACGACCATTATGACATCACCGTCGCCTTGACGACCATTATGACATCACCAAAGCCATGACAACCATATTGACATCATCGTCGCCATGACGACCATTATGACATCATCGTCGCCATGACGACCATTATGACATCACCAAAGCCATGACCACCATACTGACATCACCGTCGCCATGACGACCATTCTGACATCACCATTGCCATGACGACCATTATGACATCACCGTCGCCATGACGACCATTATGACATCACCAAAGCCATGACCACCATACTGACATCATCGTCGCCATGACGACCATTATGACATCATCGTCGGCATGACGACCATTATGACATCATCGTCGCCATGATGACCATTATGGCAATACCGTCGCCATGACGACCAGTATGACATCATCGTCGCCATGACGACCATTATGACATCATCGTCGCCATGACGACCATTATGACATAATCGTCGCCATGACGACCATTATGACATCATCGTCGCCATGACGACCATTATGACATCACCAAAGCCATGACCACCATACTGACATCATCGTCGCCATGACGACCATTCTGACATCACCATTGCCATGACGACCATTATGACATCACCAATCCATGACCACCATACTGACATCATCGTCGCCATGGCGACCATTATGACATCACCATCGCCGTGACGACCATTATGACATCATCGTCGCCGTGACGGCCATTATGACATCATCGTCGCCGTGATGAACATTATGACATCATCGTCGCCATGACGACCATTATGACATCACCGTCGCCATGACGACCATTATGACATCACCAAAGCCATGACAACCATATTGACATCATCGTCGCCATGACGACCATTATGACATCACCAAAGCCATGACCACCATACTGACATCATCGTCGCCATGACGACCATTCTGACATCAACATTGCCATGACGACCATTATGACATCACCGTCGCCATGACGACCATTATGACATCACCAAAGCCATGACCACCATACTGACATCATTGTCGCCATGACGACCATTATGACATCATCGTCGCCATGACGACCATTATGGCAACACCGTCGCCATGACGACCAGTATGACATCATCGTCGCCATGACGACCATTATGGCATCATCGTCGGCATGACGACCATTATGACATCACCGTCGCCATGACGACCATTATGACATCACCAAAGCCATGACAACCATATTGACATCATCGTCGCCATGACGACCAATATGACATCATCGTCGCCATGACAACCATTATGACATCACCAACGCCATGGCCACCATACTGACATCATCGTCGCCATGACAACCATTCTGACATCACCATTGCCATGACGACCATTATGACATCACCGTCGCCATGACGACCATTATGACATCACCAAAGCCATGACCACCATACTGACATCATCGTCGCCATGACGACCATTCTGACATCACCATTGCCATGACGACCATTATGGCATCATCGTCGGCATGACGACCATTATGACATCACCGTCGCCATGACGACCATTATGACATCACCAAAGCCATGACAACCATATTGACATCATCGTCGCCATGACGACCAATATGACATCATCGTCGCCATGACGACCATTATGACATCACCAACGCCATGGCCACCATACTGACATCATCGTCGCCATGACAACCATTCTGACATCACCATTGCCATGACGACCATTATGACATCACCGTCGCCATGACGACCATTATGACATCACCAAAGCCATGACCACCATACTGACATCATCGTCGCCATGACGACCATTCTGACATCACCATTGCCATGACGACCATTATGACATCACCGTCGCCATGACGACCATTATGACATCACCAAAGCCATGACCACCATACTGACATCATTGTCGCAATGACGACCATTATGACATCATCGTCGCCATGACGACCATTATGGCAACACCGGCGCCATGACGACCAGTATGACATCATCGTCGCCATGACGACCATTATGACATCACCGTCGCCGTGACGACCATTATGACATCATCGTCGCCATGACGACCATTATGACATCATCGTCGCCATGACGACCATTATGACATCACCATCGCCATGTCGACCATTATGACATCACCAAAGCCATGACAACCATATTGACATCATCGTCGCCATGACGACCATTATGACATCATCGTCGCCATGACGACCATTATGACATCACCAAAGCCATGACCACCATACTGACATCATCGTCGCCATGACGACCATTCTGACATCACCATTGCCATGACGACCATTATGACATCACCAATCCATGACCACCATACTGACATCATCGTCGCCATGGCGACCATTATGACATCACCATCGCCGTGACGACCATTATGACATCATCGTCGCCGTGACGGCCATTATGACATCAACGTCGCCATGACGACCATTATGACATCATCGTCGCCATGACGACCATTATGACATCACCTTCGCCATGACGACCATTATGACATCACCGAAGCCATGACAACCATATTGACATCATCGTCGCCATGACGACCATTATGACATCACCAAAGCCATGACCACCATACTGACATTATCGTCGCCATGACGACCATTCTGACATCACCATTGCCATGACGACCATTATGACATCACCGTCGCCATGACGACCATTATGACATCACCAAAGCCATGACCACCATACTGACATCATTGTCGCCATGACGACCATTATGACATCATCGTCGCCATGACGACCATTATTTCAACACCGTCGCCATGACGACCAGTATGACATCATCGTCGCCATGACGACCATTATGGCATCATCGTCGGCATGACGACCATTATGACATCACCGTCGCCATGACGACCATTATGACATCACCAAAGCCATGACAACCATATTGACATCATCGTCGCCATGACGACCAATATGACATCATCGTCGCCATGACGACCATTATGACATCACCAACGCCATGGCCACCATACTGACATCATCGTCGCCATGACAACCATTCTGACATCACCATTGCCATGACGACCATTATGACATCACCGTCGCCATGACGACCATTATGACATCACCAAAGCCATGACCACCATACTGACATCATCGTCGCCATGACGACCATTCTGACATCACCATTGCCATGACGAGCATTATGGCATCATCGTCGGCATGACGACCATTGTGACATCACCGTCGCCATGACGACCATTATGACATCACCAAAGCCATGACAACCATATTGACATCATCGTCGCCATGACGACCAATATGACATCATCGTCGCCATGACGACCATTATGACATCACCAACGCCATGGCCACCATACTGACATCATCGTCGCCATGACAACCATTCTGACATCACCATTGCCATGACGACCATTATGACATCACCGTCGCCATGACGACCATTATGACATCACCAAAGCCATGACCACCATACTGACATCATCGTCGCCATGACGACCATTCTGACATCACCATTGCCATGACGACCATTATGACATCACCGTCGCCATGACGACCATTATGACATCACCAAAGCCATGACCACCATACTGACATCATTGTCGCCATGACGACCATTATGACATCATCGTCGCCATGACGACCATTATGGCAACACCGGCGCCATGACGACCAGTATGACATCATCGTCGCCATGACGACCATTATGACATCACCGTCGCCGTGACGACCATTATGACATCATCGTCGCCATGACGACCATTATGACATCATCGTCGCCATGACGACCATTATGACATCACCATCGCCATGTCGACCATTATGACATCACCAAAGCCATGACAACCATATTGACATCATCGTTGCCATGACGACCATTATGACATCATCGTCGCCATGACGACCATTATGACATCACCAAAGCCATGACCACCATACTGACATCACCGTCGCCATGACGACCATTCTGACATCACCATTGCCATGACGACCATTATGACATCACCGTCGCCATGACGACCATTATGACATCACCAAAGCCATGACCACCATACTGACATCATCGTCGCCATGACGACCATTCTGACATCACCATTGCCATGACGACCATTATGACATCACCGTCGCCATGACGACCATTATGACATCACCAAAGCCATGACCACCATACTGACATCATTGTCGCCATGACGACCATTATGACATCATCGTCGCCATGACGACCATTATGGCAACACCGTCGCCATGACGACCAGTATGACATTATCGTCGCCATGACGACCATTATGGCATCATCGTCGGCATGACGACCATTATGACATCACCGTCGCCATGACGACCATTATGACATCACCAAAGCCATGACAACCATATTGACATCATCGTCGCCATGACGACCAATATGACATCACCGTCGCCATGACGACCATTATGACATCACCAACGCCATGGCCACCATACTGACATCATCGTCGCCATGACAACCATTCTGACATCACCATTGCCATGACGACCATTATGACATCACCGTTGCCATGACGACCATTATGACATCACCAAAGCCATGACCACCATACTGACATCATCGTCGCTATGACGACCATTCTGACATCACCATTGCCATGACGACCATTATGACATCACCGTCGCCATGACGACCATTATGACATCACCAAAGCCATGACCACCATACTGACATCATTGTCGCCATGACGACCATTATGACATCATCGTCGCCATGACGACCATTATGGCAACACCGGCGCCATGACGACCAGTATGACATCATCGTCGCCATGACGACCATTATGACATCACCGTCGCCGTGACGACCATTATGACATCATCGTCGCCATGACGACCATTATGACATCATCGTCGCCATGACGACCATTATGACATCACCATCGCCATGTCGACCATTATGACATCACCAAAGCCATGACAACCATATTGACATCATCGTCGCCATGACGACCATTATGACATCATCGTCGCCATGACGACCATTATGACATCACCAAAGCCATGACCACCATACTGACATCATCGTCGCCATGACGACCATTCTGACATCACCATTGCCATGACGACCATTATGACATCACCGTCGCCATGACAACCATTATGACATCACCAAAGCCATGACCACCATACTGACATCATCGTCGCCATGACGACCATTATGACATCATCGTCGCTATGACGACCATTATGACATCATCGTCGCCATGACGACCATTATGACATCACCAAAGCCATGACCACCATACTGACATCATCGTCGGCTTGACGACCATTATGACATCACCGTCGCCATGACGACCATTATTACATCATCGTCGCCATGACGACCATTATGACGTCATCGTCGCCATGACGACCATTATGACATCATCGTCGCCATGACGACCATTATGACATCATCGTCGCCATGACGACCATTATGGCAACACCGTCGCCATGACGACCAGTATGACATCATCGTCGCCATGACGACCATTATGACATCACCGTCGCCGTGACGACCATTATGACATCATCGTCGCTGTGACGACCATTATGACATCATCGTCGCCATGACGACCATTATGACATCACCGTCGCCATGACGACCATTATGGCAACACCGTCGCCATGACGACCATTATGACATCATCGTCGGCATGACGACCATTATGACATCATCGTCGCCATGACGACCATTATGGCAACACCGTCGCCATGACGACCATTATGACATCATCTTCGGAATGACGACCATTATGACATCATCTTCGCCATGACGACCGTTATGACATCATCGTCGGCATGACGACCATTATGACATCACGGTCGCCATGACGACCTTTATGACATCATCGTCGCCATGACGACCATTATGGCAACACCGTCTCCATGACGACCAGTATGACATCATCGTCGCCATGACGACCATTATGACATCACCATCGCCGTGACGACCATTATGACATCATCGTCGCCGTGACGGCCATTATGACATCATCGTCGCCGTGATGAACATTATGACATCATCGTCGCCATGACGACCATATTGACATCATCGTCGCCATGACGACCATTATGACATCACCAAAGCCATGACCACCATACTGACATCATCGTCGCCATGACGACCATTCTGACATCACCATTGCCATGACGACCATTATGACATCACCGTCGCCATGACGACCATTATGACATCACCAAAGCCATGACCACCATACTGACATCATTGTCGCCATGACGACCATTATGACATCATCGTCGCCATGACGACCATTATGGCAACACCGTCGCCATGACGACCAGTATGACATCATCGTCGCCATGACGACCATTATGACATCACCGTCGCCGTGACGACCATTATGACATCATCGTCGCCATGACGACCATTATGACATCATCGTCGCCATGACGACCATTATGACATCACCATCGCCATGTCGACCATTATGACATCACCAAAGCCATGACAACCATATTGACATCATCGTCGCCATGACGACCATTATGACATCATCGTCGCCATGACGACCATTATGACATCACCAAAGCCATGACCACCATACTGACATCATCGTCGCCATGACGACCATTCTGACATCACCATTGCCATGACGACCATTATGACATCACCGTCGCCATGACAACCATTATGACATCACCAAAGCCATGACCACCATACTGACATCATCGTCGCCATGACGACCATTATGACATCATCGTCGCTATGACGACCATTATGACATCATCGTCGCCATGACGACCATTATGACATCACCAAAGCCATGACCACCATACTGACATCATCGTCGGCTTGACGACCATTATGACATCACCGTCGCCATGACGACCATTATGACATCATCATCGCCATGACGACCATTATGACATCACCGTCGCCATGACGACCATTATGACATCACCAAAGCCATGACAACCATATTGACATCATCGTCGCCATGACGACCATTATGACATCATCGTCGCCATGACGACCATTATGTCAACACCGTCGCCATGACGACCATTATGGCATCATCGTCGGCATGACGACCATTATGACATCACCGTCGCCATGACGACCATTATGACATCACCAAAGCCATGACAACCATATTGACATCATCGTCGCCATGACGACCAATATGACATCATCGTCGCCATGACGACCATTATGACATCACCAACGCCATGGCCACCATACTGACATCATCGTCGCCATGACAACCATTCTGACATCACCATTGCCATGACGACCATTATGACATCACCGTCGCCATGACGACCATTATGACATCATCGTCGCCATGACGACCATACTGACATCATCGTCGCCATGACGACCATTATGACATCATCGTCGCCATGACGACCATTATGGCAACACCGTCGCCATGACGACCAGTATGACATCATCGTCGCCATGACGACCATTATGACATCATCGTCGCCATGACGACCATTATGGCAACACCGTCGCCATGATGACCAGTATGACATCATCGTCGCCATGACGACCATTATGACATCATCGTCGCCATGACGACAATTATGACGTCATCGTCGCCATGACGACCATTATGACATCATCGTCGCCGTGACGACCATTATGACGTCACCGTCGCCATGACGACCATTATGACATCATAGTCGCCATGACGACCATATGACATCATCGTCGCCATGACGACCATTATGGCAACACCGTCGCCATGACGACCAGTATGACATCATCGTCGCCATGACGACCATTATGACATCACCGTCGCGGTGACGACCATTATGACATCACCGTCGCGGTGACGACCATTATGACATCATCGTCGCCGTGACGACCATTATGACATCATCGTCGCCATGACGACCATTATGACATCACCGTCGCCATGACGAACATTATGACATCTCCAAAGCCACTACAACCATATTGACATCATCGTCGCCATGACGACCATTATGACATCATCGTCGCCATGACGACCATTATGACATCACCAAAGCCATGACCACCATACTGACATCATCGTCGCCATGACGACCATTCTGACATCACCATTGCCATGACGACCATTCTGACATCACCATTGCCATGACGACCATTATGACATCACCGTCGCCATGACGACCATTAAGACATCACCAAAGCCATGACGACCATACTGACATCATCGTCGCCATGACGACCATTATGATATCATCGTTGCCATGACGACCATTATGGCAACACCGTCGCCATGACGACCATTATGACATCATCGTCGGCATGACGACCATTATGACATCATCGTCGCCATGACGACTATTATGACATCACCGTCGCCATGACGACCATTATGACATCATCGTCGCCATGACGACCATTATGACGTCATCGTCGCCATGACGACCATTATGACGTCATCGTCGCCATGACGATAATTATGACGTCATCTTCGCCATGACGACCATTATGACATCATCGTCGGCATGACGACCATTATGACATCACCGTCGCCATGACGATCATTATGACATCATCGTCGCCATGACGACCATTATGGCAACACCGTCGCCATGACGACCAGTATGACATCATCGTAGCCATGACTACCATTATGACATCATCGTCGCCATGACTACCATTATGACGTCATCGTTGCCATGACGAGCATTATGACATCATCGTCGCCATGACGACCAATATGACGTCATCGTCGCCATGACGACCATTATGGCAACACGGTCGCCATGACGACCAGTATGACATCATCGTCGCCATGACGACAATTATGACATCACCATCGCCGTGACGACCATTATGACATCATCGTCGCCATGACGACCATTATGACATCACCGTCGCCGTGACGACCATTATGACATCATCGTCGCTGTGACGACCATTATGACATCATCGTCGCCATGACGACCATTATGACATCACCGTCGCCATGACGACCATTATGGCAACACCGTCGCCATGACGAACATTATGACATCATCGTCGGCATGACGACCATTATGACATCATCGTCGCCATGACGACCATTATGGCAACACGGTCGCCATGACGACCAGTATGACATCATCGTCGCCATGACGACAATTATGACATCACCATCGCCGTGACGACCATTATGACATCATCGTCGCCATGACGACCATTATGACATCACCGTCGCCGTGACGACCATTATGACATCATCGTCGCTGTGACGACCATTATGACATCATCGTCGCCATGACGACCATTATGACATTACCGTCGCCATGACGACCATTATGGCAACACCGTCGCCATGACGAACATTATGACATCATCGTCGGCATGACGACCATTATGACATCATCGTCGCCATGACGACCATTATGGCAACACCGTCGCCATGACGACCATTATGACATCATCTTCGGAATGACGACCATTATGACATCATCTTCGCCATGACGACCGTTATGACATCATCGTCGGCATGACGACCATTATGACATCACGGTCGCCATGACGACCTTTATGACATCATCGTCGCCATGACGACCATTATGGCAACACCGTCTCCATGACGACCAGTATGACATCATCGTCGCCATGACGACCATTATGACATCACCATCGCCGTGACGACCATTATGACATCATCGTCGCCGTGACGGCCATTATGACATCATCGTCGCCGTGATGAACATTATGACATCATCGTCGCCATGACGACCATTATGACATCACCATCGCCATGACGACCATTATGACATCACCAAAGCCATGACAACCATATTGACATCATCGTCGCCATGACGACCATTATGACATCACCAAAGCCATGACCACCATACTGACATCATCGTCGCCATGACGACCATTCTGACATCACCATTGCCATGACGACCATTATGACATCACCGTCGCCATGACGACCATTATGACATCACCAAAGCCATGACCACCATACTGACATCATTGTCGCCATGACGACCATTATGACATCATCGTCGCCATGACGACCATTATGGCAACACCGTCGCCATGACGACCAGTATGACATCATCGTCGCCATGACGACCATTATGACATCACCGTCGCCATGACGACCATTATGACATCATCGTCGCCATGACGACCATTATGACATCATCGTCGCCATGACGACCATTATGACATCACCATCGCCATGTCGACCATTATGACATCACCAAAGCCATGACAACCATATTGACATCATCGTCGCCATGACGACCATTATGACATCATCGTCGCCATGACGACCATTATGACATCACCAAAGCCATGACCACCATACTGACATCATCGTCGCCATGACGACCATTCTGACATCACCATTGCCATGACGAGCATTATGGCATCATCGTCGGCATGACGACCATTATGACATCACCGTCGCCATGACGACCATTATGACATCACCAAAGCCATGACAACCATATTGACATCATCGTCGCCATGACGACCAATATGACATCATCGTCGCCATGACGACCATTATGACATCACCAACGCCATGGCCACCATACTGACATCATCGTCGCCATGACAACCATTCTGACATCACCATTGCCATGACGACCATTATGACATCACCGTCGCCATGACGACCATTATGACATCACCAAAGCCATGACCACCATACTGACATCATCGTCGCCATGACGACCATTCTGACATCACCATTGCCATGACGACCATTATGACATCACCGTCGCCATGACGACCATTATGACATCACCAAAGCCATGACCACCATACTGACATCATTGTCGCCATGACGACCATTATGACATCATCGTCGCCATGACGACCATTATGGCAACACCGGCGCCATGACGACCAGTATGACATCATCGTCGCCATGACGACCATTATGACATCACCGTCGCCGTGACGACCATTATGACATCATCGTCGCCATGACGACCATTATGACATCATCGTCGCCATGACGACCATTATGACATCACCATCGCCATGTCGACCATTATGACATCACCAAAGCCATGACAACCATATTGACATCATCGTTGCCATGACGACCATTATGACATCATCGTCGCCATGACGACCATTATGACATCACCAAAGCCATGACCACCATACTGACATCACCGTCGCCATGACGACCATTCTGACATCACCATTGCCATGACGACCATTATGACATCACCGTCGCCATGACGACCATTATGACATCACCAAAGCCATGACCACCATACTGACATCATCGTCGCCATGACGACCATTCTGACATCACCATTGCCATGACGACCATTATGACATCACCGTCGCCATGACGACCATTATGACATCACCAAAGCCATGACCACCATACTGACATCATTGTCGCCATGACGACCATTATGACATCATCGTCGCCATGACGACCATTATGGCAACACCGTCGCCATGACGACCAGTATGACATTATCGTCGCCATGACGACCATTATGGCATCATCGTCGGCATGACGACCATTATGACATCACCGTCGCCATGACGACCATTATGACATCACCAAAGCCATGACAACCATATTGACATCATCGTCGCCATGACGACCAATATGACATCATCGTCGCCATGACGACCATTATGACATCACCAACGCCATGGCCACCATACTGACATCATCGTCGCCATGACAACCATTCTGACATCACCATTGCCATGACGACCATTATGACATCACCGTCGCCATGACGACCATTATGACATCACCAAAGCCATGACCACCATACTGACATCATCGTCGCCATGACGACCATTCTGACATCACCATTGCCATGACGACCATTATGACATCACCGTCGCCATGACGACCATTATGACATCACCAAAGCCATGACCACCATACTGACATCATTGTCGCCATGACGACCATTATGACATCATCGTCGCCATGACGACCATTATGGCAACACCGGCGCCATGACGACCAGTATGACATCATCGTCGCCATGACGACCATTATGACATCACCGTCGCCGTGACGACCATTATGACATCATCGTCGCCATGACGACCATTATGACATCATCGTCGCCATGACGACCATTATGACATCACCATCGCCATGTCGACCATTATGACATCACCAAAGCCATGACAACCATATTGACATCATCGTCGCCATGACGACCATTATGACATCATCGTCGCCATGACGACCATTATGACATCACCAAAGCCATGACCACCATACTGACATCATCGTCGCCATGACGACCATTCTGACATCACCATTGCCATGACGACCATTATGACATCACCGTCGCCATGACAACCATTATGACATCACCAAAGCCATGACCACCATACTGACATCATCGTCGCCATGACGACCATTATGACATCATCGTCGCTATGACGACCATTATGACATCATCGTCGCCATGACGACCATTATGACATCACCAAAGCCATGACCACCATACTGACATCATCGTCGGCTTGACGACCATTATGACATCACCGTCGCCATGACGACCATTATGACATCATCATCGCCATGACGACCATTATGACATCACCGTCGCCATGACGACCATTATGACATCACCAAAGCCATGACAACCATATTGACATCATCGTCGCCATGACGACCATTATGACATCATCGTCGCCATGACGACCATTATGGCAACACCGTCGCCATGACGACCAGTATGACATCATCGTCGCCATGACGACCATTATGACATCACCGTCGCCGTGACGACCATTATGACATCATCGTCGCTGTGACGACCATTATGACATCATCGTCGCCATGACGACCATTATGACATCACCGTCGCCATGACGACCATTATGGCAACACCGTCGCCATGACGACCATTATGACATCATCGTCGGCATGACGACCATTATGACATCATCGTCGCCATGACGACCATTATGGCAACACCGTCGCCATGACGACCATTATGACATCATCTTCGGAATGACGACCATTATGACATCATCTTCGCCATGACGACCGTTATGACATCATCGTCGGCATGACGACCATTATGACATCACGGTCGCCATGACGACCTTTATGACATCATCGTCGCCATGACGACCATTATGGCAACACCGTCTCCATGACGACCAGTATGACATCATCGTCGCCATGACGACCATTATGACATCACCATCGCCGTGACGACCATTATGACATCATCGTCGCCGTGACGGCCATTATGACATCATCGTCGCCGTGATGAACATTATGACATCATCGTCGCCATGACGACCATTATGACATCACCGTCGCCATGACGACCATTATGACATCACCAAAGCCATGACAACCATATTGACATCATCGTCGCCATGACGACCATTATGACATCACCAAAGCCATGACCACCATACTGACATCATCGTCGCCATGACGACCATTCTGACATCACCATTGCCATGACGACCATTATGACATCACCGTCGCCATGACGACCATTATGACATCACCAAAGCCATGACCACCATACTGACATCATTGTCGCCATGACGACCATTATGACATCATCGTCGCCATGACGACCATTATGGCAACACCGTCGCCATGACTACCAGTATGACATCATCGTCGCCATGACGACCATTATGACATCACCGTCGCCGTGACGACCATTATGACATCATCGTCGCCATGACGACCATTATGACATCATCGTCGCCATGATGACCATTATGACATCACCATCGCCATGTCGACCATTATGACATCACCAAAGCCATGACAACCATATTGACATCATCGTCGCCATGACGACCATTATGACATCATCGTCGCCATGACGACCATTATGACATCACCAAAGCCATGACCACCATACTGACATCATCGTCGCCATGACGACCATTCTGACATCACCATTGCCATGACGACCATTATGACATCACCGTCGCCATGACAACCATTATGACATCACCAAAGCCATGACCACCATACTGACATCATCGTCGCCATGACGACCATTATGACATCATCGTCGCTATGACGACCATTATGACATCATCGTCGCCATGACGACCATTATGACATCACCAAAGCCATGACCACCATACTGACATCATCGTCGGCTTGACGACCATTATGACATCACCGTCGCCATGACGACCATTATGACATCATCATCGCCATGACGACCATTATGACATCACCGTCGCCATGACGACCATTATGACATCACCAAAGCCATGACAACCATATTGACATCATCGTCGCCATGACGACCATTATGACATCATCGTCGCCATGACGACCATTATGTCAACACCGTCGCCATGACGACCATTATGGCATCATCGTCGGCATGACGACCATTATGACATCACCGTCGCCATGACGACCATTATGACATCACCAAAGCCATGACAACCATATTGACATCATCGTCGCCATGACGACCAATATGACATCATCGTCGCCATGACGACCATTATGACATCACCAACGCCATGGCCACCATACTGACATCATCGTCGCCATGACAACCATTCTGACATCACCATTGCCATGACGACCATTATGACATCACCGTCGCCATGACGACCATTATGACATCATCGTCGCCATGACGACCATACTGACATCATCGTCGCCATGACGACCATTATGACATCATCGTCGCCATGACGACCATTATGGCAACACCATCGCCATGACGACCAGTATGACATCATCGTCGCCATGACGACCATTATGACATCATCGTCGCCATGACGACCATTATGGCAACACCGTCGCCATGATGACCAGTATGACATCATCGTCGCCATGACGACCATTATGACATCATCGTCGCCATGACGACAATTATGACGTCATCGTCGCCATGACGACCATTATGACATCATCGTCGCCGTGACGACCATTATGACGTCACCGTCGCCATGACGACCATTATGACATCATAGTCGCCATGACGACCATATGACATCATCGTCGCCATGACGACCAGTATGACATCATCGTCGCCATGACGACCATTATGACATCACCGTCGCGGTGACGACCATTATGACATCACCGTCGCGGTGACGACCATTATGACATCATCGTCGCCGTGACGACCATTATGACATCATCGTCGCCATGACGACCATTATGACATCACCGTCGCCATGACGAACATTATGACATCTCCAAAGCCACTACAACCATATTGACATCATCGTCGCCATGACGACCATTATGACATCATCGTCGCCATGACGACCATTATGACATCACCAAAGCCATGACCACCATACTGACATCATCGTCGCCATGACGACCATTCTGACATCACCATTGCCATGACGACCATTCTGACATCACCATTGCCATGACGACCATTATGACATCACCGTCGCCATGACGACCATTAAGACATCACCAAAGCCATGACGACCATACTGACATCATCGTCGCCATGACGACCATTATGATATCATCGTTGCCATGACGACCATTATGGCAACACCGTCGCCATGAAGACCATTATGACATCATCGTCGGCATGACGACCATTATGACATCATCGTCGCCATGACGACCGTTATGACATCACCGTCGCCATGACGACCATTATGACATCATCGTCGCCATGACGACCATTATGACGTCATCGTCGCCATGACGACCATTATGACGTCATCGTCGCCATGACGACCATTATGACATCATCTTCGCCATGACGACCATTATGACATCATCGTCGGCATGACGACCATTATGACATCACCGTCGCCATGACGATCATTATGACATCATCGTCGCCATGACGACCATTATGGCAACACCGTCGCCATGACGACCAGTATGACATCATCGTAGCCATGACTACCATTATGACATCATCGTCGCCATGACTACCATTATGACGTCATCGTTGCCATGACGAGCATTATGACATCATCGTCGCCATGACGACCAATATGACGTCATCGTCGCCATGACGACCATTATGGCAACACGGTCGCCATGACGACCAGTATGACATCATCGTCGCCATGACGACCATTATGACATCACCGTCGCCGTGACGACCATTATGACATCATCGTCGCTGTGACGACCATTATGACATCATCGTCGCCATGACGACCATTATGACATCACCGTCGCCATGACGACCATTATGGCAACACCGTCGCCATGACGAACATTATGACATCATCGTCGGCATGACGACCATTATGACATCATCGTCGCCATGACGACCATTATGGCAACACCGTCGCCATGACGACCATTATGACATCATCTTCGGAATGACGACCATTATGACATCATCTTCGCCATGACGACCGTTATGACATCATCGTCGGCATGACGACCATTATGACATCACGGTCGCCATGACGACCTTTATGACATCATCGTCGCCATGACGACCATTATGGCAACACCGTCTCCATGACGACCAGTATGACATCATCGTCGCCATGACGACCATAATGACATCACCATCGCCGTGACGACCATTATGACATCATCGTCGCCGTGACGGCCATTATGACATCATCGTCGCCGTGATGAACATTATGACATCATCGTCGCCATGACGACCATTATGACATCACCGTCGCCATGACGACCATTATGACATCACCAAAGCCATGACAACCATATTGACATCATCGTCGCCATGACGACCATTATGACATCACCAAAGCCATGACCACCATACTGACATCATCGTCGCCATGACGACCATTCTGACATCACCATTGCCATGACGACCATTATGACATCACCGTCGCCATGACGACCATTATGACATCACCAAAGCCATGACCACCATACTGACATCATTGTCGCCATGACGACCATTATGACATCATCGTCGCCATGACGACCATCATGGCAACACCGTCGCCATGACGACCAGTATGACATCATCGTCGCCATGACGACCATTATGACATCACCGTCGCCATGACGACCATTATGACATCATCGTCGCCATGACGACCATTATGACATCATCGTCGCCATGACGACCATTATGACATCACCATCGCCATGTCGACCATTATGACATCACCAAAGCCATGACAACCATATTGACATCATCGTCGCCATGACGACCATTATGACATCATCGTCGCCATGACGACCATTATGACATCACCAAAGCCATGACCACCATACTGACATCATCGTCGCCATGACGACCATTCTGACATCACCATTGCCATGACGACCATTATGACATCACCGTCGCCTTGACAACCATTATGACATCACCAAAGCCATGACCACCATACTGACATCATCGTCGCCATGACGACCATTATGACATCATCGTCGCTATGACGACCATTATGACATCATCGTCGCCATGACGACCATTATGACATCACCAAAGCCATGACCACCATACTGACATCATCGTCGGCTTGACGACCATTATGACATCACCGTCGCCATGACGACCATTATGACATCATCGTCGCCATGACGA
Source organism: Phyllobates terribilis (assembly GCF_046119375.1). Taxonomy (NCBI): domain Eukaryota; kingdom Metazoa; phylum Chordata; class Amphibia; order Anura; family Dendrobatidae; genus Phyllobates; species Phyllobates terribilis. Next base: position 6,935,779 of record NW_027362819.1, read on the forward strand.
CCATTATGACATCACCGTCGCCATGACGACCATTATGACATCACCAAAGCCATGACAACCATATTGACATCATCGTCGCCATGACGACCATTATGACATCATCGTCGCCATGACGACCATTATGTCAACACCGTCGCCATGACGACCATTATGGCATCATCGTCGGCATGACGACCATTATGACATCACCGTCGCCATGACGACCATTATGACATCACCAAAGCCATGACAACCATATTGACATCATCGTCGCCATGACGACCAATATGACATCATCGTCGCCATGACGACCATTATGACATCACCAACGCCATGGCCACCATACTGACATCATCGTCGCCATGACAACCATTCTGACATCACCATTGCCATGACGACCATTATGACATCACCGTCGCCATGACGACCATTATGACATCACCAAAGCCATGACCACCATACTGACATCATCGTCGCCATGACGACCATTATGACATCATCGTCGCCATGACGACCATTATGGCAACACCGTCGCCATGACGACCAGTATGACATCATCGTCGCCATGACGACCAGTATGACATCATCGTCGCCGTGACGACCATTATGACATCACCGTCGCCGTGACGACCATTATGACATCATCGTCGCCGTGACGACCATTATGACATCATCGTCGCCATGACGACCATTATGACATCACCGTCGCCATGACGACCATTATGACATCAACAAAGCCATGACAACCATATTGACATCATCGTCGCCATGACGACCATTATGACATCATCGTCGCCATGACGACCATTATGTCAACACCGTCGCCATGACGACCATTATGGCATCATCGTCGGCATGACGACCATTATGACATCACCGTCGCCATGACGACCATTATGACATCACCAAAGCCATGACAACCATATTGACATCATCGTCGCCATGACGACCAATATGACATCATCGTCGCCATGACGACCATTATGACATCACCAACGCCATGGCCACCATACTGACATCATCGTCGCCATGACAACCATTCTGACATCACCATTGCCATGACGACCATTATGACATCACCGTCGCCATGACGACCATTATGACATCATCGTCGCCATGACGACCATACTGACATCATCGTCGCCATGACGACCATTATGACATCATCGTCGCCATGACGACCATTATGGCAACACCGTCGCCATGACGACCAGTATGACATCATCGTCGCCATGACGACCATTATGACATCACCGTCGCCGTGACGACCATTATGACATCATCGTCGCCGTGACGACCATTATGACATCAACAAAGCCATGACAACCATATTGACATCATCGTCGCCATGACGACCATTATGACATCATCGTCGCCATGACGACCATTATGACATCACCATTGCCATGACGACCATTATGACATCACCAAAGCCATGACCACCATACTGACATCATCGTCTCCATGACGACCATTATGACATCATCGTCGCCATGACGACCATTATGGCAACACCGTCGCCATGATGACCAGTATGACATCATCGTCGCCATGACGACCATTATGACATCATCGTCGCCATGACGACAATTATGACGTCATCGTCGCCATGACGACCATTATGACATCATCGTCGCCGTGACGACCATTATGACGTCACCGTCGCCATGACGACCATTATGACATCATAGTCGCCATGACGACCATATGACATCATCGTCGCCATGACGACCATTATGGCAACACCGTCGCCATGACGACCAGTATGACATCATCGTCGCCATGACGACCATTATGACATCACCGTCGCGGTGACGACCATTATGACATCACCGTCGCGGTGACGACCATTATGACATCATCGTCGCCGTGACGACCATTATGACATCATCGTCGCCATGACGACCATTATGACATCACCGTCGCCATGACGAACATTATGACATCACCAAAGCCACTACAACCATATTGACATCATCGTCGCCATGACGACCATTATGACATCATCGTCGCCATGACGACCATTATGACATCACCAAAGCCATGACCACCATACTGACATCATCGTCGCCATGACGACCATTCTGACATCACCATTGCCATGACGACCATTATGACATCACCGTCGCCTTGACAACCATTATGACATCACCAAAGCCATGACCACCATACTGACATCATCGTCGCCATGACGACCATTATGACATCATCGTCGCTATGACGACCATTATGACATCATCGTCGCCATGACGACCATTATGACATCACCAAAGCCATGACCACCATACTGACATCATCGTCGGCTTGACGACCATTATGACATCACCGTCGCCATGACGACCATTATGACATCATCGTCGCCATGACGACCATTATGACATCACCGTCGCCATGACGACCATTATGACATCACCAAAGCCATGACAACCATATTGACATCATCGTCGCCATGACGACCATTATGACATCATCGTCGCCATGACGACCATTATGTCAACACCGTCGCCATGACGACCATTATGGCATCATCGTCGGCATGACGACCATTATGACATCACCGTCGCCATGACGACCATTATGACATCACCAAAGCCATGACAACCATATTGACATCATCGTCGCCATGACGACCAATATGACATCATCGTCGCCATGACGACCATTATGACATCACCAACGCCATGGCCACCATACTGACATCATCGTCGCCATGACAACCATTCTGACATCACCATTGCCATGACGACCATTATGACATCACCGTCGCCATGACGACCATTATGACATCACCAAAGCCATGACCACCATACTGACATCATCGTCGCCATGACGACCATTATGACATCATCGTCGCCATGACGACCATTATGGCAACACCGTCGCCATGACGACCAGTATGACATCATCGTCGCCATGACGACCAGTATGACATCATCGTCGCCGTGACGACCATTATGACATCACCGTCGCCGTGACGACCATTATGACATCATCGTCGCCGTGACGACCATTATGACATCATCGTCGCCATGACGACCATTATGACATCACCGTCGCCATGACGACCATTATGACATCAACAAAGCCATGACAACCATATTGACATCATCGTCGCCATGACGACCATTATGACATCATCGTCGCCATGACGACCATTATGTCAACACCGTCGCCATGACGACCATTATGGCATCATCGTCGGCATGACGACCATTATGACATCACCGTCGCCATGACGACCATTATGACATCACCAAAGCCATGACAACCATATTGACATCATCGTCGCCATGACGACCAATATGACATCATCGTCGCCATGACGACCATTATGACATCACCAACGCCATGGCCACCATACTGACATCATCGTCGCCATGACAACCATTCTGACATCACCATTGCCATGACGACCATTATGACATCACCGTCGCCATGACGACCATTATGACATCATCGTCGCCATGACGACCATACTGACATCATCGTCGCCATGACGACCATTATGACATCATCGTCGCCATGACGACCATTATGGCAACACCGTCGCCATGACGACCAGTATGACATCATCGTCGCCATGACGACCATTATGACATCACCGTCGCCGTGACGACCATTATGACATCATCGTCGCCGTGACGACCATTATGACATCAACAAAGCCATGACAACCATATTGACATCATCGTCGCCATGACGACCATTATGACATCATCGTCGCCATGACGACCATTATGACATCACCATTGCCATGACGACCATTATGACATCACCAAAGCCATGACCACCATACTGACATCATCGTCTCCATGACGACCATTATGACATCATCGTCGCCATGACGACCATTATGGCAACACCGTCGCCATGATGACCAGTATGACATCATCGTCGCCATGACGACCATTATGACATCATCGTCGCCATGACGACAATTATGACGTCATCGTCGCCATGACGACCATTATGACATCATCGTCGCCGTGACGACCATTATGACGTCACCGTCGCCATGACGACCATTATGACATCATAGTCGCCATGACGACCATATGACATCATCGTCGCCATGACGACCATTATGGCAACACCGTCGCCATGACGACCAGTATGACATCATCGTCGCCATGACGACCATTATGACATCACCGTCGCGGTGACGACCATTATGACATCACCGTCGCGGTGACGACCATTATGACATCATCGTCGCCGTGACGACCATTATGACATCATCGTCGCCATGACGACCATTATGACATCACCGTCGCCATGACGAACATTATGACATCACCAAAGCCACTACAACCATATTGACATCATCGTCGCCATGACGACCATTATGACATCATCGTCGCCATGACGACCATTATGACATCAGCAAAGCCATGACCACCATACTGACATCATCGTCGCCATGACGACCATTCTGACATCACCAATGCCATGACGACCATTCTGACATCACCATTGCCATGACGACCATTATGACATCACCGTCGCCATGACGACCATTAAGACATCACCAAAGCCATGACGACCATACTGACATCATCGTTGCCATGACGACCATTATGATATCATCGTCGCCATGACGACCATTATGGCAACACCGTCGCCATGACGACCATTATGACATCATCGTCGGCATGACGACCATTATGACATCATCGTCGCCATGACGACTATTATGACATCACCGTCGCCATGACGACCATTATGACATCATCGTCGCCATGACGTCCATTATGACGTCATCGTCGCCATGACGACCATTATGACGTCATCGTCGCCATGACGACCATTATGACATCATCTTCGCCATGACGACCATTATGACATCATCGTCGGCATGACGACCATTATGACATCACCGTCGCCATGACGATCATTATGACATCATCGTCGCCATGACGACCATTATGGCAACACCGTCGCCATGACGACCAGTATGACATCATCGTAGCCATGACTACCATTATGACATCATCGTCGCCATGACTACCATTATGACGTCATCGTTGCCATGACGAGCATTATGACATCATCGTCACCATGACGACCAATATGACGTCATCGTCGCCATGACGACCATTATGGCAACACCGTCGCCATGACGACCAGTATGACATCATCGTCGCCATGACGACAATTATGACATCACCGTCGCCGTGACGACCATTATGACATCATCGTCGCTATGACGACCATTATGACATCACCGTCGCCGTGACGACCATTATGACATCATCGTCGCTGTGACGACCATTATGACATCATCGTCGCAATGACGACCATTATGACATCATTTTCGCCATGACGACCGTTATGACATCATCGTCGGCATGACGACCATTATGACATCACGGTCGCCATGACGACCTTTATGACATCATCGTCGCCATGACGACCATTATGGCAACACCGTCTCCATGACGACCAGTATGACATCATCGTCGCCATGACGACCATTATGACATCACCATCGCCGTGACGACCATTATGACATCATCGTCGCCGTAACGGCCATTATGACATCATCGTCGCCGTGATGAACATTATGACATCATCGTCGCCATGACGACCATTATGACATCACCGTCGCCATGACGACCATTATGACATCACCAAAGCCATGACAACCATATTGACATCATCGTCGCCATGACGACCATTATGACATCACCAAAGCCATGACCACCATACTGACATCATCGTCGCCATGAGACCATTCTGACATCACCATTGCCATGACGACCATTATGACATCACCGTCGCCATGACGACCATTATGACATCACCAAAGCCATGACCACCATACTGACATCATTGTCGCCATGACGACCATTATGACATCGTCGCCATGACGACCATTATGGCAACACCGTCGCCATGACGACCAGTATGACATCATCGTCGCCATGACGACCATTATGACATCACCGTCGCCATGACGACCATTATGACATCATCGTCGCCATGACGACCATTATGACATCATCGTCGCCATGACGACCATTATGACATCACCATCGCCATGTCGACCATTATGACATCACCAAAGCCATGACAACCATATTGACATCATCGTCGCCATGACGACCATTATGACATCATCGTCGCCATGACGACCATTATGACATCACCAAAGCCATGACCACCATACTGACATCATCGTCGCCATGACGACCATTCTGACATCACCATTGCCATGACGACCATTATGACATCACCGTCGCCATGACAACCATTATGACATCACCAAAGCCATGACCACCATACTGACATCATCGTCGCCATGACGACCATTATGACATCATCGTCGCTATGACGACCATTATGACATCATCGTCGCCATGACGACCATTATGACATCACCAAAGCCATGACCACCATACTGACATCATCGTCGGCTTGACGACCATTATGACATCACCGTCGCCATGACGACCATTATGACATCATCGTCGCCATGACGACCATTATGACATCACCGTCGCCATGACGACCATTATGACATCACCAAAGCCATGACAACCATATTGACATCATCGTCGCCATGACGACCATTATGACATCATCGTCGCCATGACGACCATTATGTCAACACCGTCGCCATGACGACCATTATGGCATCATCGTCGGCATGACGACCATTATGACATCACCGTCGCCATGACGACCATTATGACATCACCAAAGCCATGACAACCATATTGACATCATCGTCGCCATTACGACCAATATGACATCATCGTCGCCATGACGACCATTATGACATCACCAATGCCATGGCCACCATACTGACATCATCGTCGCCATGACAACCATTCTGACATCACCATTGCCATGACGACCATTATGACATCACCGTCGCCATGACGACCATTATGACATCACCAAAGCCATGACCACCATACTGACATCATCGTCGCCATGACGACCATTATGACATCATCGTCGCCATGACGACCATTATGGCAACACCGTCGCCATGACGACCAGTATGACATCATCGTCGCCATGACGACCAGTATGACATCATCGTCGCCGTGACGACCATTATGACATCACCGTCGCCGTGACGACCATTATGACATCATCGTCGCCGTGACGACCATTATGACATCATCGTCGCCATGACGACCATTATGACATCATCGTCGCCGTGACGACCATTATGACGTCACCGTCGCCATGACGACCATTATGACATCATAGTCGCCATGACGACCATATGACATCATCGTCGCCATGACGACCATTATGGCAACACCGTCGCCATGACGACCAGTATGACATCATCGTCGCCATGACGACCATTATGACATCACCGTCGCGGTGACGACCATTATGACATCACCGTCGCGGTGACGACCATTATGACATCATCGTCGCCATGACGACCAATATGACATCATCGTCGCCATGACGACCATTATGACATCACCAACGCCATGGCCACCATACTGACATCATCGTCGCCATGACAACCATTCTGACATCACCATTGCCATGACGACCATTATGACATCACCGTCGCCATGACGACCATTATGACATCACCAAAGCCATGACCACCATACTGACATCATCGTCGCCATGACGACCATTCTGACATCACCATTGCCATGACGACCATTATGACATCACCGTCGCCATGACGACCATTATGACATCACCAAAGCCATGACCACCATACTGACATCATTGTCGCCATGACGACCATTATGACATCATCGTCGCCATGACGACCATTATGGCAACACCGGCGCCATGACGACCAGTATGACATCATCGTCGCCATGACGACCATTATGACATCACCGTCGCCGTGACGACCATTATGACATCATCGTCGCCATGACGACCATTATGACATCATCGTCGCCATGACGACCATTATGACATCACCATCGCCATGTCGACCATTATGACATCACCAAAGCCATGACAACCATATTGACATCATCGTCGCCATGACGACCATTATGACATCATCGTCGCCATGACGACCATTATGACATCACCAAAGCCATGACCACCATACTGACATCATCGTCGCCATGACGACCATTCTGACATCACCATTGCCATGACGACCATTATGACATCACCGTCGCCATGACAACCATTATGACATCACCAAAGCCATGACCACCATACTGACATCATCGTCGCCATGACGACCATTATGACATCATCGTCGCTATGACGACCATTATGACATCATCGTCGCCATGACGACCATTATGACATCACCAAAGCCATGACCACCATACTGACATCATCGTCGGCTTGACGACCATTATGACATCACCGTCGCCATGACGACCATTATGACATCATCATCGCCATGACGACCATTATGACATCACCGTCGCCATGACGACCATTATGACATCACCAAAGCCATGACAACCATATTGACATCATCGTCGCCATGACGACCATTATGACATCATCGTCGCCATGACGACCATTATGGCAACACCGTCGCCATGACGACCAGTATGACATCATCGTCGCCATGACGACCATTATGACATCACCGTCGCCGTGACGACCATTATGACATCATCGTCGCTGTGACGACCATTATGACATCATCGTCGCCATGACGACCATTATGACATCACCGTCGCCATGACGACCATTATGGCAACACCGTCGCCATGACGACCATTATGACATCATCTTCGGAATGACGACCATTATGACATCATCTTCGCCATGACGACCGTTATGACATCATCGTCGGCATGACGACCATTATGACATCACGGTCGCCATGACGACCTTTATGACATCATCGTCGCCATGACGACCATTATGGCAACACCGTCTCCATGACGACCAGTATGACATCATCGTCGCCATGACGACCATTATGACATCACCATCGCCGTGACGACCATTATGACATCATCGTCGCCGTGACGGCCATTATGACATCATCGTCGCCGTGATGAACATTATGACATCATCGTCGCCATGACGACCATTATGACATCACCGTCGCCATGACGACCATTATGACATCACCAAAGCCATGACAACCATATTGACATCATCGTCGCCATGACGACCATTATGACATCACCAAAGCCATGACCACCATACTGACATCATCGTCGCCATGACGACCATTCTGACATCACCATTGCCATGACGACCATTATGACATCACCGTCGCCATGACGACCATTATGACATCACCAAAGCCATGACCACCATACTGACATCATTGTCGCCATGACGACCATTATGACATCATCGTCGCCATGACGACCATTATGGCAACACCGTCGCCATGACGACCAGTATGACATCATCGTCGCCATGACGACCATTATGACATCACCGTCGCCGTGACGACCATTATGACATCATCGTCGCCATGACGACCATTATGACATCATCGTCGCCATGACGACCATTATGACATCACCATCGCCATGTCGACCATTATGACATCACCAAAGCCATGACAACCATATTGACATCATCGTCGCCATGACGACCATTATGACATCATCGTCGCCATGACGACCATTATGACATCACCAAAGCCATGACCACCATACTGACATCATCGTCGCCATGACGACCATTCTGACATCACCATTGCCATGACGACCATTATGACATCACCGTCGCCATGACAACCATTATGACATCACCAAAGCCATGACCACCATACTGACATCATCGTCGCCATGACGACCATTATGACATCATCGTCGCTATGACGACCATTATGACATCATCGTCGCCATGACGACCATTATGACATCACCAAAGCCATGACCACCATACTGACATCATCGTCGGCTTGACGACCATTATGACATCACCGTCGCCATGACGACCATTATGACATCATCATCGCCATGACGACCATTATGACATCACCGTCGCCATGACGACCATTATGACATCACCAAAGCCATGACAACCATATTGACATCATCGTCGCCATGACGACCATTATGACATCATCGTCGCCATGACGACCATTATGTCAACACCGTCGCCATGACGACCATTATGGCATCATCGTCGGCATGACGACCATTATGACATCACCGTCGCCATGACGACCATTATGACATCACCAAAGCCATGACAACCATATTGACATCATCGTCGCCATGACGACCAATATGACATCATCGTCGCCATGACGACCATTATGACATCACCAACGCCATGGCCACCATACTGACATCATCGTCGCCATGACAACCATTCTGACATCACCATTGCCATGACGACCATTATGACATCACCGTCGCCATGACGACCATTATGACATCATCGTCGCCATGACGACCATACTGACATCATCGTCGCCATGACGACCATTATGACATCATCGTCGCCATGACGACCATTATGGCAACACCGTCGCCATGACGACCAGTATGACATCATCGTCGCCATGACGACCATTATGACATCATCGTCGCCATGACGACCATTATGGCAACACCGTCGCCATGATGACCAGTATGACATCATCGTCGCCATGACGACCATTATGACATCATCGTCGCCATGACGACAATTATGACGTCATCGTCGCCATGACGACCATTATGACATCATCGTCGCCGTGACGACCATTATGACGTCACCGTCGCCATGACGACCATTATGACATCATAGTCGCCATGACGACCATATGACATCATCGTCGCCATGACGACCATTATGGCAACACTGTCGCCATGACGACCAGTATGACATCATCGTCGCCATGACGACCATTATGACATCACCGTCGCGGTGACGACCATTATGACATCACCGTCGCGGTGACGACCATTATGACATCATCGTCGCCGTGACGACCATTATGACATCATCGTCGCCATGACGACCATTATGACATCACCGTCGCCATGACGAACATTATGACATCTCCAAAGCCACTACAACCATATTGACATCATCGTCGCCATGACGACCATTATGACATCATCGTCGCCATGACGACCATTATGACATCACCAAAGCCATGACCACCATACTGACATCATCGTCGCCATGACGACCATTCTGACATCACCATTGCCATGACGACCATTCTGACATCACCATTGCCATGACGACCATTATGACATCACCGTCGCCATGACGACCATTAAGACATCACCAAAGCCATGACGACCATACTGACATCATCGTCGCCATGACGACCATTATGATATCATCGTTGCCATGACGACCATTATGGCAACACCGTCGCCATGAAGACCATTATGACATCATCGTCGGCATGACGACCATTATGACATCATCGTCGCCATGACGACCGTTATGACATCACCGTCGCCATGACGACCATTATGACATCATCGTCGCCATGACGACCATTATGACGTCATCGTCGCCATGACGACCATTATGACGTCATCGTCGCCATGACGACCATTATGACATCATCTTCGCCATGACGACCATTATGACATCATCGTCGGCATGACGACCATTATGACATCACCGTCGCCATGACGATCATTATGACATCATCGTCGCCATGACGACCATTATGGCAACACCGTCGCCATGACGACCAGTATGACATCATCGTAGCCATGACTACCATTATGACATCATCGTCGCCATGACTACCATTATGACGTCATCGTTGCCATGACGAGCATTATGACATCATCGTCGCCATGACGACCAATATGACGTCATCGTCGCCATGACGACCATTATGGCAACACGGTCGCCATGACGACCAGTATGACATCATCGTCGCCATGACGACCATTATGACATCACCGTCGCCGTGACGACCATTATGACATCATCGTCGCTGTGACGACCATTATGACATCATCGTCGCCATGACGACCATTATGACATCACCGTCGCCATGACGACCATTATGGCAACACCGTCGCCATGACGAACATTATGACATCATCGTCGGCATGACGACCATTATGACATCATCGTCGCCATGACGACCATTATGGCAACACCGTCGCCATGACGACCATTATGACATCATCTTCGGAATGACGACCATTATGACATCATCTTCGCCATGACGACCGTTATGACATCATCGTCGGCATGACGACCATTATGACATCACGGTCGCCATGACGACCTTTATGACATCATCGTCGCCATGACGACCATTATGGCAACACCGTCTCCATGACGACCAGTATGACATCATCGTCGCCATGACGACCATAATGACATCACCATCGCCGTGACGACCATTATGACATCATCGTCGCCGTGACGGCCATTATGACATCATCGTCGCCGTGATGAACATTATGACATCATCGTCGCCATGACGACCATTATGACATCACCGTCGCCATGACGACCATTATGACATCACCAAAGCCATGACAACCATATTGACATCATCGTCGCCATGACGACCATTATGACATCACCAAAGCCATGACCACCATACTGACATCATCGTCGCCATGACGACCATTCTGACATCACCATTGCCATGACGACCATTATGACATCACCGTCGCCATGACGACCATTATGACATCACCAAAGCCATGACCACCATACTGACATCATTGTCGCCATGACGACCATTATGACATCATCGTCGCCATGACGACCATCATGGCAACACCGTCGCCATGACGACCAGTATGACATCATCGTCGCCATGACGACCATTATGACATCACCGTCGCCATGACGACCATTATGACATCATCGTCGCCATGACGACCATTATGACATCATCGTCGCCATGACGACCATTATGACATCACCATCGCCATGTCGACCATTATGACATCACCAAAGCCATGACAACCATATTGACATCATCGTCGCCATGACGACCATTATGACATCATCGTCGCCATGACGACCATTATGACATCACCAAAGCCATGACCACCATACTGACATCATCGTCGCCATGACGACCATTCTGACATCACCATTGCCATGACGACCATTATGACATCACCGTCGCCTTGACAACCATTATGACATCACCAAAGCCATGACCACCATACTGACATCATCGTCGCCATGACGACCATTATGACATCATCGTCGCTATGACGACCATTATGACATCATCGTCGCCATGACGACCATTATGACATCACCAAAGCCATGACCACCATACTGACATCATCGTCGGCTTGACGACCATTATGACATCACCGTCGCCATGACGACCATTATGACATCATCGTCGCCATGACGACCATTATGACATCACCGTCGCCATGACGACCATTATGACATCACCAAAGCCATGACAACCATATTGACATCATCGTCGCCATGACGACCATTATGACATCATCGTCGCCATGACGACCATTATGTCAACACCGTCGCCATGACGACCATTATGGCATCATCGTCGGCATGACGACCATTATGACATCACCGTCGCCATGACGACCATTATGACATCACCAAAGCCATGACAACCATATTGACATCATCGTCGCCATGACGACCAATATGACATCATCGTCGCCATGACGACCATTATGACATCACCAACGCCATGGCCACCATACTGACATCATCGTCGCCATGACAACCATTCTGACATCACCATTGCCATGACGACCATTATGACATCACCGTCGCCATGACGACCATTATGACATCACCAAAGCCATGACCACCATACTGACATCATCGTCGCCATGACGACCATTATGACATCATCGTCGCCATGACGACCATTATGGCAACACCGTCGCCATGACGACCAGTATGACATCATCGTCGCCATGACGACCAGTATGACATCATCGTCGCCGTGACGACCATTATGACATCACCGTCGCCGTGACGACCATTATGACATCATCGTCGCCGTGACGACCATTATGACATCATCGTCGCCATGACGACCATTATGACATCACCGTCGCCATGACGACCATTATGACATCAACAAAGCCATGACAACCATATTGACATCATCGTCGCCATGACGACCATTATGACATCATCGTCGCCATGACGACCATTATGTCAACACCGTCGCCATGACGACCATTATGGCATCATCGTCGGCATGACGACCATTATGACATCACCGTCGCCATGACGACCATTATGACATCACCAAAGCCATGACAACCATATTGACATCATCGTCGCCATGACGACCAATATGACATCATCGTCGCCATGACGACCATTATGACATCACCAACGCCATGGCCACCATACTGACATCATCGTCGCCATGACAACCATTCTGACATCACCATTGCCATGACGACCATTATGACATCACCGTCGCCATGACGACCATTATGACATCATCGTCGCCATGACGACCATACTGACATCATCGTCGCCATGACGACCATTATGACATCATCGTCGCCATGACGACCATTATGGCAACACCGTCGCCATGACGACCAGTATGACATCATCGTCGCCATGACGACCATTATGACATCACCGTCGCCGTGACGACCATTATGACATCATCGTCGCCGTGACGACCATTATGACATCAACAAAGCCATGACAACCATATTGACATCATCGTCGCCATGACGACCATTATGACATCATCGTCGCCATGACGACCATTATGACATCACCATTGCCATGACGACCATTATGACATCACCAAAGCCATGACCACCATACTGACATCATCGTCTCCATGACGACCATTATGACATCATCGTCGCCATGACGACCATTATGGCAACACCGTCGCCATGATGACCAGTATGACATCATCGTCGCCATGACGACCATTATGACATCATCGTCGCCATGACGACAATTATGACGTCATCGTCGCCATGACGACCATTATGACATCATCGTCGCCGTGACGACCATTATGACGTCACCGTCGCCATGACGACCATTATGACATCATAGTCGCCATGACGACCATATGACATCATCGTCGCCATGACGACCATTATGGCAACACCGTCGCCATGACGACCAGTATGACATCATCGTCGCCATGACGACCATTATGACATCACCGTCGCGGTGACGACCATTATGACATCACCGTCGCGGTGACGACCATTATGACATCATCGTCGCCGTGACGACCATTATGACATCATCGTCGCCATGACGACCATTATGACATCACCGTCGCCATGACGAACATTATGACATCACCAAAGCCACTACAACCATATTGACATCATCGTCGCCATGACGACCATTATGACATCATCGTCGCCATGACGACCATTATGACATCAGCAAAGCCATGACCACCATACTGACATCATCGTCGCCATGACGACCATTCTGACATCACCAATGCCATGACGACCATTCTGACATCACCATTGCCATGACGACCATTATGACATCACCGTCGCCATGACGACCATTAAGACATCACCAAAGCCATGACGACCATACTGACATCATCGTCGCCATGACGACCATTATGATATCATCGTCGCCATGACGACCATTATGGCAACACCGTCGCCATGACGACCATTATGACATCATCGTCGGCATGACGACCATTATGACATCATCGTCGCCATGACGACTATTATGACATCACCGTCGCCATGACGACCATTATGACATCATCGTCGCCATGACGTCCATTATGACGTCATCGTCGCCATGACGACCATTATGACGTCATCGTCGCCATGACGACCATTATGACATCATCTTCGCCATGACGACCATTATGACATCATCGTCGGCATGACGACCATTATGACATCAGCGTCGCCATGACGATCATTATGACATCATCGTCGCCATGACGACCATTATGGCAACACCGTCGCCATGACGACCAGTATGACATCATCGTAGCCATGACTACCATTATGACATCATCGTCGCCATGACTACCATTATGACGTCATCGTTGCCATGACGAGCATTATGACATCATCGTCACCATGACGACCAATATGACGTCATCGTCGCCATGACGACCATTATGGCAACACCGTCGCCATGACGACCAGTATGACATCATCGTCGCCATGACGACAATTATGACATCACCGTCGCCGTGACGACCATTATGACATCATCGTCGCTATGACGACCATTATGACATCACCGTCGCCGTGACGACCATTATGACATCATCGTCGCTGTGACGACCATTATGACATCATCGTCGCAATGACGACCATTATGACATCATTTTCGCCATGACGACCGTTATGACATCATCGTCGGCATGACGACCATTATGACATCACGGTCGCCATGACGACCTTTATGACATCATCGTCGCCATGACGACCATTATGGCAACACCGTCTCCATGACGACCAGTATGACATCATCGTCGCCATGACGACCATTATGACATCACCATCGCCGTGACGACCATTATGACATCATCGTCGCCGTAACGGCCATTATGACATCATCGTCGCCGTGATGAACATTATGACATCATCGTCGCCATGACGACCATTATGACATCACCGTCGCCATGACGACCATTATGACATCACCAAAGCCATGACAACCATATTGACATCATCGTCGCCATGACGACCATTATGACATCACCAAAGCCATGACCACCATACTGACATCATCGTCGCCATGACGACCATTCTGACATCACCATTGCCATGACGACCATTATGACATCACCGTCGCCATGACGACCATTATGACATCACCAAAGCCATGACCACCATACTGACATCATTGTCGCCATGACGACCATTATGACATCATCGTCGCCATGACGACCATTATGGCAACACCGTCGCCATGACGACCAGTATGACATCATCGTCGCCATGACGACCATTATGACATCACCGTCGCCATGACGACCATTATGACATCATCGTCGCCATGACGACCATTATGACATCATCGTCGCCATGACGACCATTATGACATCACCATCGCCATGTCGACCATTATGACATCACCAAAGCCATGACAACCATATTGACATCATCGTCGCCATGACGACCATTATGACATCATCGTCGCCATGACGACCATTATGACATCACCAAAGCCATGACCACCATACTGACATCATCGTCGCCATGACGACCATTCTGACATCACCATTGCCATGACGACCATTATGACATCACCGTCGCCATGACAACCATTATGACATCACCAAAGCCATGACCACCATACTGACATCATCGTCGCCATGACGACCATTATGACATCATCGTCGCTATGACGACCATTATGACATCATCGTCGCCATGACGACCATTATGACATCACCAAAGCCATGACCACCATACTGACATCATCGTCGGCTTGACGACCATTATGACATCACCGTCGCCATGACGACCATTATGACATCATCGTCGCCATGACGACCATTATGACATCACCGTCGCCATGACGACCATTATGACATCACCAAAGCCATGACAACCATATTGACATCATCGTCGCCATGACGACCATTATGACATCATCGTCGCCATGACGACCATTATGTCAACACCGTCGCCATGACGACCATTATGGCATCATCGTCGGCATGACGACCATTATGACATCACCGTCGCCATGACGACCATTATGACATCACCAAAGCCATGACAACCATATTGACATCATCGTCGCCATTACGACCAATATGACATCATCGTCGCCATGACGACCATTATGACATCACCAATGCCATGGCCACCATACTGACATCATCGTCGCCATGACAACCATTCTGACATCACCATTGCCATGACGACCATTATGACATCACCGTCGCCATGACGACCATTATGACATCACCAAAGCCATGACCACCATACTGACATCATCGTCGCCATGACGACCATTATGACATCATCGTCGCCATGACGACCATTATGGCAACACCGTCGCCATGACGACCAGTATGACATCATCGTCGCCATGACGACCAGTATGACATCATCGTCGCCGTGACGACCATTATGACATCACCGTCGCCGTGACGACCATTATGACATCATCGTCGCCGTGACGACCATTATGACATCATCGTCGCCATGACGACCATTATGACATCACCGTCGCCATGACGACCATTATGACATCAACAAAGCCATGACAACCATATTGACATCATCGTCGCCATGACGACCATTATGACATCATCGTCGCCATGATGACCATTATGACATCACCATTGCCATGACGACCATTATGACATCACCAAAGCCATGACCACCATACTGACATCATCGTCTCCATGACGACCATTATGACATCATCGTCGCCATGACGACCATTATGGCAACACCGTCGCCATGATGACCAGTATGACATCATCGTCGCCATGACGACCATTATGACATCATCGTCGCCATGACGACAATTATGACGTCATCGTCGCCATGACGACCATCATGACATCATCGTCGCCGTGACGACCATTATGACGTCACCGTCGCCATGACGACCATTATGACATCATCGTCGCCATGACGACCATATGACATCATCGTCGCCATGACGACCATTATGGCAACACCGTCGCCATGACGACCAGTATGACATCATCGTCGCCATGACGACCATTATGACATCACCGTCGCGGTGACGACCATTATGACATCACCGTCGCGGTGACGACCATTATGACATCATCGTCGCCGTGACGACCATTATGACATCATCGTCGCCATGACGACCATTATGACATCACCGTCGCCATGACGAACATTATGACATCACCAAAGCCATTACAACCATATTGACATCATCGTCGCCATGACGACCATTATGACATCATCGTCGCCATGACAACCATTATGACATCACCAAAGCCATGACCACCATACTGACATCATCGTCGCCATGACGACCATTCTGACATCACCATTGCCATGACGACCATTCTGACATCACCATTGCCATGACGACCATTATGACATCACCGTCGCCATGACGACCATTAAGACATCACCAAAGCCATGACGACCATACTGACATCATCGTCGCCATAACGACCATTATGATATCATCGTCGCCATGACGACCATTATGGCAACACCGTCGCCATGACGACCATTATGACATCATCGTCGGCATGACGACCATTATGACATCATCGTCGCCATGACGACTATTATGACATCACCGTCGCCATGACGACCATTACGACATCATCGTCGCCATGACGACCATTATGACGTCATCGTCGCCATGACGACCATTATGACGTCATCGTCGCCATGACGACCATTATGACGTCATCTTCGCCATGACGACCATTATGACATCATCTTCGGCATGACGACCATTATGACATCACCGTCGCCATGACGATCATTATGACATCATCGTCGCCATGACGACCATTATGTCAACACCGTCGCCATGACGACCATTATGGCATCATCGTCGGCATGACGACCATTATGACATCACCGTCGCCATGACGACCATTATGACATCACCAAAGCCATGACAACCATATTGACATCATCGTCGCCATGACGACCAATATGACATCATCGTCGCCATGACGACCATTATGACATCACCAACGCCATGGCCACCATACTGACATCATCGTCGCCATGACAACCATTCTGACATCACCATTGCCATGACGACCATTATGACATCACCGTCGCCATGACGACCATTATGACATCATCGTCGCCATGACGACCATACTGACATCATCGTCGCCATGACGACCATTATGACATCATCGTCGCCATGACGACCATTAAGGCAACACCGTCGCCATGACGACCAGTATGACATCATCGTCGCCATGACGACCATTATGACATCACCGTCGCCGTGACGACCATTATGACATCATCGTCGCCGTGACGACCATTATGACATCAACAAAGCCATGACAACCATATTGACATCATCGTCGCCATGACGACCATTATGACATCATCGTCGCCATGACGACCATTATGACATCACCATTGCCATGACGACCATTATGACATCACCAAAGCCATGACCACCATACTGACATCATCGTCTCCATGACGACCATTATGACATCATCGTCGCCATGACGACCATTATGGCAACACCGTCGCCATGATGACCAGTATGACATCATCGTCGCCATGACGACCATTATGACATCATCGTCGCCATGACGACAATTATGACGTCATCGTCGCCATGACGACCATTATGACATCATCGTCGCCGTGACGACCATTATGACGTCACCGTCGCCATGACGACCATTATGACATCATAGTCGCCATGACGACCATATGACATCATCGTCGCCATGACGACCATTATGGCAACACCGTCGCCATGACGACCAGTATGACATCATCGTCGCCATGACGACCATTATGACATCACCGTCGCGGTGACGACCATTATGACATCACCGTCGCGGTGACGACCATTATGACATCATCGTCGCCGTGACGACCATTATGACATCATCGAAGCCATGACGACAATTATGACGTCATC
This sequence comes from Phyllobates terribilis, assembly GCF_046119375.1. Classification (NCBI taxonomy): domain Eukaryota; kingdom Metazoa; phylum Chordata; class Amphibia; order Anura; family Dendrobatidae; genus Phyllobates; species Phyllobates terribilis. The sequence continues at coordinate 6,956,200 of NW_027362819.1, forward strand.
GTCGCCATGACGACCATTATGACATCATCGTCGCCGTGACGACCATTATGACGTCACCGTCGCCATGACGACCATTATGACATCATCGTCGCCATGACGACCATATGATGTCATCGTCGCCATGACGACCATTATGGCAACACCGTCGCCATGACGACCAGTATGACATCATCGTCGCCATGACGACCATTATGACATCACCGTCGCGGTGACGACCATTATGACATCACCGTCGCGGTGACGACCATTATGACATCATCGTCGCCGTGACGACCATTATGACATCATCGTCGCCATGACGACCATTATGACATCACCGTCGCCATGACGAACATTATGACATCACCAAAGCCATTACAACCATATTGACATCATCGTCGCCATGACGACCATTATGACATCATCGTCGCCATGACAACCATTATGACATCACCAAAGCCATGACCACCATACTGACATCATCGTCGCCATGACGACCATTCTGACATCACCATTGCCATGACGACCATTCTGACATCACCATTGCCATGACGACCATTATGACATCACCGTCGCCATGACGACCATTAAGACATCACCAAAGCCATGACGACCATACTGACATCATCGTCGCCATAACGACCATTATGATATCATCGTCGCCATGACGACCATTATGGCAACACCGTCGCCATGACGACCATTATGACATCATCGTCGGCATGACGACCATTATGACATCATCGTCGCCATGACGACTATTATGACATCACCGTCGCCATGACGACCATTATGACATCATCGTCGCCATGACGACCATTATGACGTCATCGTCGCCATGACGACCATTATGACGTCATCGTCGCCATGACGACCATTATGACATCATCTTCGCCATGACGACCATTATGACATCATCTTCGGCATGACGACCATTATGACATCACCGTCGCCATGACGATCATTATGACATCATCGTCGCCATGACGACCATTATGGCAACACCGTCGCCATGACGACCAGTATGACATCATCGTAGCCATGACTACCATTATGACATCATCGTCGCCATGACGACCATTATGACGTCATCGTTGCCATGACGACCATTATGACATCATCGTCACCATGACGACCAATATGACGTCATCGTCGCCATGACGACCATTATGGCAACACCGTCGCCATGACGACCAGTATGACATCATCGTCGCCATGACGACAATTATGACATCACCGTCGCCGTGACGACCATTATGACATCATCGTCGCCATGACGACCATTATGACATCATCGTCGCCATGACGACCATTATGGCAACACCGTCGCCATGACGACCAGTATGACATCATCGTCGCCATGACGACCAGTATGACATCATCGTCGCCGTGACGACCATTATGACATCACCGTCGCCGTGACGACCATTATGACATCATCGTCGCCGTGACGACCATTATGACATCATCGTCGCCATGACGACCATTATGACATCACCGTCGCCATGACGACCATTATGACATCAACAAAGCCATGACAACCATATTGACATCATCGTCGCCATGACGACCATTATGACATCATCGTCGCCATGATGACCATTATGACATCACCATTGCCATGACGACCATTATGACATCACCAAAGCCATGACCACCATACTGACATCATCGTCTCCATGACGACCATTATGACATCATCGTCGCCATGACGACCATTATGGCAACACCGTCGCCATGATGACCAGTATGACATCATCGTCGCCATGACGACCATTATGACATCATCGTCGCCATGACGACCATTATGACGTCATCGTCGCCATGACGACCATTATGACATCATCGTCGCCGTGACGACCATTATGACGTCACCGTCGCCATGACGACCATTATGACATCATCGTCGCCATGACGACCATATGACATCATCGTCGCCATGACGACCATTATGGCAACACCGTCGCCATGACGACCAGTATGACATCATCGTCGCCATGACGACCATTATGACATCACCGTCGCGGTGACGACCATTATGACATCACCGTCGCGGTGACGACCATTATGACATCATCGTCGCCGTGACGACCATTATGACATCATCGTCGCCATGACGACCATTATGACATCACCGTCGCCATGACGAACATTATGACATCACCAAAGCCATTACAACCATATTGACATCATCGTCGCCATGACGACCATTATGACATCATCGTCGCCATGACAACCATTATGACATCACCAAAGCCATGACCACAATACTGACATCATCGTCGCCATGACGACCATTCTGACATCACCATTGCCATGACGACCATTCTGACATCACCATTGCCATGACGACCATTATGACATCACCGTCGCCATGACGACCATTAAGACATCACCAAAGCCATGACGACCATACTGACATCATCGTCGCCATAACGACCATTATGATATCATCGTCGCCATGACGACCATTATGGCAACACCGTCGCCATGACGACCATTATGACATCATCGTCGGCATGACGACCATTATGACATCATCGTCGCCATGACGACTATTATGACATCACCGTCGCCATGACGACCATTATGACATCATCGTCGCCATGACGACCATTATGACGTCATCGTCGCCATGACGACCATTATGACGTCATCGTCGCCATGACGACCATTATGACATCATCTTCGCCATGACGACCATTATGACATCATCTTCGGCATGACGACCATTATGACATCACCGTCGCCATGACGATCATTATGACATCATCGTCGCCATGACGACCATTATGTCAACACCGTCGCCATGACGACCATTATGGCATCATCGTCGGCATGACGACCATTATGACATCACCGTCGCCATGACGACCATTATGACATCACCAAAGCCATGACAACCATTCTGACATCATCGTCGCCATGACGACCAATATGACATCATCGTCGCCATGACGACCATTATGACATCACCAACGCCATGGCCACCATACTGACATCATCGTCGCCATGACAACCATTCTGACATCACCATTGCCATGACGACCATTATGACATCACCGTCGCCATGACGACCATTATGACATCATCGTCGCCATGACGACCATACTGACATCATCGTCGCCATGACGACCATTATGACATCATCGTCGCCATGACGACCATTATGGCAACACCGTCGCCATGACGACCAGTATGACATCATCGTCGCCATGACGACCATTATGACATCACCGTCGCCGTGACGACCATTATGACATCATCGTCGCCGTGACGACCATTATGACATCAACAAAGCCATGACAACCATATTGACATCATCGTCGCCATGACGACCATTATGACATCATCGTCGCCATGACGACCATTATGACATCACCATTGCCATGACGACCATTATGACATCACCAAAGCCATGACCACCATACTGACATCATCGTCTCCATGACGACCATTATGACATCATCGTCGCCATGACGACCATTATGGCAACACCGTCGCCATGATGACCAGTATGACATCATCGTCGCCATGACGACCATTATGACATCATCGTCGCCATGACGACAATTATGACGTCATCGTCGCCATGACGACCATTATGACATCATCGTCGCCGTGACGACCATTATGACGTCACCGTCGCCATGACGACCATTATGACATCATAGTCGCCATGACGACCATATGACATCATCGTCGCCATGACGACCATTATGGCAACACCGTCGCCATGACGACCAGTATGACATCATCGTCGCCATGACGACCATTATGACATCACCGTCGCGGTGACGACCATTATGACATCACCGTCGCGGTGACGACCATTATGACATCATCGTCGCCGTGACGACCATTATGACATCATCGTCGCCATGACGACCATTATGACATCACCGTCGCCATGACGAACATTATGACATCACCAAAGCCACTACAACCATATTGACATCATCGTCGCCATGACGACCATTATGACATCATCGTCGCCATGACGACCATTATGACATCACCAAAGCCATGACCACCATACTGACATCATCGTCGCCATGACGACCATTCTGACATCACCATTGCCATGACGACCATTCTGACATCACCATTGCCATGACGACCATTATGACATCACCGTCGCCATGACGACCATTAAGACATCACCAAAGCCATGACGACCATACTGACATCATCGTCGCCATGACGACCATTATGATATCATCGTCGCCATGACGACCATTATGGCAACACCGTCGCCATGACGACCATTATGACATCATCGTCGGCATGACGACCATTATGACATCATCGTCGCCATGACGACTATTATGACATCACCGTCGCCATGACGACCATTATGACATCATCGTCGCCATGACGTCCATTATGACGTCATCGTCGCCATGACGACCATTATGACGTCATCGTCGCCATGACGACCATTATGACATCATCTTCGCCATGACGACCATTATGACATCATCGTCGGCATGACGACCATTATGACATCACCGTCGCCATGACGATCATTATGACATCATCGTCGCCATGACGACCATTATGGCAACACCGTCGCCATGACGACCAGTATGACATCATCGTAGCCATGACTACCATTATGACATCATCGTCGCCATGACTACCATTATGACGTCATCGTTGCCATGACGAGCATTATGACATCATCGTCACCATGACGACCAATATGACGTCATCGTCGCCATGACGACCATTATGGCAACACCGTCGCCATGACGACCAGTATGACATCATCGTCGCCATGACGACAATTATGACATCACCGTCGCCGTGACGACCATTATGACATCATCGTCGCTATGACGACCATTATGACATCACCGTCGCCGTGACGACCATTATGACATCATCGTCGCTGTGACGACCATTATGACATCATCGTCGCCATGACGACCATTATGACATCACCGTCGCCATGACGACCATTATGGCAACACCGTCGCCATGACGAACATTATGACATCATCGTCGGCATGACGACCATTATGACATCATCGTCGCCATGACGACCATTATGGCAACACCGTCGCCATGACGACCATTATGACATCATCTTCGGAATGACGACCATTATGACATCATTTTCGCCATGACGACCGTTATGACATCATCGTCGGCATGACGACCATTATGACATCACGGTCGCCATGACGACCTTTATGACATCATCGTCGCCATGACGACCATTATGGCAACACCGTCTCCATGACGACCAGTATGACATCATCGTCGCCATGACGACCATTATGACATCACCATCGCCGTGACGACCATTATGACATCATCGTCGCCGTGACGGCCATTATGACATCATCGTCGCCGTGATGAACATTATGACATCATCGTCGCCATGACGACCATTATGACATCACCGTCGCCATGACGACCATTATGACATCACCAAAGCCATGACAACCATATTGACATCATCGTCGCCATGACGACCATTATGACATCACCAAAGCCATGACCACCATACTGACATCATCGTCGCCATGACGACCATTCTGACATCACCATTGCCATGACGACCATTATGACATCACCGTCGCCATGACGACCATTATGACATCACCAAAGCCATGACCACCATACTGACATCATTGTCGCCATGACGACCATTATGACATCATCGTCGCCATGACGACCATTATGGCAACACCGTCGCCATGACGACCAGTATGACATCATCGTCGCCATGACGACCATTATGACATCATCGTCGCCATGACGACCATTATGACATCATCGTCGCCATGACGACCATTATGACATCATCGTCGCCATGACGACCATTATGACATCACCATCGCCATGTCGACCATTATGACATCACCAAAGCCATGACAACCATATTGACATCATCGTCGCCATGACGACCATTATGACATCATCGTCGCCATGACGACCATTATGACATCACCAAAGCCATGACCACCATACTGACATCATCGTCGCCATGACGACCATTCTGACATCACCATTGCCATGACGACCATTATGACATCACCGTCGCCATGACAACCATTATGACATCACCAAAGCCATGACCACCATACTGACATCATCGTCGCCATGACGACCATTATGACATCATCGTCGCTATGACGACCATTATGACATCATCGTCGCCATGACGACCATTATGACATCACCAAAGCCATGACCACCATACTGACATCATCGTCGGCTTGACGACCATTATGACATCACCGTCGCCATGACGACCATTATGACATCATCGTCGCCATGACGACCATTATGACATCACCGTCGCCATGACGACCATTATGACATCACCAAAGCCATGACAACCATATTGACATCATCGTCGCCATGACGACCATTATGACATCATCGTCGCCATGACGACCATTATGTCAACACCATCGCCATGACGACCATTATGGCATCATCGTCGGCATGACGACCATTATGACATCACCGTCGCCATGACGACCATTATGACATCACCAAAGCCATGACAACCATATTGACATCATCGTCGCCATTACGACCAATATGACAACATCGTCGCCATGACGACCATTATGACATCACCAACGCCATGGCCACCATACTGACATCATCGTCGCCATGACAACCATTCTGACATCACCATTGCCATGACGACCATTATGACATCACCGTCGCCATGACGACCATTATGACATCACCAAAGCCATGACCACCATACTGACATCATCGTCGCCATGACGACCATTATGACATCATCGTCGCCATGACGACCATTATGGCAACACCGTCGCCATGACGACCAGTATGACATCATCGTCGCCATGACGACCAGTATGACATCATCGTCGCCGTGACGACCATTATGACATCACCGTCGCCGTGACGACCATTATGACATCATCGTCGCCGTGACGACCATTATGACATCATCGTCGCCATGACGACCATTATGACATCACCGTCGCCATGACGACCATTATGACATCAACAAAGCCATGACAACCATATTGACATCATCGTCGCCATGACGACCATTATGACATCATCGTCGCCATGATGACCATTATGACATCACCATTGCCATGACGACCATTATGACATCACCAAAGCCATGACCACCATACTGACATCATCGTCTCCATGACGACCATTATGACATCATCGTCGCCATGACGACCATTATGGCAACACCGTCGCCATGATGACCAGTATGACATCATCGTCGCCATGACGACCATTATGACATCATCGAAGCCATGACGACAATTATGACGTCATCGTCGCCATGACGACCATTATGACATCACCGTCGCCGTGACGACCATTATGACGTCACCGTCGCCATGACGACCATTATGACATCATCGTCGCCATGACGACCATATGACATCATCGTCGCCATGACGACCATTATGGCAACACCGTCGCCATGACGACCAGTATGACATCATCGTCGCCATGACGACCATTATGACATCACCGTCGCGGTGACGACCATTATGACATCACCGTCGCGGTGACGACCATTATGACATCATCGTCGCCGTGACGACCATTATGACATCATCGTCGCCATGACGACCATTATGACATCACCGTCGCCATGACGAACATTATGACATCACCAAAGCCATTACAACCATATTGACATCATCGTCGCCATGACGACCATTATGACATCATCGTCGCCATGACAACCATTATGACATCACCAAAGCCATGACCACCATACTGACATCATCGTCGCCATGACGACCATTCTGACATCACCATTGCCATGACGACCATTCTGACATCACCATTGCCATGACGACCATTATGACATCACCGTCGCCATGACGACCATTAAGACATCACCAAAGCCATGACGACCATACTGACACCATCGTCGCCATAACGACCATTATGATATCATCGTCGCCATGACGACCATTATGGCAACACCGTCGCCATGACGACCATTATGACATCATCGTCGGCATGACGACCATTATGACATCATCGTCGCCATGACGACTATTATGACATCACCGTCGCCATGACGACCATTATGACATCATCGTCGCCATGACGACCATTATGACGTCATCGTCGCCATGACGACCATTATGACGTCATCGTCGCCATGACGACCATTATGACATCATCTTCGCCATGACGACCATTATGACATCATCTTCGGCATGACGACCATTATGACATCACCGTCGCCATGACGATCATTATGACATCATCGTCGCCATGACGACCATTATGGCAACACCGTCGCCATGACGACCAGTATGACATCATCGTAGCCATGACTACCATTATGACATCATCGTCGCCATGACGACCATTATGACGTCATCGTTGCCATGACGACCATTATGACATCATCGTCACCATGACGACCAATATGACGTCATCGTCGCCATGACGACCATTATGGCAACACCGTCGCCATGACGACCAGTATGACATCATCGTCGCCATGACGACAATTATGACATCACCGTCGCCGTGACGACCATTATGACATCATCGTCGCCATGACGACCATTATGACATCACCGTCGCCTTGACGACCATTATGACATCACCAAAGCCATGACAACCATATTGACATCATCGTCGCCATGACGACCATTATGACATCATCGTCGCCATGACGACCATTATGACATCACCAAAGCCATGACCACCATACTGACATCACCGTCGCCATGACGACCATTCTGACATCACCATTGCCATGACAACCATTATGACATCACCGTCGCCATGACGACCATTATGACATCACCAAAGCCATGACCACCATACTGACATCATCGTCGCCATGACGACCATTATGACATCATCGTCGGCATGACGACCATTATGACATCATCGTCGCAATGATGACCATTATGGCAATACCGTCGCCATGACGACCAGTATGACATCATCGTCGCCATGACGACCATTATGACATCATCGTCGCCATGACGACCATTATGACATCATCGTCGCCATGACGACCATTATGACATCACCAAAGCCATGACCACCATACTGACATCATCGTCGCCATGACGACCATTCTGACATCACCATTGCCATGACGACCATTATGACATCACCAATCCATGACCACCATACTTACATCATCGTCGCCATGACGACCATTATGACATCATCGTCGCCATGACGACCATTATGACATGATCGTCGCCATGACGACCATTATGGCAACACCGTCGCCATGACGACCATTATGACATCATCGTCGGCAAGACGACCATTATGACATCATCGTCGCCATGACGACTATTATGACATCACCGTCGCCATGACGACCATTATGACATCATCGTCGGCAAGACGACCATTATGACATCATCGTCGCCATGACGACCATTATGACATCATCTTCGCCATGACGACCATTATGACATCATTCGTCGGTATGACGACCATTATGACATCATCGTCGCCATGACGACCATTATGACATCATCGTCGCCATGACGACCATTATGGCAACACCGTCGCCATGACGACCATTATGGCAACACCGTCGCCATGACGACCAGTATGACATCATCGTCGCCATGACGACCATTATGACATCATCGTCGCCATGACGACCATTATGACGTCATCGTCGCCATGACGACCATAATTACATCATCGTCGCCGTGACGACCATTATGACGTCATCGTCGCCATGACGACCATTATGACATCATCGTCGCCATGACGACCATATGACATCATCGTCGCCATGACGACCATTATGGCAACACCGTCGCCATGACGACCAGTATGACATCATCGTCGCCATGACGACCATTATGACATCACCGTCGCGGTGACGACCATTATGACATCATCGTCGCCGTGAGGACCATCATGACATCATCGTCGCCATGACGACCATTATGACATCACCGTCGCCATGACGACCATTATGACATCACAAAAGGCCATTACAACAATATTGACATCATCGTCGCGATGACGACCATTATGACATCATCGTCGCCATGACGACCATTATGACATCACCAAAGCCATGACCACCATTCTGACATCATCGTCGCCATGACGACCATTCTGACATCACCATTGCCATGACGACCATTATGACATCACCGTCGCCATGACGACCATTATGACATCACCAAAGCCATGACCACCATACTGACATCATCATATCATCGTCGCCATGACGACCATTATGATATCATCGTCGCCATGACGACCATTATGACATCATCGTCGGCCATGACGACCATTATGACATCATCTTCGCCATGACGACCATTATGACATCATCTTCGCCATGACGACCATTATGACATCATCGTCGGCATGACGACCATTATGACATCACCGTCGCCATGACGATCATTATGACATCATCGTCGCCATGACGACCATTATGGCAACACCGTCGCCATGACGACCAGTATGACATCATCGTCGCCATGACTACCATTATGGCAACATCGTCGCCATGACGACCAGTATGACATCTTGGTCGCCATGACGACCATTATGACATCATCGTCGCCATGACGACCATTATGGCAACACCGTCGCCATGACGACCAGTATGACATCATCGTCGCCATGACGACCATTATGACATCACCGTCGCCGTGACGACCATTATGACATCATCGTCGCCATGACGACCATTATGACATCATCGTCACCATGACGACCATTATGACAATCACCATCGCCATGTCGACCATTATGACATCACCAAAGCCATGACAACCATATTGACATCATCGTCGCCATGACGACCATTATGACATCATCGTCGCCATGACGACCATTATGACATCACCAAAGCCATGACCACCATACTGACATCATCGTCGCCATGACGACCATTATGACATCATCGTCGCTATGACGACCATTATGACATCATCGTCGCCATGACGACCATTATGACATCACCAAAGCCATGACCACCATACTGACATCATCGTCGGCTTGACGACCATTATGACATCACCGTCGCCATGACGACCATTATGACATCATCGTCGCCATGACGACCATTATGGCAACACCGTCGCCATGACGACCAGTATGACATCATCGTCGCCATGACGACCATTATGACATCATCGTCGCCATGACGACCATTATGACATTATCGTCGCCATGACGACCATTATGGCAACACCGTCGCCATGACGACCAGTATGACATCATCGTCGCCATGGCGACCATTATGACATCACCGTCGCCGTGACGACCATTATGACATCATCGTCGCCATGACGACCATTATGACATCACCGTCGCCATGACGAACATTATGACATCACCAAAGCCATTACAACCATATTGACATCATCGTCGCCATGACGACCATTATGACATCATCGTCGCCATGACGACCATTATGACATCACCATTGCCATGACGACCATTATGACATCACCGTCGCCATGACGACCATTAAGACATCACCAAAGCCATGACCACCATACTGACATCATCGTCGCCATGACGACCATTATGATATCATCGTCGCCATGACGACCATTATGGCAACACCGTCGCCATGACGACCATTATGACATCATCGTCGCCATGACGACCATTATGACATCATCGTCGCCATGACGACTATTATGACATCACCGTCGCCATGACGACCATTATGACGTCATCGTCGCCATGACGACCATTATGACGTCATCGTCGCCATGACGACCATTATGACGTCATCGTCGCCATGACGACCATTATGACATCATCTTCGCCATGACGACCATTATGACATCATCGTCGGCATGACGACCATTATGACATCACCGTCGCCATGACGATCATTATGACATCATCGTCGCCATGACGACCATTATGGCAACACCGTCGCCATGACGACCAGTATGACATCATCGTCGCCATGACTACCATTATGACATCATCGTCGCCATGACGACCATTATGACGTCATCGTTGCCATGACGACCATTATGACATCATCGTCGCCATGACGACCAATATGACGTCATCGTCGCCATGACGACCATTATGGCAACACCGTCGCCATGACGACCAGTATGACATCATCGTCGCCATGACGACAATTATGACATCACCGTCGCCGTGACGACCATTATGACATCATCGTCGCCATGACGACCATTATGACATCACCGTCGCCTTGACGACCATTATGACATCACCAAAGCCATGACAACCATATTGACATCATCGTCGCCATGACGACCATTATGACATCATCGTCGCCATGACGACCATTATGACATCACCAAAGCAATGACCACCATACTGACATCACCGTCGCCATGACGACCATTCTGACATCACCATTGCCATGACGACCATTATGACATCACCGTCGCCATGACGACCATTATGACATCACCAAAGCCATGACCACCATACTGACATCATCGTCGCCATGACGACCATTATGACATCATCGTCGGCATGACGACCATGATGACATCATCGTCGTAATGATGACCATTATGGCAATACCGTCGCCATGACGACCAGTATGACATCATCGTCGCCATGATGACCATTATGGCAACACCGTCGCCATGACGACCAGTATGACATCATCGTCGCCATGACGATCATTATGGCAACACCGTCGCCATGACGACCAGTATGACATCATCGTAGCCATGACTACCATTATGACATCATCGTCGCCATGACGACCATTATGACGTCATCGTTGCCATGACGACCATTATGACATCATCGTCACCATGACGACCAATATGACGTCATCGTCGCCATGACGACCATTATGGCAACACCGTCGCCATGACGACCAGTATGACATCATCGTCGCCATGACGACAATTATGACATCACCGTCGCCGTGACGACCATTATGACATCATCGTCGCCATGACGACCATTATGACATCACCGTCGCCTTGACGACCATTATGACATCACCAAAGCCATGACAACCATATTGACATCATCGTCGCCATGACGACCATTATGACATCATCGTCGCCATGACGACCATTCTGACATCACCAAAGCCATGACCACCATACTGACATCACCGTCGCCATGACGACCATTCTGACATCACCATTGCCATGACGACCATTATGACATCACCGTCGCCATGACGACCATTATGACATCACCAAAGCCATGACCACCATACTGACATCATCGTCGCCATGACGACCATTATGACATCATCGTCGGCATGACGACCATTATGACATCATCGTCGCCATGATGACCATTATGGCAATACCGTCGCCATGACGACCAGTATGACATCATCGTCGCCATGACGACCATTATGACATCATCGTCGCCATGACGACCATTATGACATCATCGTCGCCATGACGACCATTATGACATCACCAAAGCCATGACCACCATACTGACATCATCGTCGCCATGACGACCATTCTGACATCACCATTGCCATGACGACCATTATGACATCACCAATCCATGACCACCATACTGACATCATCGTCGCCATGACGACCATTATGACATCATCGTCGCCATGACGACCATTATGACATGATCGTCGCCATGACGACCATTATGGCAACACCGTCGCCATGACGACCATTATGACATCATCGTCGGCAAGACGACCATTATGACATCATCGTCGCCATGACGACTATTATGACATCACCGTCGCCATGACGACCATTATGACATCATCGTCGGCAAGACGACCATTATGACATCATCGTCGCCATGACGACCATTATGACATCATCTTCGCCATGACGACCATTATGACATCATCGTCGGTATGACGACCATTATGACATCATCGTCGCCATGACGACCATTATGACATCATCGTCGCCATGACGACCATTATGGCAACACCGTCGCCATGACGACCAGTATGACATCATCGTCGCCATGACGACCATTATGACATCATCGTCGCCATGACGACCATTATGACGTCATCGTCGCCATGACGACCATTATTACATCATCGTCGCCGTGACGACCATTATGACGTCATCGTCGCCATGACGACCATTATGACATCATCGTCGCCATGACGACCATATGACATCATCGTCGCCATGACGACCATTATGGCAACACCGTCGCCATGACGACCAGTATGACATCATCGTCGCCATGACGACCATTATGACATCACCGTCGCGGTGACGACCGTTATGACATCATCGTCGCCGTGACGACCATCATGACATCATCGTCGCCATGACGACCATTATGACATCACCGTCGCCATGACGACCATTATGACATCACCAAAGCCATTACAACAATATTGACATCATCGTCGCGATGACGACCATTATGACATCATCGTCGCCATGACGACCATTATGACATCACCAAAGCCATGACCACCATTCTGACATCATCGTCGCCATGACGACCATTCTGACATCACCATTGCCATGACGACCATTATGACATCACCGTCGCCATGACGACCATTATGACATCACCAAAGCCATGACCACCATACTGACATCATCGTCGCCATGACGACCATTATGATATCATCGTCGCCATGACGACCATTATGACATCATCGTCGGCATGACGACCATTATGACATCATCTTCGCCATGACGACCATTATGACATCATCTTCGCCATGACGACCATTATGACATCATCGTCAGCATGACGACCATTATGACATCACCGTCGCCATGACGATCATTATGACATCATCGTCGCCATGACGACCATTATGGCAACACCGTCGCCATGACGAACAGTATGACATCATCGTCGCCATGACTACCATTATGGCAACATCGTCGCCATGACGACCAGTATGACATCTTCGTCGCCATGACGACCATTATGACATCATCGTCGCCATGACGACCATTATGGCAACACCGTCGCCATGACGACCAGTATGACATCATCGTCGCCATGACGACCATTATGACATCACCGTCGCCGTGACGACCATTATGACATCATCGTCGCCATGACGACCATTATGACATCATCGTCGCCATGACGACCATTATGACATCACCATCGCCATGTCGACCATTATGACATCACCAAAGCCATGACAACCATATTGACATCATCGTCGACATGACGACCATCATGACATCATCGTCGCCATGACGACCATTATGACATCACCAAAGCCATGACCACCATACTGACATCATCGTCGCCATGACGACCATTATGACATCATCGTCGCTATGACGACCATTATGACATCATCGTCGCCATGACGACCATTATGACATCACCAAAGCCATGACCACCATACTGACATCATCGTCGGCTTGACGACCATTATGACATCACCGTCGCCATGACGACCATTATGACATCATCGTCGCCATGACGACCATTATGGCAACACCGTCGCCATGACGACCAGTATGACATCATCGTCGCCATGACGACCATTATGACATCATCGTCGCCATGACGACCATTATGACATTATCGTCGCCATGACGACCATTATGGCAACACCGTCGCCATGACGACCAGTATGACATCATCGTCGCCATGGCGACCATTATGACATCACCGTCGCCGTGACGACCATTATGACATCATCGTCGCCATGACGACCATTATGACATCACCGTCGCCATGACGAACATTATGACATCACCAAAGCCATTACAACCATATTGACATCATCGTCGCCATGACGACCATTATGACATCATCGTCGCCATGACGACCATTATGACATCACCGTTGCCATGACGACCATTATGACATCACCGTCGCCATGACGACCATTAAGACATCACCAAAGCCATGACCACCATACTGACATCATCGTCGCCATGACGACCATTATGATATCATCGTCGCCATGACGACCATTATGGCAACACCGTCGCCATGACGACCATTATGACATCATCGTCGGCATGACGACCATTATGACATCATCGTCGCCATGACGACTATTATGACATCACCGTCGCCATGACGACCATTATGACGTCATCGTCGCCATGACGACCATTATGACGTCATCGTCGCCATGACGACCATTATGACGTCATCGTCGCCATGACGACCATTATGACATCATCTTCGCCATGACGACCATTATGACATCATCGTCGCCATGACGACCATTATTACATCATCGGCGCCGTGACGACCATTATGACGTCATCGTCGCCATGACGACCATTATGACATCATCGTCGCCATGACGACCATATGACATCATCGTCGCCATGACGACCATTATGGCAACACCGTCGCCATGACGACCAGTATGACATCATCGTCGCCATGACGACCATTATGACATCACCGTCGCGGTGACGACCATTATGACATCATCGTCGCCGTGACGACCATCATGACATCATCGTCGCCATGACGACCATTATGACATCACCGTCGCCATGACGACCATTATGACATCACCAAAGCCATTACAACAATATTGACATCATCGTCGCGATGACGACCATTATGACATCATCGTCGCCATGACGACCATTATGACATCACCAAAGCCATGACCACCATTCTGACATCATCGTCGCCATGACGACCATTCTGACATCACCATTGCCATGACGACCATTATGACATCACCGTCGCCATGACGACCATTATGACATCACCAAAGCCATGACCACCATACTGACATCATCGTCGCCATGACGACCATTATGATATCATCGTCGCCATGACGACCATTATGACATCATCGTCGGCATGACGACCATTATGACATCATCTTCGCCATGACGACCATTATGACATCATCTTCGCCATGACGACCATTATGACATCATCGTCGGCACGACGACCATTATGACATCACCGTCGCCATGACGATCATTATGACATCATCGTCGCCATGACGACCATTATGGCAACACCGTCGCCATGACGACCAGTATGACATCATCGTCGCCATGACTACCATTATGGCAACATCGTCGCCATGACGACCAGTATGACATCTTCGTCGCCATGACGACCATTATGACATCATCGTCGCCATGACGACCATTATGGCAACACCGTCGCCATGACGACCAGTATGACATCATCGTCGCCATGACGACCATTATGACATCACCGTCGCCGTGACGACCATTATGACATCATCGTCGCCATGACGACCATTATGACATCATCGTCGCCATGACGACCATTATGACATCACCATCGCCATGTCGACCATTATGACATCACCAAAGCCATGACAACCATATTGACATCATCGTCGCCATGACGACCATTATGACATCATCGTCGCCATGACGAGGATTATGACATCACCAAAGCCATGACCACCATACTGACATCATCGTCGCCATGACGACCATTATGACATCATCGTCGCTATGACGACCATTATGACATCATCGTCGCCATGACGACCATTATGACATCACCAAAGCCATGACCACCATACTGACATCATCGTCGGCTTGACGACCATTATGACATCACCGTCGCCATGACGACCATTATGACATCATCGTCGCCATGACGACCATTATGGCAACACCGTCGCCATGACGACCAGTATGACATCATCGTCGCCATGACGACCATTATGACATCATCGTCGCCATGACGACCATTATGACATTATCGTCGCCATGACGACCATTATGGCAACACCGTCGCCATGACGACCAGTATGACATCATCGTCGCCATGACGACCATATGACATCATCGTCGCCATGACGACCATTATGGCAACACCGTCGCCATGACGACCAGTATGACATCATCGTCGCCATGACGACCATTATGACATCATCGTCGCCGTGACGACCATCATGACATCATCGTCGCCATGACGACCATTATGACATCACCAAAGCCATTACAACCATATTGACATCATCGTCGCCATGACGACCATTATGACATCATCGTCGCCATGACGACCATTATGACATCACCAAAGCCATGACCACCATACTGACATCATCGTCGCCATGACGACCATTATGATATCATCGTCGCCATGACGACCATTATGGCAACACCGTCGCCATGACGACCATTATGACATCATCGTCGGCATGACGGCCATTATGACATCATCGTCGCCATGAAGACTATTATGACATCACCGTCGCCATGACGACCATTATGACATCATCTTCGCCATGACGACCATTATGACATCATCGTCGGCATGACGACCATTATGACATCACCGTCGCCATGACGATCATTATGACATCATCATCGCCATGACGACCATTATGGCAACACCGTCGCCATGACGACCAGTATGACATCATCGTCGCCATGACTACCATTATGGCAACACCGCCGCCATGACGACCAGTATGACATCATCGTCGCCATGACTACCATTATGACATCATCGTCGCCATGACGACCATTATGGCAACACCGTCGCCATGACGACCAGTATGACATCATCATCGCCATGACGACAATTATGACATCACCGTCGCCGTGACGACCATTATGACATCATCGTCGCCATGACAACCATTATGACATCACCGTCGCCATGACGACCATTATGACATCACCAAAGCCATGACAACCATATTGACATCATCGTCGCCATGACGACCATTATGACATCATCGTCGCCATGACGACCATTATGACATCACCAAAGCCATGACCACCATACTGACATCATCGTCGCCATGACGACCATTCTGACATCACCATTGCCATGACGACCATTATGACATCAACGTCGCCATGACGACCATTATGACATCACCAAAGCCATGACCACCATACTGACATCATCGTCGGCTTGACGACCATTATGACATCACCGTCGCCATGACGACCATTATGACATCATCGTCGCCATGACGACCATTATGGCAACACCGTCGCCATGACGACCAGTATGACATCATCGTCGCCATGACGACCATTATGACATCATCGTCGCCATGACGACCATTATGACATTATCGTCGCCATGACGACCATTATGGCAACACCGTCGCCATGACGACCAGTATGACATCATCGTCGCCATGGCGACCATTATGACATCACCGTCGCCGTGACGACCATTATGACATCATCGTCGCCATGACGACCATTATGACATCACCGTCGCCATGACGAACATTATGACATCACCAAAGCCATTACAACCATATTGACATCATCGTCGCCATGACGACCATTATGACATCATCGTCGCCATGACGACCATTATGACATCACCGTTGCCATGACGACCATTATGACATCACCGTCGCCATGACGACCATTAAGACATCACCAAAGCCATGACCACCATACTGACATCATCGTCGCCATGACGACCATTATGATATCATCGTCGCCATGACGACCATTATGTCAACACCGTCGCCATGACGACCATTATGACATCATTGTCGGCATGACGACCATTATGACATCATCGTCGCCATGACGACTATTATGACATCACCGTCGCCATGACGACCATTATGACGTCATCGTCGCCATGACGACCATTATGACGTCATCGTCGCCATGACGACCATTATGACGTCATTGTCGCCATGACGACCATTATGACATCATCTTCGCCATGACGACCATTATGACATCATCGTCGCCATGACGACCATTATTACATCATCGTCGCCGTGACGACCATTATGACGTCATCGTCGCCATGACGACCATTATGACATCATCGTCGCCATGACGACCATATGACATCATCGTCGCCATGACGACCATTATGGCAACACCGTCGCCATGACGACCAGTATGACATCATCGTCGCCATGACGACCATTATGACATCACCGTCGCGGTGACGACCATTATGACATCATCGTCGCCGTGACGACCATCATGACATCATCGTCGCCATGACGACCATTATGACATCACCGTCGCCATGACGACCATTATGACATCACCAAAGCCATTACAACAATATTGACATCATCGTCGCGATGACGACCATTATGACATCATCGTCGCCATGACGACCATTATGACATCACCAAAGCCATGACCACCATTCTGACATCATCGTCGCCATGACGACCATTCTGACATCACCATTGCCATGACGACCATTATGACATCACCGACGCCATGACGACCATTATGACATCACCAAAGCCATGACCACCATACTGACATCATCGTCGCCATGACGACCATTATGATATCATCGTCGCCATGACGACCATTATGACATCATCGTCGGCATGACGACCATTATGACATCATCTTCGCCATGACGACCATTATGACATCATCTTCGCCATGACGACCATTATGACATCATCGTCGGCACGACGACCATTATGACATCACCGTCGCCATGACGATCATTATGACATCATCGTCGCCATGACGACCATTATGGCAACACCGTCGCCATGACGACCAGTATGACATCATCGTCGCCATGACTACCATTATGGCAACATCGTCGCCATGACGACCAGTATGACATCTTCGTCGCCATGACGACCATTATGACATCATCGTCGCCATGACGACCATTATGGCAACACCGTCGCCATGACGACCAGTATGACATCATCGTCGCCATGACGACCATTTTGACATCACCGTCGCCGTGACGACCATTATGACATCATCGTCGCCATGACGACCATTATGACATCATCGTCGCCATGACGACCATTATGACATCACCATCGCCATGTCGACCATTATGACATCACCAAAGCCATGACAACCATATTGACATCATCGTCGCCATGACGACCATTATGACATCATCGTCGCCATGACGACCATTATGACATCACCAAAGCCATGACCACCATACTGACATCATCGTCGCCATGACGACCATTATGACATCATCGTCGCTATGACGACCATTATGACATCATTGTCGCCATGACGACCATTATGACATCACCAAAGCCATGACCACCATACTGACATCATCGTCGGCTTGACGACCATTATGACATCACCGTCGCCATGACGACCATTATGACATCATCGTCGCCATGACGACCATTATGGCAACACCGTCGCCATGACGACCAGTATGACATCATCGTCGCCATGACGACCATTATGACATCATCGTCGCCATGACGACCATTATGACATTATCGTCGCCATGACGACCATTATGGCAACACCGTCGCCATGACGACCAGTATGACATCATCGTCGCCATGGCGACCATTATGACATCACCGTCGCCGTGACGACCATTATGACATCATCGTCGCCATGACGACCATTATGACATCACCGTCGCCATGACGAACATTATGACATCACCAAAGCCATTACAACCATATTGACATCATCGTCGCCATGACGACCATTATGACATCATCGTCGCCATGACGACCATTATGACATCACCATTGCCATGACGACCATTATGACATCACCGTCGCCATGACGACCATTAAGACATCACCAAAGCAATGACCACCATACTGACATCATCGTCGCCATGACGACCATTATGATATCATCGTCGCCATGACGACCATTATGGCAACACCGTCGCCATGACGACCATTATGACATCATCGTCGGCATGACGACCATTATGACATCATCGTCGCCATGACGACTATTATGACATCACCGTCGCCATGACGACCATTATGACGTCATCGTCGCCATGAGGACCATTATGACGTCATCGTCGCCATGACGACCATTATGACGTCATCGTCGCCATGACGACCATTATGACATCATCTTCGCCATGACGACCATTATGACATCATCGTCGGCATGACGACCATTATGACATCACCGTCGCCATGACGATCATTATGACATCATCGTCGCCATGACGACCATTATGGCAACACCGTCGCCATGACGACCAGTATGACATCATCGTCGCCATGACTACCATTATGACATCATCGTCGCCATGACGACCATTATGACGTCATCGTTGCCATGACGACCATTATGACATCATCGTCGCCATGACGACCAATATGACGTCATCGTCGCCATGACGACCATTATGGCAACACCGTCGCCATGACGACCAGTATGACATCATCGTCGCCATGACGACAATTATGACATCACCGTCGCCGTGACGAACATTATGACATCATCGTCGCCATGACGACCATTATGACATCACCGTCGCCTTGACGACCATTATGACATCACCAAAGCCATGACAACCATATTGACATCATCGTCGCCATAACGACCATTATGACATCATCGTCGCCATGACGACCATTATGACATCACCAAAGCCATGACCACCATACTGACATCACCGTCGCCATGACGACCATTCTGACATCACCATTGCCATGACGACCATTATGACATCACCGTCGCCATGACGACCATTATGACATCACCAAAGCCATGACCACCATACTGACATCATCGTCGCCATGACGACCATTATGACATCATCGTCGCCATGATGACCATTATGACATCATCGTCGCCATGACGACCATTATGACATCACCAAAGCCATGACCACCATACTGACATCATCGTCGCCATGACGACCATTCTGACATCACCATTGCCATGACGACCATTATGACATCATCTTCGCCATGACGACCATTATGACATCATCATCGGTATGACGACCATTATGACATCATCGTCGCCATGACGACCATTATGACATCATCGTCGCCATGACGACCATTATGGCAACACCGTCGCCATGACGACCAGTATGACATCATCGTCGCCATGACGACCATTATGACATCATCGTCGCCATGACGACCATTATGACGTCATCGTCACCATGATGACCATTATGACATCATCGTCGCCGTGACGACCATTATGACGTCATCGTCGCCATGACGACCATTATGACATCATCGTCGCCATGACGACCATATGACATCATCGTCGCCATGACGACCATTATGGCAACACCGTCGCCATGACGACCAGTATGACATCATCGTCGCCATGACGACCATTATGACATCATCGTCGCCGTGACGACCATCATGACATCATCGTCGCCATGACGACCATTATGACATCACCAAAGCCATTACAACCATATTGACATCATCGTCGCCATGACGACCATTATGACATCATCGTCGCCATGACGACCATTATGACATCACCAAAGCCATGACCACCATACTGACATCATCGTCGCCATGACGACCATTATGATATCATCGTCGCCATGACGACCATTATGGCAACACGGTCGCCATGACGACCATTATGACATCATCGTCGGCATGACGGCCATTATGACATCATCGTCGCCATGAAGACTATTATGACATCACCGTCGCCATGACGACCATTATGACATCATCTTCGCCATGACGACCATTATGACATCATCGTCGGCATGACGACCATTATGACATCACCGTCGCCATGACGATCATTATGACATCATCATCGCCATGACGACCATTATGGCAACACCGTCGCCATGACGACCAGTATGACATCATCGTCGCCATGACTACCATTATGGCAACACCGCCGCCATGACGACCAGTATGACATCATCGTCGCCATGACTACCATTATGACATCATCGTCGCCATGACGACCATTATGGCAACACCGTCGCCATGACGACCAGTATGACATCATCATCGCCATGACGACAATTATGACATCACCGTCGCCGTGACGACCATTATGACATCATCGTCGCCATGACAACCATTATGACATCACCGTCGCCATGACGACCATTATGACATCACCAAAGCCATGACAACCATATTGACATCATCGTCGCCATGACGACCATTATGACATCATCGTCGCCATGACGACCATTATGACATCACCAAAGCCATGACCACCATACTGACATCATCGTCGCCATGACGACCATTCTGACATCACCATTGCCATGACGACCATTATGACATCAACGTCGCCATGACGACCATTATGACATCACCAAAGCCATGACCACCATACTGACATCATCGTCGCCATGACGACCATTATGACATCATCGTCGCCATGACGACCATTATGACATCATCGTCGACATGACGACCATTATGGCAACACCGTCGCCATGACGACCATTATGACATCATTGTCGGCATGACGACCATTATGACATCATCGTCGCCATGACGACCATTATGGCAATACCGTCGCCATGACGACCAGTATGACATCATCGTCGCCATGACGACCATTATGACATCATCGTCGCCATGACGACCATTATGACATCATCGTCGCCATGACGACCATTATGACATCATCGTCGCCATGACGACCATTATGGTAACACCGTCGCCATGACGACCAGTATGACATCATCGTCGCCATGACGACCATTATGACATCACCGTCGCCATGACGACCATTATGACATCACCGTCGCCGTGACGACCATTATGACATCATCGTCGCCATGACGACCATTATGACATCACCGTCGCCATGACGACCTTTATGACATCACCAAAGCCATGACAACCATATTGACATCATCGTCGCCAAAACGACCATTATGACATCATAGTCGCCATGACGACCATTATGACATCAATAAAGCCATGACCACCACACTGACATCATCGTCGCCATGACGACCATTCTGACATCACCATTGCCATGACGACCATTATGACATCACCGTCGCCATGACGACCATTATGACATCACCAAAGCCATGACCACCATACTGACATCATCGTCGCCATGACGACCATTATGACATCATCGTCGGCATGACGACCATTATGACATCATCGTCGCCATGACGACTATTATGACATCACCGTCGCAATGACGACCATTATGACATCACCGTCGCCATGACGACCATTATGACATCATCGTCGCCATGACGACCATTCTGACATCACCATTGCCATGACGAACATTATGACATCATCGTCGCCATGACGACCATTATGACATCACCGTCGCCATGACGACCAGTATGACATAATCGTCGCCATGACGACCATTCTGACATCACCATTGCCATGACGACCATTTTGACATCACCGTCGCCATGACGACCATTATGACATCACCAAAGCCATGACCACCATACTGACATCATCGTCGCCATGACGACCATTATGACGTCATCGTCGCCATGACGACCATTATGACATCATCGTTGCCATGACGACCATTATGACATCACCTAAGCCATGACCACCATACTGACATCATCGTCGGCATGACGACCATTATGACATCACCATCGCCATGACGACCATTATGACATCATCATCGCCATGACGACCATTATGGCAACACCGTCGCCATGACGACCAGTATGGCAACACCGTCGCCATGACGACCAGTATGACATCATCGTCGCCATGACGACCATTATGACATCATCGTCGCCATGACGACCATTATGACGTCATCGTCGCCATGACGACCATTATTACATCATCGTCGCCGTGACGACCATTATGACGTCATCGTCGCCATGACGACCATTATGACATCATCGTCGCCATGACGACCATATGACATCATCGTCGCCATGACGACCATTATGGCAACACCGTCGCCATGACGACCAGTATGACATCATCGTCGCCATGACGACCATTATGACATCACCGTCGCGGTGACGACCGTTATGACATCATCGTCGCCGTGACGACCATCATGACATCATCGTCGCCATGACGACCATTATGACATCACCGTCGCCATGACGACCATTATGACATCACCAAAGCCATTACAACAATATTGACATCATCGTCGCCATGACGACCATTATGAGATCATCGTCGCCATGACGACCATTATGACATCACCAAAGCCATGACCACCATTCTGACATCATCGTCGCCATGATGACCATTCTGACATCACCATTGCCATGACGACCATTATGACATCACCGTCGCCATGACGACCATTATGACATCACCAAAGCCATGACCACCATACTGACATCATCGTCGCCATGACGACCATTATGATATCATCGTCGCCATGACGACCATTATGACATCATCGTCGGCATGACGACCATTATGACATCATCTTCGCCATGACGAACATTATGACATCATCTTCGCCATGACGACCATTATGACATCATCGTCGGCATGACGACCATTATGACATCACCGTCGCCATGACGACCAGTATGACATCATCGTCGCCATGACTACCATTATGGCAACATCGTCGCCATGACGACCAGTATGACATCTTCGTCGCCATGACGACCATTATGACATCATCGTCGCCATGACGACCATTATGGCAACACCGTCGCCATGACGACCAGTATGACATCATCGTCGCCATGACGACCATTATGACATCACCGTCGCCGTGACGACCATTATGACATCATCGTCGCCATGACGACCATTATGACATCATCGTCGCCATGACGACCATTATGACATCACCATCGCCATGTCGACCATTATGACATCACCAAAGCCATGACAACCATATTGACATCATCGTCGCCATGACGACCATTATGACATCATCGTCGCCATGACGACCATTATGACATCACCAAAGCCATGACCACCATACTGACATCATCGTCGCCATGACGACCATTATGACATCATCGTCGCTATGACGACCATTATGACATCATCGTCGCCATGACGACCATTATGACATCACCAAAGCCATGACCACCATACTGACATCATCGTCGGCTTGACGACCATTATGACATCACCGTCGCCATGACGACCATTATGACATCATCGTCGCCATGACGACCATTATGGCAACACCGTCGCCATGACGACCAGTATGACATCATCGTCGCCATGACGACCATTATGACATCATCGTCGCCATGACGACCATTATGACATTATCGTCGCCATGACGACCATTATGGCAACACCGTCGCCATGACGACCAGTATGACATCATCGTCGCCATGGCGACCATTATGACATCACCGTCGCCGTGACGACCATTATGACATCATCGTCGCCATGACGACCATTATGACATCACCGTCGCCATGACGAACATTATGACATCACCAAAGCCATTACAACCATATTGACATCATCGTCGCCATGACGACCATTATGACATCATCGTCGCCATGACGACCATTATGACATCACCATTGCCATGACGACCATTATGACATCACCGTCGCCATGACGACCATTAAGACATCACCAAAGCCATGACCACCATACTGACATCATCGTCGCCATGACGACCATTATGATATCATCGTCGCCATGACGACCATTATGGCAACACCGTCGCCATGATGACCATTATGACATCATCGTCGGCATGACGACCATTATGACATCATCGTCGCCATGACGACTATTATGACATCACCGTCGCCATGACGACCATTATGACGTCATCGTCGCCATGACGACCATTATGACGTCATCGTCGCCATGACGACCATTATGACGTCATCGTCGCCATGACGACCATTATGACATCATCTTCGCCATGACGACCATTATGACATCATCGTCGCCATGACGACCATTATTACATCATCGTCGCCGTGACGACCATTATGACGTCATCGTCGCCATGACGACCATTATGACATCATCGTCGCCATGACGACCATATGACATCATCGTCGCCATGACGACCATTATGGCAACACCGTCGCCATGACGACCAGTATGACATCATCGTCGCCATGACGACCATTATGACATCACCGTCGCGGTGACGACCATTATGACATCATCGTCGCCGTGACGACCATCATGACATCATCGTCGCCATGACGACCATTATGACATCACTGTCGCCATGACGACCATTATGACATCACCAAAGCCATTACAACAATATTGACATCATCGTCGCGATGACGACCATTATGACATCATCGTCGCCATGACGACCATTATGACATCACCAAAGCCATGACCACCATTCTGACATCATCGTCGCCATGACGACCATTCTGACATCACCATTGCCATGACGACCATTATGACATCACCGTCGCCATGACGACCATTATGACATCACCAAAGCCATGACCACCATACTGACATCATCGTCGCCATGACGACCATTATGATATCATCGTCGCCATGACGACCATTATGACATCATCGTCGGCATGACGACCATTATGACATCATCTTCGCCATGACGACCATTATGACATCATCTTCGCCATGACGACCATTATGACATCATCGTCGGCATGACGACCATTATGACATCACCGTCGCCATGACGATCATTATGACATCATCGTCGCCATGACGACCATTATGGCAACACCGTCGCCATGACGACCAGTATGACATCATCGTCGCCATGACTACCATTATGGCAACATCGTCGCCATGACGACCAGTATGACATCTTCGTCGCCATGACGACCATTATGACATCATCGTCGCCATGACGACCATTATGGCAACACCGTCGCCATGACGACCAGTATGACATCATCGTCGCCATGACGACCATTATGACATCACCGTCGCCGTGACGACCATTATGACATCATCGTCGCCATGACGACCATTATGACATCATCGTCGCCATGACGACCATTATGACATCACCATCGCCATGTCGACCATTATGACATCACCAAAGCCATGACAACCATATTGACATCATCGTCGCCATGACGACCATTATGACATCATCGTCGCCATGACGACCATTATGACATCACCAAAGCCATGACCACCATACTGACATCATCGTCGCCATGACGACCATTATGACATCATCGTCGCTATGACGACCATTATGACATCATCGTCGCCATGACGACCATTATGACATCACCAAAGCCATGACCACCATACTGACATCATCGTCGGCTTGACGACCATTATGACATCACTGTCGCCATGACGACCATTATGACATCACCATTGCCATGACGACCATTATGACATCAACGTCGCCATGACGACCATTATGACATCACCAAAGCCATGACCACCATACTGACATCATCGTCGCCATGACGACCATTATGACATCATCGTCGCCATGACGACCATTATGACATCATCGTCGACATGACGACCATTATGGCAACACCGTCGCCATGACGACCATTATGACATCATTGTCGGCATGACGACCATTATGACATCATCGTCGCCATGACGACCATTATGGCAATACCGTCGCCATGACGACCAGTATGACATCATCGTCGCCATGACGACCATTATGACATCATCGTCGCCATGACGACCATTATGACGTCATCGTCGCCATGACGACCATTATGACATCATCGTCGCCATGACGACTATTATGACATCATCGTCGCCATGACGACCATTATGGTAACACCGTCGCCATGACGACCAGTATGACATCATCGTCGCCATGACGACCATTATGACATCACCGTCGCCATGACGACCATTATGACATCACCGTCGCCGTGACGACCATTATGACATCATCGTCGCCATGACGACCATTATGACATCACCGTCGCCATGACGACCTTTATGACATCACCAAAGCCATGACAACCATATTGACATCATCGTCGCCAAAACGACCATTATGACATCATAGTCGCCATGACGACCATTATGACATCAATAAAGCCATGACCACCACACTGACATCATCGTCGCCATGACGACCATTCTGACATCACCATTGCCATGACGACCATTATGACATCACCGTCGCCATGACGACCATTATGACATCACCAAAGCCATGACCACCATACTGACATCATCGTCGCCATGACGACCATTATGACATCATCGTCGGCATGACGACCATTATGACATCATCGTCGCCATGATGACTATTATGACATCACCGTCGCAATGACGACCATTATGACATCACCGTCGCCATGACGACCATTATGACATCATCGTCGCCATGACGACCATTCTGACATCACCATTGCCATGACGAACATTATGACATCATCGTCGCCATGACGACCATTATGACATCACCGTCGCCATGACGACCAGTATGACATAATCGTCGCCATGACGACCATTCTGACATCACCATTGCCATGACGACCATTTTGACATCACCGTCGCCATGACGACCATTATGACATCACCAAAGCCATGACCACCATACTGACATCATCGTCGCCATGACGACCATTATGACGTCATCGTCGCCATGACGACCATTATGACATCATCGTTGCCATGACGACCATTATGACATCACCTAAGCCATGACCACCATACTGACATCATCGTCGGCATGACGACCATTATGACATCACCATCGCCATGACGACCATTATGACATCATCATCGCCATGACGACCATTATGGCAACACCGTCGCCATGACGACCAGTATGGCAACACCGTCGCCATGACGACCAGTATGACATCATCGTCGCCATGACGACCATTATTACATCATCGTCGCCGTGACGACCATTATGACGTCATCGTCGCCATGACGACCATTATGACATCATCGTCGCCATGACGACCATATGACATCATCGTCGCCATGACGACCATTATGGCAACACCGTCGCCATGACGACCAGTATGACATCATCGTCGCCATGACGACCATTATGACATCACCGTCGCGGTGACGACCGTTATGACATCATCGTCGCCGTGACGACCATCATGACATCATCGTCGCCATGACGACCATTATGACATCACCGTCGCCATGACGACCATTATGACATCACCAAAGCCATTACAACAATATTGACATCATCGTCGCCATGACGACCATTATGAGATCATCGTCGCCATGACGACCATTATGACATCACCAAAGCCATGACCACCATTCTGACATCATCGTCGCCATGATGACCATTCTGACATCACCATTGCCATGACGACCATTATGACATCACCGTCGCCATGACGACCATTATGACATCACCAAAGCCATGACCACCATACTGACATCATCGTCGCCATGACGACTATTATGATATCATCGTCGCCATGACGACCATTATGACATCATTGTCGGCATGACGACCATTATGACATCATCTTCGCCATGACGACCATTATGACATCATCTTCGCCATGACGACCATTATGACATCATCGTCGGCATGACGACCATTATGACATCACCGTCGCCATGACGATCATTATGACATCATCGTCGCCATGACGACCATTATGGCAACACCGTCGCCATGACGACCAGTATGACATCATCGTCGCCATGACTACCATTATTGCAACATCGTCGCCATGACGACCAGTATGACATCTTCGTCGCCATGACGACCATTATGACATCATCGTCGCCATGACGACCATTATGGCAACACCGTCGCCATGACGACCAGTATGACATCATCGTCGCCATGACGACCATTATGACATCACCGTCGCCGTGACGACCATTATGACATCATCGTCGCCATGACGACCATTATGACATCATCGTCGCCATGACGACCATTATGACATCACCATCGCCATGTCGACCATTATGACATCACCAAAGCCATGACAACCATATTGACATCATCGTCGCCATGACGACCATTATGACATCATCGTCGCCATGACGACCATTATGACATCACCAAAGCCATGACCACCATACTGACATCATCGTCGCCATGACGACCATTATGACATCATCGTCGCTATGACGACCATTATGACATCATCGTCGCCATGACGACCATTATGACATCACCAAAGCCATGACCACCATACTGACATCATCGTCGGCTTGACGACCATTATGACATCACCGTCGCCATGACGACCATTATGACATCATCGTCGCCATGACGACCATTATGGCAACACCGTCGCCATGACGACCAGTATGACATCATCGTCGCCATGACGACCATTATGACATCATCGTCGCCATGACGACCATTATGACATTATCGTCGCCATGACGACCATTATGGCAACACCGTCGCCATGACGACCAGTATGACATCATCGTCGCCATGGCGACCATTATGACATCACCGTCGCCGTGACGACCATTATGACATCATCGTCGCCATGACGACTATTATGACATCACCGTCGCCATGACGACCATTATGACGTCATCGTCGCCATGACGACCATTATGACGTCATCGTCGCCATGACGACCATTATGACGTCATCGTCGCCATGACGACCATTATGACATCATCTTCGCCATGACGACCATTATGACATCATCGTCGCCATGACGACCATTATTACATCATCGTCGCCGTGACGACCATTATGACGTCATCGTCGCCATGACGACCATTATGACATCATCGTCGCCATGACGACCATATGACATCATCGTCGCCATGACGACCATTATGGCAACACCGTCGCCATGACGACCAGTATGACATCATCGTCGCCATGACGACCATTATGACATCACCGTCGCGGTGACGACCATTATGACATCATCGTCGCCGTGACGACCATCATGACATCATCGTCGCCATGACGACCATTATGACATCACTGTCGCCATGACGACCATTATGACATCACCAAAGCCATTACAACAATATTGACATCATCGTCGCGATGACGACCATTATGACATCATCGTCGCCATGACGACCATTATGACATCACCAAAGCCATGACCACCATTCTGACATCATCGTCGCCATGACGACCATTCTGACATCACCATTGCCATGACGACCATTATGACATCACCGTCGCCATGACGACCATTATGACATCACCAAAGCCATGACCACCATACTGACATCATCGTCGCCATGACGACCATTATGATATCATCGTCGCCATGACGACCATTATGACATCATCGTCGGCATGACGACCATTATGACATCATCTTCGCCATGACGACCATTATGACATCATCTTCGCCATGACGACCATTATGACATCATCGTCGGCATGACGACCATTATGACATCACCGTCGCCATGACGATCATTATGACATCATCGTCGCCATGACGACCATTATGGCAACACCGTCGCCATGACGACCAGTATGACATCATCGTCGCCATGACTACCATTATGGCAACATCGTCGCCATGACGACCAGTATGACATCTTCGTCGCCATGACGACCATTATGACATCATCGTCGCCATGACGACCATTATGGCAACACCGTCGCCATGACGACCAGTATGACATCATCGTCGCCATGACGACCATTATGACATCACCGTCGCCGTGACGACCATTATGACATCATCGTCGCCATGACGACCATTATGACATCATCGTCGCCATGACGACCATTATGACATCACCATCGCCATGTCGACCATTATGACATCACCAAAGCCATGACAACCATATTGACATCATCGTCGCCATGACGACCATTATGACATCATCGTCGCCATGACGACCATTATGACATCACCAAAGCCATGACCACCATACTGACATCATCGTCGCCATGACGACCATTATGACATCATCGTCGCTATGACGACCATTATGACATCATCGTCGCCATGACGACCATTATGACATCACCAAAGCCATGACCACCATACTGACATCATCGTCGGCTTGACGACCATTATGACATCACTGTCGCCATGACGACCATTATGACATCACCATTGCCATGACGACCATTATGACATCAACGTCGCCATGACGACCATTATGACATCACCAAAGCCATGACCACCATACTGACATCATCGTCGCCATGACGACCATTATGACATCATCGTCGCCATGACGACCATTATGACATCATCGTCGACATGACGACCATTATGGCAACACCGTCGCCATGACGACCATTATGACATCATTGTCGGCATGACGACCATTATGACATCATCGTCGCCATGACGACCATTATGGCAATACCGTCGCCATGACGACCAGTATGACATCATCGTCGCCATGACGACCATTATGACATCATCGTCGCCATGACGACCATTATGACGTCATCGTCGCCATGACGACCATTATGACATCATCGTCGCCATGACGACTATTATGACATCATCGTCGCCATGACGACCATTATGGTAACACCGTCGCCATGACGACCAGTATGACATCATCGTCGCCATGACGACCATTATGACATCACCGTCGCCATGACGACCATTATGACATCACCGTCGCCGTGACGACCATTATGACATCATCGTCGCCATGACGACCATTATGACATCACCGTCGCCATGACGACCTTTATGACATCACCAAAGCCATGACAACCATATTGACATCATCGTCGCCAAAACGACCATTATGACATCATAGTCGCCATGACGACCATTATGACATCAATAAAGCCATGACCACCACACTGACATCATCGTCGCCATGACGACCATTCTGACATCACCATTGCCATGACGACCATTATGACATCACCGTCGCCATGACGACCATTATGACATCACCAAAGCCATGACCACCATACTGACATCATCGTCGCCATGACGACCATTATGACATCATCGTCGGCATGACGACCATTATGACATCATCGTCGCCATGATGACTATTATGACATCACCGTCGCAATGACGACCATTATGACATCACCGTCGCCATGACGACCATTATGACATCATCGTCGCCATGACGACCATTCTGACATCACCATTGCCATGACGAACATTATGACATCATCGTCGCCATGACGACCATTATGACATCACCGTCGCCATGACGACCAGTATGACATAATCGTCGCCATGACGACCATTCTGACATCACCATTGCCATGACGACCATTTTGACATCACCGTCGCCATGACGACCATTATGACATCACCAAAGCCATGACCACCATACTGACATCATCGTCGCCATGACGACCATTATGACGTCATCGTCGCCATGACGACCATTATGACATCATCGTTGCCATGACGACCATTATGACATCACCTAAGCCATGACCACCATACTGACATCATCGTCGGCATGACGACCATTATGACATCACCATCGCCATGACGACCATTATGACATCATCATCGCCATGACGACCATTATGGCAACACCGTCGCCATGACGACCAGTATGGCAACACCGTCGCCATGACGACCAGTATGACATCATCGTCGCCATGACGACCATTATTACATCATCGTCGCCGTGACGACCATTATGACGTCATCGTCGCCATGACGACCATTATGACATCATCGTCGCCATGACGACCATATGACATCATCGTCGCCATGACGACCATTATGGCAACACCGTCGCCATGACGACCAGTATGACATCATCGTCGCCATGACGACCATTATGACATCACCGTCGCGGTGACGACCGTTATGACATCATCGTCGCCGTGACGACCATCATGACATCATCGTCGCCATGACGACCATTATGACATCACCGTCGCCATGACGACCATTATGACATCACCAAAGCCATTACAACAATATTGACATCATCGTCGCCATGACGACCATTATGAGATCATCGTCGCCATGACGACCATTATGACATCACCAAAGCCATGACCACCATTCTGACATCATCGTCGCCATGATGACCATTCTGACATCACCATTGCCATGACGACCATTATGACATCACCGTCGCCATGACGACCATTATGACATCACCAAAGCCATGACCACCATACTGACATCATCGTCGCCATGACGACTATTATGATATCATCGTCGCCATGACGACCATTATGACATCATTGTCGGCATGACGACCATTATGACATCATCTTCGCCATGACGACCATTATGACATCATCTTCGCCATGACGACCATTATGACATCATCGTCGGCATGACGACCATTATGACATCACCGTCGCCATGACGATCATTATGACATCATCGTCGCCATGACGACCATTATGGCAACACCGTCGCCATGACGACCAGTATGACATCATCGTCGCCAT
This sequence comes from Phyllobates terribilis, assembly GCF_046119375.1. Taxonomy (NCBI): domain Eukaryota; kingdom Metazoa; phylum Chordata; class Amphibia; order Anura; family Dendrobatidae; genus Phyllobates; species Phyllobates terribilis. The sequence goes on from NW_027362819.1 coordinate 6,991,989, forward strand.
GACTACCATTATTGCAACATCGTCGCCATGACGACCAGTATGACATCTTCGTCGCCATGACGACCATTATGACATCATCGTCGCCATGACGACCATTATGGCAACACCGTCGCCATGACGACCAGTATGACATCATCGTCGCCATGACGACCATTATGACATCACCGTCGCCGTGACGACCATTATGACATCATCGTCGCCATGACGACCATTATGACATCATCGTCGCCATGACGACCATTATGACATCACCATCGCCATGTCGACCATTATGACATCACCAAAGCCATGACAACCATATTGACATCATCGTCGCCATGACGACCATTATGACATCATCGTCGCCATGACGACCATTATGACATCACCAAAGCCATGACCACCATACTGACATCATCGTCGCCATGACGACCATTATGACATCATCGTCGCTATGACGACCATTATGACATCATCGTCGCCATGACGACCATTATGACATCACCAAAGCCATGACCACCATACTGACATCATCGTCGGCTTGACGACCATTATGACATCACCGTCGCCATGACGACCATTATGACATCATCGTCGCCATGACGACCATTATGGCAACACCGTCGCCATGACGACCAGTATGACATCATCGTCGCCATGACGACCATTATGACATCATCGTCGCCATGACGACCATTATGACATTATCGTCGCCATGACGACCATTATGGCAACACCGTCGCCATGACGACCAGTATGACATCATCGTCGCCATGGCGACCATTATGACATCACCGTCGCCGTGACGACCATTATGACATCATCGTCGCCATGACGACCATTATGACATCACCGTCGCCATGACGAACATTATGACATCACCAAAGCCATTACAACCATATTGACATCATCGTCGCCATGACGACCATTATGACATCATCGTCGCCATGACGACCATTATGACATCACCATTGCCATGACGACCATTATGACATCACCGTCGCCATGACGACCATTAAGACATCACCAAAGCCATGACCACCATACTGACATCATCGTCGCCATGACGACCATTATGATATCATCGTCGCCATGACGACCATTATGGCAACACCGTCGCCATGACGACCATTATGACATCATCGTCGGCATGACGACCATTATGACATCATCGTCGCCATGACGACTATTATGACATCACCGTCGCCATGACGACCATTATGACGTCATCGTCGCCATGACGACCATTATGACGTCATCGTCGCCATGACGACCATTATGACGTCATCGTCGCCATGACGACCATTATGACATCATCTTCGCCATGACGACCATTATGACATCATCGTCGCCATGACGACCATTATTACATCATCGTCGCCGTGACGACCATTATGACGTCATCGTCGCCATGACGACCATTATGACATCATCGTCGCCATGACGACCATATGACATCATCGTCGCCATGACGACCATTATGGCAACACCGTCGCCATGACGACCAGTATGACATCATCGTCGCCATGACGACCATTATGACATCACCGTCGCGGTGACGACCATTATGACATCATCGTCGCCGTGACGACCATCATGACATCATCGTCGCCATGACGACCATTATGACATCACCGTCGCCATGACGACCATTATGACATCACCAAAGCCATTACAACAATATTGACATCACCGTCGCGGTGACGACCATTATGACATCATCGTCGCCGTGACGACCATCATGACATCATCGTCGCCATGACGACCATTATGACATCACCGTCGCCATGACGACCATTATGACATCACCAAAGCCATTACAACAATATTGACATCATCGTCGCGATGACGACCATTATGACATCATCGTCGCCATGACGACCATTATGACATCACCATTGCCATGACGACCATTATGACATCACCGTCGCCATGACGACCATTAAGACATCACCAAAGCCATGACCACCATACTGACATCATCGTCGCCATGACGACCATTATGATATCATCGTCGCCATGACGACCATTATGGCAACACCGTCGCCATGACGACCATTATGACATCATCGTCGGCATGACGACCATTATGACATCATCGTCGCCATGACGACTATTATGACATCACCGTCGCCATGACGACCATTATGACGTCATCGTCGCCATGACGACCATTATGACGTCATCGTCGCCATGACGACCATTATGACGTCATCGTCGCCATGACGACCATTATGACATCATCTTCGCCATGACGACCATTATGACATCATCGTCGCCATGACGACCATTATTACATCATCGTCGCCGTGACGACCATTATGACGTCATCGTCGCCATGACGACCATTATGACATCATCGTCGCCATGACGACCATATGACATCATCGTCGCCATGACGACCATTATGGCAACACCGTCGCCATGACGACCAGTATGACATCATCGTCGCCATGACGACCATTATGACATCACCGTCGCGGTGACGACCATTATGACATCATCGTCGCCGTGACGACCATCATGACATCATCGTCGCCATGACGACCATTATGACATCACCGTCGCCATGACGACCATTATGACATCACCAAAGCCATTACAACAATATTGACATCATCGTCGCGATGACGACCATTATGACATCATCGTCGCCATGACGACCATTATGACATCACCAAAGCCATGACCACCATTCTGACATCATCGTCGCCATGACGACCATTCTGACATCACCATTGCCATGACGACCATTATGACATCACCGTCGCCATGACGACCATTATGACATCACCAAAGCCATGACCACCATACTGACATCATCGTCGCCATGACGACCATTATGACATCATCGTCGGCATGACGACCATTATGACATCATCTTCGCCATGACGACCATTATGACATCATCTTCGCCATGACGACCATTATGACATCATCGTCGGCATGACGACCATTATGACATCACCGTCGCCATGACGATCATTATGACATCATCGTCGCCATGACGACCATTATGGCAACACCGTCGCCATGACGACCAGTATGACATCATCGTCGCCATGACTACCATTATGGCAACATCGTCGCCATGACGACCAGTATGACATCTTCGTCGCCATGACGACCATTATGACATCATCGTCGCCATGACGACCATTATGGCAACACCGTCGCCATGACGACCAGTATGACATCATCGTCGCCATGACGACCATTATGACATCACCGTCGCCGTGACGACCATTATGACATCATCGTCGCCATGACGACCATTATGACATCATCGTCGCCATGACGACCATTATGACATCACCATCGCCATGTCGACCATTATGACATCACCAAAGCCATGACAACCATATTGACATCATCGTCGCCATGACGACCATTATGACATCATCGTCGCCATGACGACCATTATGACATCACCAAAGCCATGACCACCATACTGACATCATCGTCGCCATGACGACCATTATGACATCATCGTCGCTATGACGACCATTATGACATCATCGTCGCCATGACGACCATTATGACATCACCAAAGCCATGACCACCATACTGACATCATCGTCGGCTTGACGACCATTATGACATCACTGTCGCCATGACGACCATTATGACATCATCGTCGCCATGACGACCATTATGGCAACACCGTCGCCATGACGACCAGTATGACATCATCGTCGCCATGACGACCATTATGACATCATCGTCGCCATGACGACCATTATGACATTATCGTCGCCATGACGACCATTATGGCAACACCGGCGCCATGACGACCAGTATGACATCATCGTCGCCATGGCGACCATTATGACATCACCGTCGCCGTGACGACCATTATGACATCATCGTCGCCATGACGACCATTATGACATCACCGTCGCCATGACGAACATTATGACATCACCAAAGCCATTACAACCATATTGACATCATCGTCGCCATGACGACCATTATGACATCACCGTCGCCATGACGACCATTATGACATCACCGTCGCCGTGACGACCATTATGACATCACCGTCGCCATGACGACCTTTATGACATCACCAAAGCCATGACAACCATATTGACATCATCGTCGCCAAAACGACCATTATGACATCATAGTCGCCATGACGACCATTATGACATCAATAAAGCCATGACCACCACACTGACATCATCGTCGCCATGACGACCATTCTGACATCACCATTGCCATGACGACCATTATGACATCACCGTCGCCATGACGACCATTATGACATCACCAAAGCCATGACCACCATACTGACATCATCGTCGCCATGACGACCATTATGACATCATCGTCGGCATGACGACCATTATGACATCATCGTCGCCATGACGACTATTATGACATCACCGTCGCAATGACGACCATTATGACATCACCGTCGCCATGACGACCATTATGACATCATCGTCGCCATGACGACCATTCTGACATCACCATTGCCATGACGAACATTATGACATCATCGTCGCCATGACGACCATTATGACATCACCGTCGCCATGACGACCAGTATGACATAATCGTCGCCATGACGACCATTCTGACATCACCATTGCCATGACGACCATTTTGACATCACCGTCGCCATGACGACCATTATGACATCACCAAAGCCATGACCACCATACTGACATCATCGTCGCCATGACGACCATTATGACGTCATCGTCGCCATGACGACCATTATGACATCATCGTTGCCATGACGACCATTATGACATCACCTAAGCCATGACCACCATACTGACATCATCGTCGGCATGACGACCATTATGACATCACCATCGCCATGACGACCATTATGACATCATCATCGCCATGACGACCATTATGGCAACACCGTCGCCATGACGACCAGTATGGCAACACCGTCGCCATGACGACCAGTATGACATCATCGTCGCCATGACGACCATTATTACATCATCGTCGCCGTGACGACCATTATGACGTCATCGTCGCCATGACGACCATTATGACATCATCGTCGCCATGACGACCATATGACATCATCGTCGCCATGACGACCATTATGGCAACACCGTCGCCATGACGACCAGTATGACATCATCGTCGCCATGACGACCATTATGACATCACCGTCGCGGTGACGACCGTTATGACATCATCGTCGCCGTGACGACCATCATGACATCATCGTCGCCATGACGACCATTATGACATCACCGTCGCCATGACGACCATTATGACATCACCAAAGCCATTACAACAATATTGACATCATCGTCGCCATGACGACCATTATGAGATCATCGTCGCCATGACGACCATTATGACATCACCAAAGCCATGACCACCATTCTGACATCATCGTCGCCATGATGACCATTCTGACATCACCATTGCCATGACGACCATTATGACATCACCGTCGCCATGACGACCATTATGACATCACCAAAGCCATGACCACCATACTGACATCATCGTCGCCATGACGACCATTATGATATCATCGTCGCCATGACGACCATTATGACATCATCGTCGGCATGACGACCATTATGACATCATCTTCGCCATGACGACCATTATGACATCATCTTCGCCATGACGACCATTATGACATCATCGTCGGCATGACGACCATTATGACATCACCGTCGCCATGACGATCATTATGACATCATCGTCGCCATGACGACCATTATGGCAACACCGTCGCCATGACGACCAGTATGACATCATCGTCGCCATGACGACCATTATGACATCACCGTCGCCGTGACGACCATTATGACATCATCGTCGCCATGACGACCATTATGACATCATCGTCGCCATGACGACCATTATGACATCACCATCGCCATGTCGACCATTATGACATCACCAAAGCCATGACAACCATATTGACATCATCGTCGCCATGACGACCATTATGACATCATCGTCGCCATGACGACCATTATGACATCACCAAAGCCATGACCACCATACTGACATCATCGTCGCCATGACGACCATTATGACATCATCGTCGCTATGACGAAAATTATGACATCATCGTCGCCATGACGACCATTATGACATCACCAAAGCCATGACCACCATACTGACATCATCGTCGGCTTGACGACCATTATGACATCACCGTCGCCATGACGACCATTATGACATCATCGTCGCCATGACGACCATTATGGCAACACCGTCGCCATGACGACCAGTATGACATCATCGTCGCCATGACGACCATTATGACATCATCGTCGCCATGACGACCATTATGACATTATCGTCGCCATGACGACCATTATGGCAACACCGTCGCCATGACGACCAGTATGACATCATCGTCGCCATGGCGACCATTATGACATCACCGTCGCCGTGACGACCATTATGACATCATCGTCGCCATGACGACCATTATGACATCACCGTCGCCATGACGAACATTATGACATCACCAAAGCCATTACAACCATATTGACATCATCGTCGCCATGACGACCATTATGACATCATCGTCGCCATGACGACCATTATGACATCACAATTGCCATGACGACCATTATGACATCACCGTCGCCATGACGACCATTAAGACATCACCAAAGCCATGACCACCAAACTGACATCATCGTCGCCATGACGACCATTATGATATCATCGTCGCCATGACGACCATTATGGCAACACCGTCGCCATGACGACCATTATGACATCATCGTCGGCATGACGACCATTATGACATCATCGTCGCCATGACGACTATTATGACATCACCGTCGCCATGACGACCATTATGACGTCATCGTCGCCATGACGACCATTATGACGTCATCGTCGCCATGACGACCATTATGACGTCATCGTCGCCATGACGACCATTATGACATCATCTTCGCCATGACGACCATTATGACATCATCGTCGCCATGACGACCATTATTACATCATCGTCGCCGTGACGACCATTATGACGTCATCGTCGCCATGACGACCATATGACATCATCGTCGCCATGACGACCATTATGGCAACACCGTCGCCATGACGACCAGTATGACATCATCGTCGCCATGACGACCATTATGACATCACCGTCGCGGTGACGACCATTATGACATCATCGTCGCCGTGACGACCATCATGACATCATCGTCGCCATGACGACCATTATGACATCACCGTCGCCATGACGACCATTATGACATCACCAAAGCCATTACAACAATATTGACATCATCGTCGCGATGACGACCATTATGACATCATCGTCGCCATGACGACCATTATGACATCACCAAAGCCATGACCACCATTCTGACATCATCGTCGCCATGACGACCATTCTGACATCACCATTGCCATGACGACCATTATGACATCACCGTCGCCATGACGACCATTATGACATCACCAAAGCCATGACCACCATACTGACATCATCGTCGCCATGACGACCATTATGATATCATCGTCGCCATGACGACCATTATGACATCATCGTCGGCATGACGACCATTATGACATCATCTTCGCCATGACGACCATTATGACATCATCTTCGCCATGACGACCATTATGACATCATCGTCGGCATGACGACCATTATGACATCACCGTCGCCATGACGATCATTATGACATCATCGTCGCCATGACGACCATTATGGCAACACCGTCGCCATGACGACCAGTATGACATCATCGTCGCCATGACTACCATTATGGCAACATCGTCGCCATGACGACCAGTATGACATCTTCGTCGCCATGACGACCATTATGACATCATCGTCGCCATGACGACCATTATGGCAACACCGTCGCCATGACGACCAGTATGACATCATCGTCGCCATGACGACCATTATGACATCACCGTCGCCGTGACGACCATTATGACATCATCGTCGCCATGACGACCATTATGACATCATCGTCGCCATGACGACCATTATGACATCACCATCGCCATGTCGACCATTATGACATCACCAAAGCCATGACAACCATATTGACATCATCGTCGCCATGACGACCATTATGACATCATCGTCGCCATGACGACCATTATGACATCACCAAAGCCATGACCACCATACTGACATCATCGTCGCCATGACGACCATTATGACATCATCGTCGCTATGACGACCATTATGACATCATCGTCGCCATGACGACCATTATGACATCACCAAAGCCATGACCACCATACTGACATCATCGTCGGCTTGACGACCATTATGACATCACTGTCGCCATGACGACCATTATGACATCATCGTCGCCATGACGACCATTATGGCAACACCGTCGCCATGACGACCAGTATGACATCATCGTCGCCATGACGACCATTATGACATCATCGTCGCCATGACGACCATTATGACATTATCGTCGCCATGACGACCATTATGGCAACACCGGCGCCATGACGACCAGTATGACATCATCGTCGCCATGGTGACCATTATGACATCACCGTCGCCGTGACGACCATTATGACATCATCGTCGCCATGACGACCATTATGACATCACCGTCGCCATGACGAACATTATGACATCACCAAAGCCATTACAACCATATTGACATCATCGTCGCCATGACGACCATTATGACATCATCGTCGCCATGACGACCATTATGACATCACCATTGCCATGACGACCATTATGACATCACCGTCGCCATGACGACCATTAAGACATCACCAAAGCCATGACCACCATACTGACATCATCGTCGCCATGACGACCATTATGATATCATCGTCGCCATGACGACCATTATGGCAACACCGTCGCCATGACGACCATTATGACATCATCGTCGGCATGACGACCATTATGACATAATCGTCGCCATGACGACTATTATGACATCACCGTCGCCATGACGACCATTATGACGTCATCGTCGCCATGACGACCATTATGACGTCATCGTCGCCATGACGACCATTATGACGTCATCGTCGCCATGACGACCATTATGACATCATCTTCGCCATGACGACCATTATGACATCATCGTCGGCATGACGACCATTATGACATCACCGTCGCCATGACGATCATTATGACATCATCGTCGCCATGACGACCATTATGGCAACACCGTCGCCATGACGACCAGTATGACATCATCGTCGCCATGACTACCATTATGACATCATCGTCGCCATGACGACCATTATGACGTCATCGTTGCCATGACGACCATTATGACATCATCGTCGCCATGACGACCAATATGACGTCATCGTCGCCATGACGACCATTATGGCAACACCGTCGCCATGACGACCAGTATGACATCATCGTCGCCATGACGACAATTATGACATCACCGTCGCCGTGACGAACATTATGACATCATCGTCGCCATGACGACCATTATGACATCACCGTCGCCTTGACGACCATTATGACATCACCAAAGCCATGACAACCATATTGACATCATCGTCGCCATGACGACCATTATGACATCATCGTCGCCATGACGACCATTATGACATCACCAAAGCCATGACCACCATACTGACATCACCGTCGCCATGACGACCATTCTGACATCACCATTGCCATGACGTCCATTATGACATCACCGTCGCCATGACGACCATTATGACATCACCAAAGCCATGACCACCATACTGACATCATCGTCGCCATGACGACCATTATGACATCATCGTCGGCATGACGACCATGATGACATCATCGTCGTAATGATGACCATTATGGCAATACCGTCGCCATGACGACCAGTATGACATCATCGTCGCCATGATGACCATTATGACATCATCGTCGCCATGACGACCATTATGACATCACCAAAGCCATGACCACCATACTGACATCATCGTCGCCATGACGACCATTCTGACATCACCATTGCCATGACGACCATTATGACATCATCTTCGCCATGACGACCATTATGACATCATCGTCGGTATGATGACCATTATGACATCATCGTCGCCATGACGACCATTATGACATCATCGTCGCCATGACGACCATTATGACGTCATCGTCACCATGATGACCATTATGACATCATCGTCGCCGTGACGACCATTATGACGTCATCGTCGCCATGACGACCATTATGACATCATCGTCGCCATGACGACCATATGACATCATCGTCGCCATGACGACCATTATGGCAACACCGTCGCCATGACGACCAGTATGACATCATCGTCGCCATGACGACCATTATGACATCATCGTCGCCGTGACGACCATCATGACATCATCGTCGCCATGACGACCATTATGACATCACCAAAGCCATTACAACCATATTGACATCATCGTCGCCATGACGACCATTATGACATCATCGTCGCCATGACGACCATTATGACATCACCAAAGCCATGACCACCATACTGACATCATCGTCGCCATGACGACCATTATGATATCATCGTCGCCATGACGACCATTATGGCAACACCGTCGCCATGACGACCATTATGACATCATCGTCGGCATGACGGCCATTATGACATCATCGTCGCCATGAAGACTATTATGACATCACCGTCGCCATGACGACCATTATGACATCATCTTCGCCATGACGACCATTATGACATCATCGTCGGCATGACGACCATTATGACATCACCGTCGCCATGACGATCATTATGACATCATCATCGCCATGACGACCATTATGGCAACACCGTCGCCATGACGACCAGTATGACATCATCGTCGCCATGACTACCATTATGGCAACACCGCCGCCATGACGACCAGTATGACATCATCGTCGCCATGACTACCATTATGACATCATCGTCGCCATGACGACCATTATGGCAACACCGTCGCCATGACGACCAGTATGACATCATCATCGCCATGACGACAATTATGACATCACCGTCGCCGTGACGACCATTATGACATCATCGTCGCCATGACAACCATTATGACATCACCGTCGCCATGACGACCATTATGACATCACCAAAGCCATGACAACCATATTGACATCATCGTCGCCATGACGACCATTATGACATCATCGTCGCCATGACGACCATTATGACATCACCAAAGCCATGACCACCATACTGACATCATCGTCGCCATGACGACCATTCTGACATCACCATTGCCATGACGACCATTATGACATCAACGTCGCCATGACGACCATTATGACATCACCAAAGCCATGACCACCATACTGACATCATCGTCGCCATGACGACCATTATGACATCATCGTCGCCATGACGACCATTATGACATCATCGTCGACATGACGACCATTATGGCAACACCGTCGCCATGACGACCATTATGACATCATTGTCGGCATGACGACCATTATGACATCATCGTCGCCATGACGACCATTATGGCAATACCGTCGCCATGACGACCAGTATGACATCATCGTCGCCATGACGACCATTATGACATCATCGTCGCCATGACGACCATTATGACGTCATCGTCGCCATGACGACCATTATGACATCATCGTCGCCATGACGACCATTATGACATCATCGTCGCCATGACGACCATTATGGTAACACCGTCGCCATGACGACCAGTATGACATCATCGTCGCCATGACGACCATTATGACATCACCGTCGCCATGACGACCATTATGACATCACCGTCGCCGTGACGACCATTATGACATCATCGTCGCCATGACGACCATTATGACATCACCGTCGCCATGACGACCTTTATGACATCACCAAAGCCATGACAACCATATTGACATCATCGTCGCCAAAACGACCATTATGACATCATAGTCGCCATGACGACCATTATGACATCAATAAAGCCATGACCACCACACTGACATCATCGTCGCCATGACGACCATTCTGACATCACCATTGCCATGACGACCATTATGACATCACCGTCGCCATGACGACCATTATGACATCACCAAAGCCATGACCACCATACTGACATCATCGTCGCCATGACGACCATTATGACATCATCGTCGGCATGACGACCATTATGACATCATCGTCGCCATGACGACTATTATGACATCACCGTCGCAATGACGACCATTATGACATCACCGTCGCCATGACGACCATTATGACATCATCGTCGCCATGACGACCATTCTGACATCACCATTGCCATGACGAACATTATGACATCATCGTCGCCATGACGACCATTATGACATCACCGTCGCCATGACGACCAGTATGACATAATCGTCGCCATGACGACCATTCTGACATCACCATTGCCATGACGACCATTTTGACATCACCGTCGCCATGACGACCATTATGACATCACCAAAGCCATGACCACCATACTGACATCATCGTCGGCATGATGACCATTATGACATCATCGTCGCCATGACGACCATTATGACATCATCGTTGCCATGACGACCATTATGACATCACCTAAGCCATGACCACCATACTGACATCATCGTCGGCATGACGACCATTATGACATCACCATCGCCATGACGACCATTATGACATCATCATCGCCATGACGACCATTATGGCAACACCGTCGCCATGACGACCATTATGACATCATCGTCGCCATGACGACCATTATGACGTCATCGTCGCCATGATGACCATTATGACATCATCGTCGCCATGACGACCATTATGGCAACACCGTCGCCATGACGACAGTATGACATCATCGTCGCCATGACGACCATTATGACATTACCGCCGCCGTGACGAACATTATGACATCATCGTCGCCGTGACGACCATTATGACATCATCGTCGCCATGACGACCATTATGACATCACCAAAGCCATGACCACCATTCTGACATCATCGTCGCCATGACGACCATTCTGACATCACCATTGCCATGACGACCATTATGACATCACCGTCGCCATGACGACCATTATGACATCACCAAAGCCATGACCACCATACTGACATCATCGTCGCCATGACGACCATTATGATATCATCGTCGCCATGACGACCATTATGACATCATCGTCGGCATGACGACCATTATGACATCATCTTCGCCATGACGACCATTATGACATCATCTTCGCCATGACGACCATTATGACATCATCGTCGGCATGACGACCATTATGACATCACCGTCGCCATGACGATCATTATGACATCATCGTCGCCATGACGACCATTATGGCAACACCGTCGCCATGACGACCAGTATGACATCATCGTCGCCATGACTACCATTATGGCAACATCGTCGCCATGACGACCAGTATGACATCTTCGTCGCCATGACGACCATTATGACATCATCGTCGCCATGACGACCATTATGGCAACACCGTCGCCATGACGACCAGTATGACATCATCGTCGCCATGACGACCATTATGACATCACCGTCGCCGTGACGACCATTATGACATCATCGTCGCCATGACGACCATTATGACATCATCGTCGCCATGACGACCATTATGACATCACCATCGCCATGTCGACCATTATGACATCACCAAAGCCATGACAACCATATTGACATCATCGTCGCCATGACGACCATTATGACATCATCGTCGCCATGACGACCATTATGACATCACCAAAGCCATGACCACCATACTGACATCATCGTCGCCATGACGACCATTATGACATCATCGTCGCTATGACGACCATTATGACATCATCGTCGCCATGACGACCATTATGACATCACCAAAGCCATGACCACCATACTGACATCATCGTCGGCTTGACGACCATTATGACATCACCGTCGCCATGACGACCATTATGACATCATCGTCGCCATGACGACCATTATGGCAACACCGTCGCCATGACGACCAGTATGACATCATCGTCGCCATGACGACCATTATGACATCATCGTCGCCATGACGACCATTATGACATTATCGTCGCCATGACGACCATTATGGCAACACCGTCGCCATGACGACCAGTATGACATCATCGTCGCCATGGCGACCATTATGACATCACCGTCGCCGTGACGACCATTATGACATCATCGTCGCCATGACGACCATTATGACATCACCGTCGCCATGACGAACATTATGACATCACCAAAGCCATTACAACCATATTGACATCATCGTCGCCATGACGACCATTATGACATCATCGTCGCCATGACGACCATTATGACATCACCATTGCCATGACGACCATTATGACATCACCGTCGCCATGACGACCATTAAGACATCACCAAAGCCATGACCACCATACTGACATCATCGTCGCCATGACGACCATTATGATATCATCGTAGCCATGACGACCATTATGGCAACACCGTCGCCATGACGACCATTATGACATCATCGTCGGCATGACGATCATTATGACATCATCGTCGCCATGACGACTATTATGACATCACCGTCGCCATGACGACCATTATGACGTCATCGTCGCCATGACGACCATTATGACGTCATCGTCGCCATGACGACCATTATGACGTCATCGTCGCCATGACGACCATTATGACGTCATCTTCGCCATGACGACCATTATGACATCATCGTCGGCATGACGACCATTATGGCATCACCGTCGCCATGACGATCATTATGACATCATCGTCGCCATGACGACCATTATGGCAACACCGTCGCCATGACGACCAGTATGACATCATCGTCGCCATGACTACCATTATGACATCATCGTCGCCATGACGACCATTATGACGTCATCGTTGCCATGACGACCATTATGACATCATCGTCGCCATGACGACCAATATGACGTCATCGTCGCCATGACGACCATTATGGCAACACCGTCGCCATGATGACCAGTATGACATCATCGTCGCCATGACGACAATTATGACATCACCGTCGCCGTGACGACCATTATGACATCATCGTCGCCATGACGACCATTATGACATCACCGTCGCCTTGACGACCATTATGACATCACCAAAGCCATGACAACCATATTGACATCATCGTCGCCATGACGACCATTAAGACATCATCGTCGCCATGACGACCATTATGACATCACCAAAGCCATGACCACCATACTGACATCACCGTCGCCATGACGACCATTCTGACATCACCATTGCCATGACGACCATTATGACATCACCGTCGCCATGACGACCATTATGACATCACCAAAGCCATGACCACCATACTGACATCATCGTCGCCATGACGACCATTATGACATCATCGTCGGCATGACGACCATGATGACATCATCGTCGTAATGATGACCATTATGGCAATACCGTCGCCATGATGACCAGTATGACATCATCGTCGCCATGATGACCATTATGACATCATCGTCGCCATGACAACCATTATGACATCACCAAAGCCATGACCACCATACTGACATCATCGTCGCCATGACGACCATTCTGACATCACCATTGCCATGACGACCATTATGACATCATCTTCGCCATGACGACCATTATGACATCATCGTCGTTATGACGACCATTATGACATCATCGTCGCCATGACGACCATTATGACATCATCGTCGCCATGACGACCATTATGGCAACACCGTCGCCATGACGACCAGTATGACATCATCGTCGCCATGACGACCATTATGACATCATCGTCGCCATGACGACCATTATGACGTCATCGTCACCATGATGACCATTATGACATCATCGTCGCCGTGACGACCATTATGACGTCATCGTCGCCATGACGACCATTATGACATCATCGTCGCCATGACGACCATATGACATCATCGTCGCCATGACGACCATTATGGCAACACCGTCGCCATGACGACCAGTATGACATCATCGTCGCCATGACGACCATTATGACATCATCGTCGCCGTGACGACCATCATGACATCATCGTCGCCATGACGACCATTATGACATCACCAAAGCCATTACAACCATATTGACATCATCGTCGCCATGACGACCATTATGACATCATCGTCGCCATGACGACCATTATGACATCACCAAAGCCATGACCACCATACTGACATCATCGTCGCCATGACGACCATTATGATATCATCGTCGCCATGACGACCATTATGGCAACACCGTCGCCATGACGACCATTATGACATCATCGTCGGCATGACGGCCATTATGACATCATCGTCGCCATAAAGACTATTATGACATCACCGTCGCCATGACGACCATTATGACATCATCTTCGCCATGACGACCATTATGACATCATCGTCGGCATGACGACCATTATGACATCACCGTCGCCATGACGATCATTATGACATCATCATCGCCATGACGACCATTATGGCAACACCGTCGCCATGACGACCAGTATGACATCATCGTCGCCATGACTACCATTATGGCAACACCGCCGCCATGACGACCAGTATGACATCATCGTCGCCATGACTACCATTATGACATCATCGTCGCCATGACGACCATTATGGCAACACCGTCGCCATGACGACCAGTATGACATCATCATCGCCATGACGACAATTATGACATCACCGTCGCCGTGACGACCATTATGACATCATCGTCGCCATGACAACCATTATGACATCACCGTCGCCATGACGACCATTATGACATCACCAAAGCCATGACAACCATATTGACATCATCGTCGCCATGACGACCATTATGACATCATCGTCGCCATGACGACCATTATGACATCACCAAAGCCATGACCACCATACTGACATCATCGTCGCCATGACGACCATTCTGACATCACCATTGCCATGACGACCATTATGACATCAACGTCGCCATGACGACCATTATGACATCACCAAAGCCATGACCACCATACTGACATCATCGTCGCCATGACGACCATTATGACATCATCGTCGCCATGACGACCATTATGACATCATCGTCGACATGACGACCATTATGGCAACACCGTCGCCATGACGACCATTATGACATCATTGTCGGCATGACGACCATTATGACATCATCGTCGCCATGACGACCATTATGGCAATACCGTCGCCATGACGACCAGTATGACATCATCGTCGCCATGACGACCATTATGACATCATCGTCGCCATGACGACCATTATGACGTCATCGTCGCCATGACGACCATTATGACATCATCGTCGCCATGACGACCATTATGACATCATCGTCGCCATGACGACCATTATGGTAACACCGTCGCCATGACGACCAGTATGACATCATCGTCGCCATGACGACCATTATGACATCACCGTCGCCATGACGACCATTATGACATCACCGTCGCCGTGACGACCATTATGACATCATCGTCGCCATGACGACCATTATGACATCACCGTCGCCATGACGACCTTTATGACATCACCAAAGCCATGACAACCATATTGACATCATCGTCGCCAAAACGACCATTATGACATCATAGTCGCCATGACGACCATTATGACATCAATAAAGCCATGACCACCACACTGACATCATCGTCGCCATGACGACCATTCTGACATCACCATTGCCATGACGACCATTATGACATCACCGTCGCCATGACGACCATTATGACATCACCAAAGCCATGACCACCATACTGACATCATCGTCGCCATGACGACCATTATGACATCATCGTCGGCATGACGACCATTATGACATCATCGTCGCCATGACGACTATTATGACATCACCGTCGCAATGACGACCATTATGACATCACCGTCGCCATGACGACCATTATGACATCATCGTCGCCATGACGACCATTCTGACATCACCATTGCCATGACGAACATTATGACATCATCGTCGCCATGACGACCATTATGACATCACCGTCGCCATGACGACCAGTATGACATAATCGTCGCCATGACGACCATTCTGACATCACCATTGCCATGACGACCATTTTGACATCACCGTCGCCATGACGACCATTATGACATCACCAAAGCCATGACCACCATACTGACATCATCGTCGCCATGACGACCATTATGACATCATCGTCGCCATGACGACCATTATGACATCATCGTTGCCATGACGACCATTATGACATCACCTAAGCCATGACCACCATACTGACATCATCGTCCGCATGACGACCATTATGACATCATCGTCGCCATGACGACTATTATGACATCAACGTCGCCATGACGACCATTATGACGTCATCGTCGCCATGACGACCATTATGACGTCATCGTCGCCATGACGACCATTATGACGTCATCGTCGCCATGACGACCATTATGACATCATCTTCGCCATGACGACCATTATGACATCATCGTCGCCATGACGACCATTATTACATCATCGTCGCCGTGACGACCATTATGACGTCATCGTCGCCATGACGACCATTATGACATCATCGTCGCCATGACGACCATATGACATCATCGTCGCCATGACGACCATTATGGCAACACCGTCGCCATGACGACCAGTATGACATCATCGTCGCCATGACGACCATTATGACATCACCGTCGCGGTGACGACCATTATGACATCATCGTCGCCGTGACGACCATCATGACATCATCGTCGCCATGACGACCATTATGACATCACCGTCGCCATGACGACCATTATGACATCACCAAAGCCATTACAACAATATTGACATCATCGTCGCGATGACGACCATTATGACATCATCGTCGCCATGACGACCATTATGACATCACCAAAGCCATGACCACCATTCTGACATCATCGTCGCCATGACGACCATTCTGACATCACCATTGCCATGACGACCATTATGACATCACCGTCGCCATGACGACCATTATGACATCACCAAAGCCATGACCACCATACTGACATCATCGTCGCCATGACGACCAATATGATATCATCGTCGCCATGACGACCATTATGACATCATCGTCGGCATGACGACCATTATGACATCATCTTCGCCATGACGACCATTATGACATCATCTTCGCCATGACGACCATTATGACATCATCGTCGGCATGACGACCATTATGACATCACCGTCGCCATGACGATCATTATGACATCATCGTCGCCATGACGACCATTATGGCAACACCGTCGCCATGACGACCAGTATGACATCATCGTCGCCATGACTACCATTATGGCAACATCGTCGCCATGACGACCAGTATGACATCTTCGTCGCCATGACGACCATTATGACATCATCGTCGCCATGACGACCATTATGGCAACACCGTCGCCATGACGACCAGTATGACATCATCGTCGCCATGACGACCATTATGACATCACCGTCGCCGTGACGACCATTATGACATCATCGTCGCCATGACGACCATTATGACATCATCGTCGCCATGACGACCATTATGACATCACCATCGCCATGTCGACCATTATGACATCACCAAAGCCATGACAACCATATTGACATCATCGTCGCCATGACGACCATTATGACATCATCGTCGCCATGACGACCATTATGACATCACCAAAGCCATGACCACCATACTGACATCATCGTCGCCATGACGACCATTATGACATCATCGTCGCTATGACGACCATTATGACATCATCGTCGCCATGACGACCATTATGACATCACCAAAGCCATGACCACCATACTGACATCATCGTCGGCTTGACGACCATTATGACATCACTGTCGCCATGACGACCATTATGACATCATCGTCGCCATGACGACCATTATGGCAACACCGTCGCCATGACGACCAGTATGACATCATCGTCGCCATGACGACCATTATGACATCATCGTCGCCATGACGACCATTATGACATTATCGTCGCCATGACGACCATTATGGCAACACCGGCGCCATGACGACCAGTATGACATCATCGTCGCCATGGCGACCATTATGACATCACCGTCGCCGTGACGACCATTATGACATCATCGTCGCCATGACGACCATTATGACATCACCGTCGCCATGACGAACATTATGACATCACCAAAGCCATTACAACCATATTGACATCATCGTCGCCATGACGACCATTATGACATCATCGTCGCCATGACGACCATTATGACATCACCATTGCCATGACGACCATTATGACATCACCGTCGCCATGACGACCATTAAGACATCACCAAAGCCATGACCACCATACTGACATCATCGTCGCCATGACGACCATTATGATATCATCGTCGCCATGACGACCATTATGGCAACACCGTCGCCATGACGACCATTATGACATCATCGTCGGCATGACGACCATTATGACATCATCGTCGCCATGACGACTATTATGACATCACCGTCGCCATGACGACCATTATGACGTCATCGTCGCCATGACGACCATTATGACGTCATCGTCGCCATGACGACCATTATGACGTCATCGTCGCCATGACGACCATTATGACATCATCTTCGCCATGACGACCATTATGACATCATCGTCGGCATGACGACCATTATGACATCACCGTCGCCATGACGATCATTATGACATCATCGTCGCCATGACGACCATTATGGCAACACCGTCGCCATGACGACCAGTATGACATCATCGTCGCCATGACTACCATTATGACATCATCGTCGCCATGACGACCATTATGACGTCATCGTTGCCATGACGACCATTATGACATCATCGTCGCCATGACGACCAATATGACGTCATCGTCGCCATGACGACCATTATGGCAACACCGTCGCCATGACGACCAGTATGACATCATCGTCGCCATGACGACAATTATGACATCACCGTCGCCGTGACGAACATTATGACATCATCGTCGCCATGACGACCATTATGACATCACCGTCGCCTTGACGACCATTATGACATCACCAAAGCCATGACAACCATATTGACATCATCGTCGCCATGACGACCATTATGACATCATCGTCGCCATGACGACCATTATGACATCACCAAAGCCATGACCACCATACTGACATCACCGTCGCCATGACGACCATTCTGACATCACCATTGCCATGACGTCCATTATGACATCACCGTCGCCATGACGACAATTATGACATCACCAAAGCCATGACCACCATACTGACATCATCGTCGCCATGACGACCATTATGACATCATCGTCGGCATGACGACCATGATGACATCATCGTCGTAATGATGACCATTATGGCAATACCGTCGCCATGACGACCAGTATGACATCATCGTCGCCATGATGACCATTATGACATCATCGTCGCCATGACGACCATTATGACATCACCAAAGCCATGACCACCATACTGACATCATCGTCGCCATGACGACCATTCTGACATCACCATTGCCATGACGACCATTATGACATCATCTTCGCCATGACGACCATTATGACATCATCGTCGGTATGACGACCATTATGACATCATCGTCGCCATGACGACCATTATGACATCATCGTCGCCATGACGACCATTATGACGTCATCGTCACCATGATGACCATTATGACATCATCGTCGCCGTGACGACCATTATGACGTCATCGTCGCCATGACGACCATTATGACATCATCGTCGCCATGACGACCATATGACATCATCGTCGCCATGACGACCATTATGGCAACACCGTCGCCATGACGACGAGTATGACATCATCGTCGCCATGACGACCATTATGACATCATCGTCGCCGTGACGACCATCATGACATCATCGTCGCCATGACGACCATTATGACATCACCAAAGCCATTACAACCATATTGACATCATCGTCGCCATGACGACCATTATGACATCATCGTCGCCATGACGACCATTATGACATCACCAAAGCCATGACCACCATACTGACATCATCGTCGCCATGACGACCATTATGATATCATCGTCGCCATGACGACCATTATGGCAACACCGTCGCCATGACGACCATTATGACATCATCGTCGGCATGACGGCCATTATGACATCATCTTCGCCATGACGACCATTATGACATCATCGTCGGCATGACGACCATTATGACATCACCGTCGCCATGACGATCATTATGACATCATCATCGCCATGACGACCATTATGGCAACACCGTCGCCATGACGACCAGTATGACATCATCGTCGCCATGACTACCATTATGGCAACACCGCCGCCATGACGACCAGTATGACATCATCGTCGCCATGACTACCATTATGACATCATCGTCGCCATGACGACCATTATGGCAACACCGTCGCCATGACGACCAGTATGACATCATCATCGCCATGACGACAATTATGACATCACCGTCGCCGTGACGACCATTATGACATCATCGTCGCCATGACAACCATTATGACATCACCGTCGCCATGACGACCATTATGACATCACCAAAGCCATGACAACCATATTGACATCATCGTCGCCATGACGACCATTATGACATCATCGTCGCCATGACGACCATTATGACATCACCAAAGCCATGACCACCATACTGACATCATCGTCGCCATGACGACCATTCTGACATCACCATTGCCATGACGACCATTATGACATCAACGTCGCCATGACGACCATTATGACATCACCAAAGCCATGACCACCATACTGACATCATCGTCGCCATGACGACCATTATGACATC